>NC_142037.1:79331200-79631200 GCF_982192425.1 Myodes glareolus | reverse complement strand
AGATGTGTGAAAACACTGAACTCTGGGGCAGGGTGTGAGAGCCTTAATTTCCAAGCTGCCAAAGTAAGGCTCATGGTCTGTGGGTCACACTTGCATAGCCAGTGACCTGAAGGACAAAGTCCTCCCTAGATAGGTGTGTTCTTTAGGCTAGCCCCTTCTTTGCTGCCATACCCTCGTGCCAGTGTGCCCTATTCCCACAGTGCTGGGCGCTGGTCCTCCACCGTCTCCGCCACCATTGTCATCCTTTGATCTCCCACCCACTCTCCCCAAGTCAAGTTTCCCTTGGCTCCTTTCTCGGCTGCCTCCCACTCCTTCCCACACTCTCCTCTTGCGCCACAAAAACAAATGTAAAATAACATTTCAAAAATATTAAAAATCGATGCTGATGAAATCGTGGTTTTGTTTTCTTGGAATGGGAGGCAGCAATGGCAACAATTGCAGACACAGCCTGGCCTGTGCAGAACCATTGTCTCTGGGCAGAATCCTGTCTGCTCACCCATGACCTGAAATCGGGATTTCCAAACAGAAACGTTTGCCGGATTAGTTAGGGCAGACTGAGTTTTTCTCTCATATTTTTATTTTTGACAAGACTGTGAAAGGTGTTATCTCCTCATCGAAAGGAATCAAACAGGCTGCTAAAAATAATCTCTGCCAACTTTTATTACAAACGGAGAACTCCTCCTCCCAGTTTGCGACTGTGATCAGCTTAATCCTTCAACTTCACGGCAAGTATTTGCACTGCTTTGGGGTTTTCTTTCCAAGGCTGGCTTGCTCTCTTTGGCAGAGTTATTTGAACAGGTGACTTTGCACGCCCTATGCTAATAGAGGCTTTTGTCTCCCTTCCCTCAGCAGAGGGAGCCGTTCAAGAAAGAAACGGTTCTTTGATGCTAAACTATTCACACCTGTTTGATTATCGCCACGAGAATCACAATACCAAGCCAGGCAGGACTTCTTCTAACTGGACACGAGATGAGCTGCGGTCTCCTTTGCTTCTTTCAGACCGCGTGACCGGCATCTCCAAGAGCCTCTCTTTTCATTGCTTGGGGCCAAACGTTCTCCTGCTTCCATCCAGCAGGGAGTGGGTTTTAGAGAAGGTTTTTGGGGTGCCTCATAGTGAAGAGTGAGGTGCGAAGCTTCAGAAGGACTCACCAGACCTCGTTCTCCGGCTTGAACCCGCTTCCCCGACCCTTTGGTCTGGGGACGCTTTCAGCGGGAGCTCCGGGCAGGCAGCGCGCGTGCGCGGGCTGGGGGTGCGCTTGGCGCGCGATCACAGCGGGGCCCCGGGGACGCCCCGCGCGCGCGCCCTGGCTGCAGATCACAGGCGCCGCCCTCAGCCGGCCTGCGCGGGAGCCCGCCTGCTCCCTGGCGCGCGATCACAGGCCAGGGCTCCGCACCCCGCGGGCTGGGAGGTGGCACGGCCCCAGCCCTTGAGGAGAGCAATGGCTGGCGCGTTCCCACGGGGAGCCCAAGGGCCAAGCAGGGGCTTCTCCTAACTCCCCTGAAAAGTGTCTTCCACAAGTGACAAGGTGGTACCAGCAAGGGGGTGTTCTTCTGTCCTTAAAGAGGCTTTGTAGACACAGCCTATTCTGGCCACGTGATAGCTACTTGACTATGAACTCTTGCTCGGGACTGAATATGGCCTTTTCTAGAACTATGGTTTAGCTTCCTGTTAATTCACGGTCTCACGTAACGAACGAAAGAAATAAGTGCCTTGGGATAGGCAAAACACACTTAGATACAGTTTAAAGAGATTAGATTCGCCCACAAGGTGGGCGTGATCATGAGGCTCGCTCTGGCATTTTCTACCTGTGACCTGGAGGTGGGCTTCTGAACTGCCTTGCCCCATTTCTTATAGTCCTGAAGGGCAGCCGTGTGTGTGTGTGTGTGTGTGTGTGTGTGTGTGTGTGTGTGTGTGTGTGTGTGCGCGTGCACGCACGTGTACAGATGGAGGCCCCAAAAAGGCATGACATTTTACCTGTTGCTTCCCACTGTTTTCCATGAGATAGTAGGTTTCTCAATTGAACCCAGAACTATCCATTTTGCCATGGGGATTCTCGTCTTCCGGGGGCACTGGGATTGCAGGGAGGTTACCATGCCAACTAAGCATTTATGTGGCATCTGTAGATCCAAATTCCAAGTCTGTGCTTGCTGACAAGCACTTCAACCTCAGTCCAGATTCGATTTTTTATTTGAAAGGCAATTTTAGAGTGTCACTATGAAGAATGGATCCAAGTAGGGACAGACAAGGACCAGAAACTGGTGAGGGTTAAAGGATCAAAGCATGTAGGCCTTGAAATTCATAGTGAATTCTAGAAATTAGAGGATTGCTGTGTCAACAGGACAGGTACAGTTGGGGAGGAACTCACTTGAGCCTCTCTGCTGTAGCCAGGATCGTGATACCATAAGGGCAGCCATCAACATGGCGGCCACACACAGTCATGATAGCAGCCTTCAACATGGCGGCCACAGATTAGACAGTCTCCAGGATCTTTCCAAAAAGTCATCTGGCTAAAGACATACCTGTCAAACAGTGCTGGCCATCTCATTAAAAAAATATTATTTCTGCAGGGTGGTGGCAGCATGTGCCTTTAATCCCAGCACTCGGGAGGCAGAAGCAGGTGGATCTGTTTGAGTTGAGGCCAGCCTGGTCATAGAGAGAGTTCCAGGACAGCCAGGACCATATTGACACCACCATGCCTTGAGAAACCAAAACCAACCAAACCAATTGTGTATGTATTATATATAGATTTCTACTATGCTTATTTATTCATTTATTTACTTTTTTTTTCCCTGCTTCTTTCTGTCTCTTGGTGGCTCCTTGGAGGTTTTGACAATCTAGCAGTAGAATAAAGAACCACCTCATCTGGAATTGTCTGTTCTTAAATCTCACTGGAATCTGCAAATGTTTCTAGTCACTGGTTGCCTTAAAAAACCTCATCACTGTCATTTTGGAGACCGATCCATGGGAAATCCTTAGCAACCAGGTGGAAACTCGTGTAACCCTCAAGTGCTGGTGTATCCCAGGTACACAACTGATTTCACTTGGCTCAAAGTTGGGCAAGTGTGGGCATCTGGTGTTGATGATCCTGGATCTAAGATGACCCAAGGAAGTTGCATCTTTACCTCCTCCAGGTTAACACTTCTAAAAGATACTTTTTACATGCTTTTCTCAAATCTTTTTTATTAACCTCAGAACAATGCGGGGGGGGGGGGGGGATCAACCTATCAAGTGATCCAGAACCTGTTCTAAGAAATAGATCAAGAAAAGAATTTTAAAAGTTGTATCTGATGAAATGCATGACTGAAGTTTGATTGAAGTGTTATATACTTCTGTTGTGTTACAAAATAGCTAACGGGAGCAACTTAAGGACAGAAGAATTTGCCGGTACTCCCAGTCCAAGAGAGCAGTCTGGCCCATCGGGAAGACTCCGTGGAAGGACTGTCACGCACTTGTCACACTACATTCACAGGCAAAAAGCAAGAGCCACGAATGCTGGTGTATAGAACGTTTCGCTTTTGGATTCTGCACAGTCTATGGGATAGTGCTACCAATATTAGGTGTGTCTTTACACCTCTGCTAACCCAATCTAAAAGCCTACTAATGGAGATGCCCAGAGTTTTATCTTCTAGGGGATTCTGGACTCTGTCAAGTTAATAACATTAACCATCAGGATGTCCTTATCTATAAAGAATTTGTGTTATATCAAACAAAATTCACTAATTTTAAACATATAGTAGATAAGTTTTGAAATGAACATAGTCACATGACCCTACCATCGTCAAGATGGGGGCCACTTTCATCTCCACTGAAAATGTCCTAGCGCCCTTTTAAGTCTGTCTGCTTCTTGAATTGCCAGTCTTTAACAACTATCAAGTGTCGTCCAGAAAATCCTTATAACAGACTGGATCGAATGTAATAATATGGTCTGTAATCGTTGGGGTCCATCGTCTTTCACTAGAAAAGAGGCCTTGAAAGGCAAGCATCTTGTTACATTTATCAGTGAATTGGCTCCTGAGTGGTCACCTGCTGTATAGGATGTAGAGTAAATGGTTTACCAGTTCACCAGTCATTGAGTCTGGGTTGGGTCATGGGCTTGAAGATAGGCCCACATTTAGAACCTTGCATATTTCTCTACATGGTAAATGCTGTGTTTGTTGAGGGTCTGGAGAGAAGGGGATTATCCTGACTTGTGGGTAGATTTTAAAGCCCGTTGCTAACTTTATAAGCACGGCAGAGACAGAGGAGAGAGGTGCATAGAGAGGTCAAGATGGAGACAGGGTCATAGGATGAGGAAAGCCGAGTCACAGGGAGCTGAGGGAGGCTTCCAGACAAGGACTCCGCTCACATCTTGGTCCTGAACCTCTGCTCTCTGAAACTGTAGAATACACTTCTGCTCTTTCACACATTGAGAAGAACATCCACTCTCCAGACTCTCACGAGCTTCAGTTTTGCCAGTCTTCCTGCTTTCAGCCATTCTAATGAGTGTATGGCAGCAACTTGCTTGGTTTTAATGTTTCTGCCCAGGGGCTGGTGATGCTAGGCATCTTTGCATGTACTTATTTGATTAATAAAAATAAAATCTTTGGTTTAATATTCTGTGTTTTTAATGGGTAATATATACATGTTTAGTATGTATTACCAATAATAATAACATCATTCATTTTACTGAGAATTAACTACATTAAGAGCGATATAATGCCAGTTGAGGTTACACTACTTTTTATAGAGCACAATACACAGAACAGACGTTTAGTGGCCTGTGTCCTTCCACTTTTGGGTCATGTATTACCTGGAACAATGGGACTGAGTCAGAACTCGGTATCAGATGCAACATTGGGTCTATTCATTTCTTCTGTTTTTGTTGGAGCCTAGAGAATGTTCTAGCACAGGAAGGGAGAGCACAGACTGAATGTTTTGCAATATCTGGGTACTCTCGCAATGCGCCTCTCTGAAAATCATTAATTATTTCGTCTTGGAGAGTTCCCCTTCCAGTTATGGAGGCTGAAGTTATTCATCTTTGCTCTCAGCTGCTCAACTTCATAGATGTTCAGAGCCACACATTCCAATGGCTTTATTTTGAACAGCCTTCTTTTAGACACTTCCACCTGGAAACCCGCAGCAGGAAGGTTTTAATGTATATGGGACATAGGATGACATCATTACCATCTCCTGAATTACAGGGTTCACAGTGGGAGGAGAGCCGTCCAATGGAATGAATTGACGGGCGTTGCTCTTGTATCTTGCTTGCCTTATGTGGTTTTGCTGTTGTTTGAGGCAGGGTCTTACTGTGCAGCCCTGGCTGGAACCCTCTATTTAGACCAGGCTGACATAGGTCTCATGGTTTCTTTCCTTTGTCACTTAAAACATACCACTTCCTTGCCTCATGGTATCTATTCATGATGAAAAGTCCTCACTAATTTCTATATCCTTTTTAATGTTTTTCTTTCGTGATAGCTTTAGGAATTCCTTTTTAATAAGATTTATATTTTTATATGTATTTGTGAGTGTCTGCATACATGCATGCATGACTGTGGCCACGGAGAACAGGAGAGGGTGTCAGATCCCATGAGAATGGAATTAGAGGTAGTTGTAAGCTTCCTGATGTGGGTGCCAGGAACTGAACCCAGGTCCTCTACAAGAGCATTGTGTACTCTTAACCACTGACTTGTCTTTCCAGTCCCAGCTTTTATAATTCTTATCTTTGATGATTTACTTCATAGCCTAGGCTGTCCTGGAACCCTTAACTTCCTGCCTCAACTTCCCAAGGTCCTGGCAGTGGATGACAGACAAGTGCCATCATGCCTGACTGTCTCCTCTAGTTTACCTTGATCATTTGCTTACACGGCCTCTAATCTGGATGAGAATTTTGTTTGTTTGTTTGTCTATAATAAGGCCCTTTGTATACTGCTCAGGCTGGTTTCAAACTCTCCTGCCTCAGCTGCATAAGTAGCTGGCACTATAGGTGTACACCTTGCTGGACTCATATGTTGTGGGATATTTGATCTCACTGTGAATCTCTGAGAATGTGTTAATAAAATTAACCTTGGATTGGGGAGGAACCAGTGACCAGTTGACAAGAATTAGCCATAGGGAGTATAAAGGACCTATAAC
This sequence comes from Myodes glareolus, assembly GCF_982192425.1. Taxonomy (NCBI): domain Eukaryota; kingdom Metazoa; phylum Chordata; class Mammalia; order Rodentia; family Cricetidae; genus Myodes; species Myodes glareolus. Next base: position 79,625,088 of record NC_142037.1, on the reverse strand, counting down.
AATCTTTTCACAAAAATCTTGGCATCCCAGTTGGCCTCTTTGGGAGGTAAATAGTCAACTCCCAGGGATTTGAGCTTTATCTCAGGTTAAACAAAGTGCAAGATGGGTCGAGTGTATAGGCCAGAAGAACAGATAAGAAAATTAAAAACTTGTGTAGTTGACATAGCTATGAATTTGTGGGGACATGATTTGTTGTAGCAATGAAAAAATACAAATTAAAATTCCTCCAATCTTAGAAACAAACCATAAAATAAGAATACTTCTGAGAATATTATTAAAATATATTATCAAGAATAGTCACTGATAGTTCAGGTGTTCTTAAGCAAGACACAAGAGCTATTGGTCTCTCAAACGCACCAACAGCCCTGTCTTTAAAATGGCTCACTGACAAGCCTGTATGAGTGGAACAATGGCCTTTGACTGGAACAGTTGGTACAGGAGCTGCTAAATGCTCAACCTCTTGAAGAATTGACCAGTCCTTGGAATTCTCCTGTACTTGTCATTAAAACGATACCTGGAAAATGGAAAACAGTATTTGAGAGCTATTAATAAGGTTATCCAGCCAATAGATATTTTACAGCCTGGAATGCCTTTGCCTTCTTTATTACCTAAACAATGGTCTATTATAGTGATTGATTTAAAAGACTGCTTTTTTAACTACATCTTTACAGTTACAGGATAGAGAAAAGTTTGCCTTCATGGAACCCATTTATAATTCTCAACCTGTTAGAAGACACTACTGGAAGATCTTACCACAAGAAATGTCAAACAGTCTCACTTTGTGTCACTATTTTGTACAATAGTGGTTAGAAATAATTCATAATCATCTACCCCAATCTATAATTTATCATTATATAGATGATATCTCATTGGCTGATTCAGATTAAGATACCTTATTGTATGAAGTAAATCAATTTTAATGAAGTAAAGAGAATTTTGCCTTGTTGGGGGTTATAAATTGCTCCTGAGAAACACAAAGAGGAGATTCTATTAATTACCTAGACAATAGGATAGGTTTACAAAAAAAATCAACCACAAAAAGTACAAATCAGGAGAGACCAATTATGAGCTCTTAATGATTTTCAAAAATTGCTGGGATATATTAACTGGCTAAGGCCCACAACTGTATTAACAACTCAAGAGGTCAGTAATATATTTCAAAACTTACACGGTGAGAAGGGCTTAAATACTCCAAGAAAATTAGCAGCTGAGGCTGAGAGAGAATTGGCTCTGGCAGAGAAGAAACTATAGATGTACATGTGGATGCTTGGATACAGAGCTTGGTTCTCTCCTAGTCATCCCGCCTTCTACTCATTCTCCAAAGGAATTCTATTCTCATGCAGAGATGAGACAAGATCTTAGAATGGATATTTTTAACCACACCAACAGTGTAAAAAAAAATTAAAGAACTATGTAGAAACGATGTCTAAATTGATTCTGAAAAGAAAATTGAGACTTCATCAAATTGCAGAAGGAGACCCAGCAGAAACTGTGGTACATTTTACCAATGCTGAAGTTACCTCATGAAGGGTAGAAAATAAACACTGACAAACTTGCATTAAGTTTTTAGGAGAGATTAGCAACAGACACCCCAAAGCAAGACAGTTCAGTTTATGAAAAGAACTAATTGGATTATCTCTCATATAATAAATGGTCCCCCCAATTTCTGGAGCCCCCTACATTTTATACTGATGCAAATAAATCAGGAAAGGCAAGTTATAAGTCAAGAAAAATGAGCAAAGTGGCTCAAAGCCCTGCCGGTTTAATTCAGTGCTTAAGACGGCTTTCTATTGTTGATAGTCTCCGGCCTCACCTTCCTGGGACTGTTCTACACGCCAGAACATTTGTGGAACCTGCCTTTCCTATGACCTAGATGGAAATATGAACGGGTTCCAGCAGAGACTGTCCTCCCCCACCCCTAAGCTCTAAGAGCCGGAAATGTATTCTCCTTTGTTGACTCCCTCCCCCTCCCTCCTCCCTTCACAAATTCAACACTGTCTAAGACATTCCCACAGACACAAAACTTTTAGACACAGGACCATACGTTATGTCAGAGTGTCTATCTTGTAACTTCCTTCCTTTTAAGCCAGACTCCTGATAACATCATGTCTGGGCCCTTTTATCTTCAGTCCTTACCTAACTTCATTGTCACTTTTCTTTCCCAACACTTCTTATCTTAATTGTTCCTCCTCCTTCCTCATCTATTCAATTATTATTTATCCTTCAAAACTCATTAAAGCATTTTTTCCATCAGGAGGCCAGCCTTAATTCTAATAGATATGTTCTTGGTATATAATTATTTTCAGAACATTGGTGACAAATTATACCAAGCTTTGCTGAGGACTTTGCACAGATTATTTGAATATCTTACGGTGATCATTTAGGAGATAGTATTATGTACTCCTTTCACAGGTTAGAAAACAAAGCCTCGGTGTGTTTAAGATGCCGGATCTAAGTGTGTAGAGTCAGTCAGCAATGGAGCCATGGTTCTGGCAAAATAACTTCACAGATCATCGTAGACCATTCATAGACTTTATCCTGAGCAAACGCTTGCCCTTGCTCTGTGCTTTCTTCCACACGAAGTCCTTGCTTTACTCATCCATTGATCACCATAAATTCGGGGAGCAATGGCTTTATTCTCACTCTCAAGAGCAGAGGAATGGCAGATACTATGCTCGGTGTGGAGGAATTCAAACTTAGACAAGTTTGATAGGGCTTTATACTCCAAATTCAATTTTTTGAATCATTATAAATGAATTCTTTTTTATTTGAAGGTTTTAAAAGTGGGCAAGAATGAGTTGTGAGAATTACTAAGACCATGGCGGAGGGTTAGAGTAGGCAACACCACTGTGGGAGCTTTGAGGAGAATTCTGACCCCAGCACCAGAGAGACTGTGTGGCAGGGAAGAGAACATAAACTCTGATTCTAATTGTGTGTGTGTGTGTGTGTGTGTGTGTGTGTGTGTGTGTGTGTGTGTGTATGTGCTCATGGGGGGCCAGGAAAGAGAATGGGTTCTCTTTCTTGAACCTGGGTTATAGGCATTTGTGAGACACCTGGTATGGGCCCTGGGATCGAAACTCTGGTCTTCATGACAGAGCATCAGAAACTCTGAACCACTGAGACATTCTTTCGAGGCAGAGTTTCTCTGTGCAGCCCTGGCAGTCCTAGAACTCACTTTATAAACCAGGCTTTCCTCAAATTCAGGGGTCTGCCTGCCACTGCCTCCCGAGCTGGCATATACCACCTTGACCAGCGATGAATAAATCTTAATCATTTCTAAAATATTCCCAAAGAGCTTCTAACTTTCCTAGGAAAAGAAACTTCCCCATTGAAATTTTGTGGCAAACCTTACATTGTCATCAAAGCAATATAATACATCACTGATGTTTATATTATGAATATTGCATCTTATCCTTAGAACCATATGAGTCCACCGATAGGCATTCAGTACTCCATTAACATTTGATGTATCTGTGTATCAGGTGCTCTGTAATCTGGGCTTCTGGTGGAATGATAGGAAGGTAAAAGTCTGGGGTTCTGAGCACCTTGGTGAGTTCTGTTCTACTGATAAAGTTTCGTTGTAAGCATGGATGCCACATTGGTGTCAGGGACTCTTTCCTATTGGCTAGTCAGGCATAGAAGTGGGAATATGTGGCGGCTCACTGAATAAGTAGAATTTTCTGTAATATATGTACTTTAGAATCAGAAGGGCCTGGTTTTGGTCTTCAGTTCCCAGTTTACTCACATAACCAGACAAATTACCTGACCTCTTCCTCCTAAGTTTCCTCGTGTGGAAACTAGAAAGAGATAGTCCCCAGTTCTAGAGCACCAAGAATTTTCAGTGCATCCGTATGGCTTTGCCAGCCGTAGATGCTGAGCCGGTCCTGGAAAACTAGCTCTCCTGCTCCAAGCTCGTCCAAAGAACTTTCCCATCAGCTGGATGCCCTGGCTTCTCTCACAGGTTACCTCCCTCAGAAGTGCCAGAGATCCAGCCAATAAGGGGTTAATGCCTCCTACACCTAGCGTAGGCCTTCAGGATCTTGGGCTAGGTCCTGGACCACTCCCAATTAGCTCTGATTCATGGACAAGTGTCTTAATATTTTTTAATACGGTTATATACTTAAATTGGATTGTTGGGCATATAAAATGATTTTCTATTCATAAAATTATTTGCATAGTTCCAAATACATAACAGGAAATGCATGGCATTTGAAATGAAGATTGATTTTGTATTCTGACTTTGGATCCGATAACTTCTTTTTCAGGCCATAGACCATATTTTCCATACATAACAACCCTGGACTTGGTATACTGGGGGATCAGTTTTGATCAGTTGAAATATTTCATCTCCTTTGCCCAAAATAATTGGTATGGATATTTGGACACTCGTTGTTAACGGGACCCAAAGTCAATCCAATGATGTAGGCTTAATTTAGCCTTTCTAAAAGAATAGCATTTATTTATCACCCCCCCCGTGTGTGTGTGTGTGTGTGTGTGTGTGTGTGTGTGTGTGTGTGTGATCAGAGGTCAACTTTTGGCAATCAGCCCCTCTCTATCTATGGTGGATTCACGGGATCTAATTCAGGTTGTCATATTTGTGTGGCAACCCTTTATACCCACTGAACCATCTTTCCTGGCCCAGATTAGGCTTTTTAGGAAAAAGACATGAAGGGAAGTTCAGGGGAATGGACAAGTGATGTCTGAAGTCCCTTCTGGCTCTAAGAATGCCATGTATATGCTAAGAAACGTCACATCCACTGTGAAGAAATGCCATCTGATTGTGCCACGTGGGCCCAGCATCCAGCACAGACTGCACTCAGCGATGAGATTTTTCTAGAACATTAGATAATTTAAATCAGATGAATGGAGAGCCATCTACCATCTATGATAACCAATTCTGCAATTATTCTACTTTTCCTGACTGGTGACTCGGGCTTACTACCCGCCCTCTGGAATCCTGATCATTTCCCTTGCTTTTGCTGTTTATAAAACCTAATTGTTTTGTAAACAATTAATATGTCAAGCAGGTGACAGTCAGCTCTGCAATGACCCAAACAAGCTAACCGACTGACTGTGGGAACCGTACCTCAGACGGTGAGTGAATGGAAAATTATTATGTGCAAACTATTTCCAGTCCCCACCCTCTACCTACCAGGCACTTGAGGGCAGAGTTACAGTGCAGACTCTCTCGGCAAGCCTCCATCCAGGTGTCTGGGACTCCCTTCCACAACCATCCAGACAGGGGGCACACACAGACAGGTAACACAAGTGACAGCTGCCTTCTCTGAGCATAGCCGGAGAAGAAAGTCTTAGAATTCCCCTGCTGAGTCTTTTCTGGAAAACAAGAGGTTTCACAATCCTCATTGATAATTGTCTCCCGAAGAGCTATTGTTAGTTTTAGAAACCTGCTTGGATTCTGTGGAATTCCAGTGACCTAAGGCTGTATGACACCACACGTAAGCCCTCAGCGAGAGCGTTCTGCTTTGCAACGAGGCAGAGCACCACCCTGTGACTCAGTCCACACACTGGGGGCTTTTCCTGTCCTGCAGAAGAGCCGGCTCTGGAACCCTTTCCTCCATCTCCAAGTTCCATTTGACTGTGGCTTGTGACTTTCAGTGTGACTCAGGAAAGGCTTAGAGACAGCTGGCGCAAATGTCTTTCCCCGCGCCGTCCTGCAGCCTGTGGACTGCAGAAAGGAAGCATGGATAACAACAGGCAGTGCATGGTCTGTCTCGTGTGTGGAGATTACAAAGCTGGTCACAGAGAAGGTGGGGCTAGACTAATTCTCATTGTAGGCTCAGCGCGGTAGAGAGCTGCATGGGGAGACAGAAACTGGAAGATGAATCCCCAAATACACCGAGGAGTAAGCTCTTGTGTTCAGTAGGATAGTAGGGTGTTTGTAGTTTACAAAAACTACACTGCATTTGAGAAGCCCTGCGGGGAAGGGGAGGAACTTGAAAGCTGCAATGAGGGGGAAATGTAACTCTTCTGATTTGATTATTATACATCTTATATGCATATTGAAGCATCACACTGTAGTGTACCCCACAATTATATACAGTTAGGACTTGTTCATTAAAAACAGAGGTGAATACCAAGAACAGCCCGGAGTAGCTTTTAGTTATTTATGGAAAATGTGTAACAGACTGTAATATAGCATAGAAAGGGGGAAACAACAGCTATGCCTAATTTATTTTTTTTAGACATTTTAGCATTTATTTATTTAGTGGGAGCATGGTGAACACATGCCATAGTGCAGGTGTGAAGACCGGGGACAACTGGGGACTCAGTTCTTTTGCTCTGTCGCACGGATTCTGGTGCTCACCGAAGGTCACGAGGCTCGCATTACACACATCTTTCTTTACCCTATGCCTTCTCGCTGTCTCGCGTAACTTGTTTCTTCACAGACAAACCTGAAAACCGAGACTTCCTCAGGTGAGAGAATCGTTAAGAAACATCGAGGACTCTCATTCATGAGCTATTATTCCATGTGAGCATTTGGAGTACAGCAACACAGGAACCTAAATTCTTAATTATTGTGTGCAAAGAAGTAAGCATTGAGGTGCCATCAGTGCCTCCCCAATCTTGACCTGGGGAAGCAATCCTTCTACATCCGCTTTTAATCCCGCCGGCAACTTTTAGAGAAAGAAAATCAGATGAAATGCACCCAGACACTTCTAATTAAGCAAAGGACAAAAATAATATGCCTTGCTTAACACAAAGGGAAAATTTACAATTGGCTCCATATTCCTTTGATGAAAATGAAGTCTTTCAGTTGGTCTCTTCATGGGATGTTTTTGGGGATGTATTTTTAAATATGTGGTTTTCTAAGATAAAGGTCTCGATCTAGAAAACCTTGCTTCGCAAGAAACACCTGAGCCATAATTAACAACAACAATAAACTAACTAAGAGAAAACGGGCAGCAGAGCTGTTGAGTCAACTTAGTCGTCCTTCGTTGAGACTTGCGGAACTAAACTGCGAAGTCAAAGAACTGGTCATCTAGGATGGACATGCCGCAGCTTCCAGAGAACTGGTCATCTAGGATGGACATGCCGCAGCTTCCAGAGAGAGAATCAGTCATCTCTGGAAGAGATGGACAGACTGCAGTTTCCAGAAAATTGACAGGTGGGTTTCAAACATGGCTTGGGGACTAGAGAGATGACCCAGGGGTTAAGAACAGAGGGCACAAGCTTGGTTCCCAGTGCTGACATTAGGCACCTCACAATTTCCTGTATTTTCAGCTCCAGGGCTCTGTTGCTCCCTTATGTCTTCCAAAGGCATCTGCACTCTTGCCTACAAACACAGACACATAATTTTTAAAAAATCTCTAGAGAAAGTAGCAACAGCAACAAAAGCCCTGGGACTAGGTATTAACACTGAATGATAACGAGTGTCTTTTACCATGACTGGAAGACCCTAACCTACTTCAGAGTGACTTCCAAGGAAAACAGAATACAGCAAGGAAACAATAGGTGGTTGAGAATTCTGAGGTTCAATAATGGGTGGGAGGTACTTGTGTAACTTTTAGAGTGCTGTCTCCCCCCCCCCCCCCAGTGAGATGTTGCTAGCTCAGAAGATTGAACTAGCAGTCATCGCTCATCTTTTGAAAACTCTCCAAGTAAACTTGATGTGACTTCAGGGCCAAGAACTCTCTCAGAACGTTCTACAGTGAAGTGAACTGGGTAGATCCAGCTCTAAGGAGCTGCCTAGTATACACAGTCAGTGAAACTTGGACACAGAAGCAAAAGGCAGGAAACAAGGGAAAGAGGATTTGGTTACTACCACTTCTAACCAGCATGAAATGTGAATAAGAAACTTGGCTGAATCTTCACTGCCGGGAAGATACAGACAACACCTTAATTGTTGTTGTTGTTTTATGAATGAGGAAATGAGACATTCCAAACTGAACCATATCATACCTCATTCTTAACAAATGTAGTAGGTTGAAATGATCTTCCAGCAATGCCCATGTGAAATCTCTGGACTCTGTGGCTGTCACCTAGCATGTAGGGGAAAGGTCTTTGAAAACCCACGAGGTGTTTTAGAGAGAAAACGACCTTAGATTATCTGGGTAACCCCTAAATCCAATGACTAGTGTCCTTTCCAAGAACGGGGTAGATGCGAGATGAGGAATGGAAAAGACACACAGGAAGTCAGTGCGAAGCAGAGGTGGGGCCAGAGTGAGGAGGACACAACTTCCAGGATCAGGTTGCTGAGTGCTACGGAAGGCAGAAGTGACAGAAAGAATCTTCCCAAGGCTACCATAAGGGACCATTTCATCTGACGCCTTGGGTGAAGGTAGTCTTAGGAGATACAAAGCAGGTGTCAGTGACGGTGGCTCTGTCGCACAGTTGAGGGACAACAACAAGAATAGAAGGGTTGAGGGTCACTTGTGGGCAGAAGCAAAGTCCTTGGGAAGTCACGGTGATGTTTGCGAGCAGTGTTCCTTAAGTACCCCCTTCACAGGGATATAGCATGGGAGACATGACTCACATGACACCCACATATGCCCACATACACCCACATACACCCACATACACACACATACACGCACATACACCCACATACACCAACCAGAGATAGGGTTGTGATACTAAGTCCCCTGTGGTAACAAGGACATGGAGTCATGAAGGCACACAGAACTGAAAACACTTTAGTGCTTCCTTTAAAAGGTAAATGGACCTCGCCTACAGCCATTGCACCTGTAGGGGAGTGAAGAGATTTGTCCACAGCAGCTTTAGCTGTATACGCTTAGGGAAAATACCTCCAGAGTTCACAAATAGGTACATGGAAAAGCAAAAGGTTGGGTTAATGAGATGCTTCAGAGAGTAGAAGTTCTTGCTGCCAAGCCTGAGAACCCAAGTAGAACAATCTCGCATGATGGAAAGAGAGAAAAACAAAATGCTATCGATCTGCCCCCCCCCTCCAGAAAAAACATACTGGTTGTCAACAAAAAGACATTTCTGGATATCGTTAGTCACTTCGTTATCAAAGCTATTGTTCTGAGTCAGAATATGTGCAGTGTAATTCCAATTTTATACTCTGTAGATTTTTACTTTCGCATAGGTATTTATAAAGAAGAGACCGATCTCCAGGTAAAGTGATGAACGGGTGTCAGGTGGTTGACTGGGAGTAAGTGGGGGCTGGAGGGAGCTTGAAGGCAGCTCTCAGAGCCACGAAAGTGATAGCACTGTATCCGCTGGGGTTTCCTGGGAGGAGGCATAATCTCAACAGTTCAAAACATGTACTTTAAACTTGTAGAGTGGCTCCGTTACTCACAGTGCCTCAAAGAGACTGCTAAAAAGAAACTGTAAGCCAGGACTGGGGTTGACATCACCGATCCCAGCACTCGGGGGGAGGGGCAAGGTCACCAGTTTGTTGTGGAATCATCTTTTTGTACGCCCATGAGGATGTATCTCTGCCAAAGCACATTCTGATTGGTTTATTGAAGACCTGAATGGCCAATAGCGAGGCATAAGAGGAAAGGCGGGGTTTCTGAGCAGAGATAGAAACTCTGGGAAGAGGCTGGGAGGCAGGGAATTCGCCAGTCAGACACAGGGGAAATCAGATGTACAGTATGGCAGAGAGGTGACAAGTCACATGGCAGGACATAGACTGATAATAAACGGGTTAATTTAAGTTATTAGAGCTACTTGCAATAAGCCTAGGATAAGGTCAAGCTTTCATAATTAATAAGAAGTCTCCATGCCACTATTTGGGAGCAGGTAGTCCAAAGAAAGTTCAACTACTCTAGTTCAAGGCCAACCAGGGCCAAATAGTAAATAGTATTTGGTATACAGTATCTCCAAGCCAGCCTGGGCTAAATAATGAGGCTTCATCTCAGCAACAGCTACACAAAGAAACAGACAAAAGGAAACCGAGGACCTTCAGAGTCGTGTGTACATCAAGAGGAACAGCTAATGGCCAGCAGTGAGCCACCAGGTTAGCAGAAGGGATCTGAACCGGGTGGGCCAGGGAAGGTGCTCTACTTCTGGGTCAGCACAGGAACAGAAGAAGTGGGTAGGTGACAGGAAGCCCTGGGCTTCCCATTTTAACTACATCAGCTGATTTCTCAGGTCAGGACCATACTGTATGGCCCATGCTGAAGCGGAGCTCCATCCTTAAGTTGGCCTCCTGGGCTGGAGGGGTCCTTGCTATATGACCAAGCAGGCATGACCTCAGATGCATGGCTCAGGTTCAGCCCTGACTGGGGAGCACCCCTGTATTCTGTGACTGAAGGCTTTCACCCCCTTGGGGCCTTCCCAGAAGACCCAGGAGCATGGGTGGCTCCCCTGACTCGAGCTTCACCAGGAGACTTTGCTTGTCTTTGTGTTGGATGTCTGTCTATTTCCAGAAACATCTCCAGACCCGCCGTGAAAAGGGCTCTGTCTTCAATATCTCTGAAAATAGCAAGACAGTTGTTTCCACTTTCCTACTTGAAAACGGTCTCATGTTCATAAAGGAAGCTTCAATTAAAACATTGGAAAGCAGGAAAAAGGAAAGCATTGTTTTGTGTTCTTCCCACTATTCAAATGTTAGGGAAAATAACTTTCTAATCCCCCCTCTTTTTTTCTATTTAAAGGCTTTTGAAACATTTTGCGTTTGCTGTGTGTGTGGCTTTGCTTCCCTTTCTTCTCTTCGGCATTATCCAGTTCTTATAAGTGTTATCTTCACGAATTGTATGACATCCTGCTGAGGGGACATGCCATTGTGTGTATGAGTGTATGTGTGAGTGTTTAATTGAAAATAGTTTCTTCTCTGGTTCAGAACAACCCAACCACAGTTCCCCTCCCTTGTCCTCGTTGTCATTACCTATCAGACTGACACAGCAGCCAAAAATCGCCTGTAAAGGCCTCAGCTGAGTTGCTCTCACGCTGGCCTGTGGGTTTGTCTGTGAGGGGGTTAACTCACACAGGAGAGCTGCTGTGTGAGGCAGCATCCCCGGCAGGTAGTCCTGGACTGTGTCAGAAAGCTAAACGCCGGTGTGAGGCACCCAGAGAGAGCCAATAAGCAGTTCCCCAGGTGTTCTTGCTTCCAGGTTCCTGCCTTGAGTTCCTGTCCTTCCATTTCTCCATGATAAACTGTGGTCTGACAATGCCAGCCAAATAAACCTTCTTCTCCGCTTGGGTCAGAGTACTTTCTCACACCATCAAAGAAACCTAGGACAGCCTTGTTGGCAGAAAGCCTGAAAGAGTTAGAAGGTGATTTCATGTAAGAAAGATGGTTATTCAAGTTACAAAAGGAAGTCAGATATGTGGCCGTCCCTGGGCCTGGCTCTTAATGGCCAGCATGCACTATACTCTGGCTTCTGTGGCTTTTGACCATAAACCAAAGAGCTATTTCACTGATAAAGATTCCTTCCAGCTTCAAGATCCTGGGTTTTATTGATGTAGGTGGGTCTTCTTTCTATGTGTTCCTTTCATTGGTTAATTAATAAAGAAACTGCTTGGCCTGATAGGTCAGAACATAGGTGGGTGGATTAGACAGAACAGAATTGTGGGAGAAAGAAAGCAGAGGCAGGCAGATGCCGTGCTTCTCCTGCCCAAGATGGACGTGGGTTACAATTCTCCCAGTAAGCCACAACCTCGTGGTGCTACACACATTATTAGAAATGGGTTAATTAATATGTAAGAGTTAGCCAGTAAGAGGCTAGAGCTAATGGGCCAGGCAGTATTTAAAAGAATACAGTTTCCATGTAATTATTTTGGGTGTAAAGCTGGCTGGGTGGCAGGATGTAGCCCGCTGCTCCTTTTGCAACATTCTGTGATATACTCCTTTGAGTTTGCTGCTGTTGTTTTTGTTTTTCAAGAGAGGGTTTCTCTGCGTAACAGTTTTGGCTGTCCACTTTGTAGACCAGGCTGTCTCAAACTCACAGAGATCCGCCTGCCCCTGCCTCCTAAGGGCTGGAATTAAAGGCCTGTGCCACCACCACCTGGTTCTTAATCTGCATAAGCGATTGCATGGATGCTGTGTAACAGAATTAGGGGGAGGGGTCACACGAAATTCGGCAACAACCGAAAGTCAAACACACAAGCCCAAAATATTCTTCCAAAATCAGGGTGTTAAGCATTCAGGATGTTTCTGGCAACCCTCGGCCACACTGTGGTACCCTGCTTCACCATTCACTTCTTCGGCTCAGCTTGAAGTGTGCATCTCACTGTGCTGCTGTTCGTAGGAAGCCCTAATGTTGTCCTACCGTTATCTTTAGCATACAGGGGTCACAGGGCAGCCTTCTGTATTCAGGGACACTCCAGGGTGGTAGGAAATGTTGTCCCAATTTAAGACAAAACTCATTGAATGATTTAAAAAAATCAACAAATCAAAGAACAATTTTAATATAACCTAAGGCTACCCTGGGGATACCTGGGATAATAAATGTGCACAAGTGTGCCTAGCCTGGGATGACAAGTGTGCACAAGTGTGCCTAGCCTGGGATGATAAGTGTGCACAAGTATGCCTAGATGTTTATGTGGGTGCTGGGATCAGGCCTGAGTCCCCCTGCTTTGTGCAAGACTTTACTGAGTGAGCCATCTCACCTTAGCTCTTCTTAAGCGAAATGCCTGATTTTGACCATCCAGGGTCCTTACCAATCTATTCATCCCTAAGTCACCTAAAAATTAGCAACAAGGTGCTCAGTGAGGTCCTTAGTACTCATTTGAAGTCACCAGGGTCCATCTGAACTCATTTCAGAGGGTTCTTCAAGGGGAAATGGTTGATTTTGTTGAACTCTTTGTTCATGGAAATAAGTGGTTCCAAAAATCTTACCTGTATTCTGCAGACCCACTCGGGATAGTGGCAAGGGGTCCCATGTCAAGCATTAAGCATGATCCAAATCAAGTCATGTGTGGTGACACACCTGTAGTCCTATTGCTCAGGACGCTGAGGCAGGAGGACCAGGCAGTCAAGGTCAGCCTGGGCTACACAGCAAGAACCTATCTCAAATAAAGAAATACTCACCTTAATCAATGCGGCGAATCTCAGTTTTAAAGGTGACACAGAATCTACCAACAGGAAAGGCTGGGGGACAAAGGGTGACAAGGATATCTCGTTACCATTGATGATTAGGAGCGCTCTTCAGGCTTAAAGAGGCTGCTGAGAATTACACGGGAATGACTGGATTCACTCTGCCCCTTACGGCATTAACTCTGCAGGATTGCACTACTCCAAAAACAACAGGAGAGAGAGACTCCTGCCTGACTGTCTGGAGCCCCATAAACACCTCCGTTAATTAAAAGGCGCGGGTCATTAGCATGGGCTTCTCCTCCTATTACCTACATTCCCGAGTGTAATTCCCATCAACTCCGGCGTGTGAGTATGTACTCTGCTTCATCTAATCCTTTTATTCATTTATTCTAAACAACGATTTCTATGTGATACTTACTGAAGAGTGTATGACAGGAAGGGCGGGTTTCTTCATTTCCCTAGGGAGAGCAAACCCAGCTTTAACATGACCACCAGTTTCAGAAACTCGAGATACAGGACACACAATGCTTAGAAGTAAAGCAACACATGGGACTCTCTGTTCAATCCACAGCCCCTGTGCTGTCATGACGCAGCAATTGCAAACATCATTAATCGACAATACGGCTAGAATAACACCCAAAAGGGTGATTTTAAGTAATTTTAAATGAAACATTTTAGCAAATTGGAGTATATTTATTATATAAAAAAAAGAAAAGCCTCATTTTCTTTCCATCTTTAGTTTCTTCTTTATTAAAAAGGAACTTGGGAAAGATGAACTCTGAAATTCCTTTGGAAGTAATGTATCTGCTGGGGACAGCCTCTTCAGCTAACAGGGCCTTAAGAAAGCCATGTTTAAAAGACCCTTCTTAACTTCGCCATGTAAGTTCAAAATTTATGAAGAAATTTACATTTGAGTTGGTTTAAATGACTAGAGACAATATAAGCTCATTGATTTCAACATGTTTTAAAGGGAAAAAAAATCCAATACTTCTCCTGCTCTGTAGACTTAGAAATGTCTCCGTCTGCCACAGTGACTCGTGGTGTGGCTCCTCATTCAATTACTGAAGGTACCTTAGGGTAGGGACTCATTCACTCAGGAGAGCTATTGATCAACAAAGAAGCAGGGATCCCATTCATTCAGCTCACTCATTCAATATATTTATGCTTCCGCTGAGCCGGGTGCGCAAGAGGGAAGTATTTAATTACAGATCTTCACGATCCGATCAGAGACTCCCGGGAAGCCACTATGAAACCTTCTGTGGCAACACCCTCCGCTGATTTTAGCTCTCAGAAATAATTCTGGTAATTTGAATTGCTTTTAGACATATAACTGTGTCCCTTTCTCCACACTATCAATAATTGTTTACGGTAAAACCTCTTACACACCAAAAGCTGCAGAAGATTTGTGGATCAATAAAATAAAGTCCCCACTGCCAAGGAGTTTGCCCCTGGGTCAAAGGGGAGCTAGTGAAGGCGGATAATAGCACTGACAGGGATTAGAGGCTGCAGCAGGTGTCAGAGGGTCTGCCAAAGCTCTGGAAGGGGAAAATGACGTGTGCTCAGGGCTGGCTGTCACTCATTAGATTGCCCCCACCCCGTACTCTCAGCTCTCATATTAAGGGCAAGGCACTACCCATGTGTCTTAGTTAAACTCTCAAAATCAGATACACATCTCCTGCTTTCCACTGTACACATAAGGTGTTCAAAAAATACTTATCGAATGAATGCCTAAGAGAATAATCTAGCACTTGGCTTAGGTCTCCAATAGTTAGCATTAGTCACATGGGAAGGTGGGTGGATGTGCACCAGATAAGAGAAACCTAGGCAGTAGCGGACCAGGAGCAACCCCAAGCTTCCAGTCAGAAGAAGCCAAGGTCTCTGTGCCAAGGGCCACGGCAGACAAACCCCTATGTCCCGAGAGTGACCGGCTGCTGATGTGTTTCATTCTGCCCTGTGGGGCTGGGGCAGCCCTTTCCGTAGTGTAGATATGTCCCCTCTATAGTGTAGATATGTCCCCTCTATAGTGTAGATATGTCCCCTCTATAGTGTAGATATGTCCCTCTATAGTGTAGATATGTCCCCTCTGTAGTGTAGATATGTCCCCTCTATAGTGTAGATATGTCCCCTCTATAGTGTAGATATGTCCCCTCTATAGTGTAGATATGTCCCCTCTATAGTGTAGATATGTCCCCTCTATAGTGTGGATATGTCCCTCTATAGTATAGATATGTCACTCTATAGTGTGGATATGTCCCTCTATAGTGTAGATATGTCCCTCTATAGTGTGGATATGTCCCTCTATAGTGTAGATATGTCCCCTCTATAGTGTGGATATGTCCCCTCTATAGTGTGGATATGTCCCCTCTATAGTGTGGATATGTCCCTCTATAGTGTGGATATGTCCCTCTATAGTGTGGATATGTCCCTCTATAGTGTAGATATGTCCCCTCTATAGTGTGGATATGTCCCTCTATAGTATAGATATGTCCCTCTATAGTGTGGATATGTCCCTCTATAGTATAGATATGTCCCCTCTACAGTGTGGATATGTCCCCTCTATAGTGTGGATATGTCCCCTCTATAGTGTAGATATGTCCTCTCTATAGTATAGATATGTCCCCTCTATAGTGTAGATATGTCCCCTCTATAGTGTAGATATGTCCCTCTATAGTGTGGATATGTCCCTCTATAGTGTGGATATGTCCCTCTATAGTGTAGATATGTCCCCTCTATAGTGTGGATATGTCCCTCTATAGTGTGGATATATCCCTCTATAGTGTGGATATGTCCCCTCTATAGTGTAGATATGTCCCTCTATAGTGTAGATATGTCCCCTCTATAGTGTAGATATGTCCCCTCTATAGTGTAGATATGTCCCCTCTATAGTGTAGATATGTCCCCTCTATAGTGTAGATATGTCCCCTCTATAGTGTGGATATGTCCCCTCTATAGTGTGGATATGTCCCTCTATAGTGTGGATATGTCCCTCTATAGTGTAGATATGTCCCCTCTATAGTGTGGATATGTCCCTCTATAGTGTGGATATATCCCTCTATAGTGTGGATATGTCCCCTCTATAGTGTAGATATGTCCCTCTATAGTGTAGATATGTCCCCTCTATAGTGTAGATATGTCCCTCTATAGTGTAGATATGTCCCTCTATAGTGTAGATATGTCCCCTCTATAGTGTAGATATGTCCCTCTATAGTGTAGATATGTCCCCTCTATAGTGTAGATATGTCCCCTCTATAGTGTAGATATGTCCCCTCTATAGTGTAGATATGTCCCCTCTGGAATAGACAGTCCTGCGGTTTGTCACAAGGGGATGGGAAGGCTGAGAAAGCTACCTTGACTCTTAGCGGCTGTGACTTTGGCATACCATAGTTTGAAATAAACACATGGCCAATCTAACCCTGAAGAAGGCAGGGAAATGTGAAATGGATATGGACTATTTGGACAGGGGATATTCAGAATTTTCTGACATTCAAGTCTATGTGCCTGTTTATTTGTAAATTACTTGTGACAGATTTCTTATATCTCGTATATAGTTATTTCAGGTATGTTTCATCCACTACCATTTCCTCTTCCTTTCTTCAGACCACACATCAAGAGTCTTACTTCCTTTGCCATTCTTATCAACTGAAAGCAAATGCTTTTTCCTCTCCTGCTGCTTAGCAAATACTAGCCTCCATAAATTATAACATCCACATCTCAAGCTTTGCACATAAATGTTAGGAACTTTTCAGAAATATGAAAGGTAGAGTCATCTTACAGTTTATCAGATACACATTTGGGTGTTGGGTTGTGTGTGTGTGTGTGTGTGTGTGTGTGTGTGTGTGCTAAAATTGCTCTAGGGTGTGGATCCAAGACTGAGTCACAGGATGACTTAATACTTCTTTTTGTACGGTGCAAACAAACATGCAAAATAGGCAGCAGGAAAAGAAAGCCTGCAGAAGAGTGTGAATCAGTGCCTGACGTTCAGACTCCACGGGGTCTCACACACGTGTGGTCTTTTACACCCTCTTACCCTGGGGGTCTCATACACACGTGGTCTGTGACATCATGGGGAGTCTCATACACACATGGTCTGTCATACCCTCTTATTCTGTGGATCTCATACACACGTGGCTTGTAACACCCTCTATCCTGTGTTTACTCTCTAATAGGACTTTAAGAGTTCTTCTGGGAATGGAAAATAAAATAGGTTCATCGTAGGGGTAATGGGTGAGTGTTTAATTTTCTGAAAAGAAAAAAAAATGTTTAAAGTTTTCTGAGAGGCCATGTTTGAATGTGGGAAATAAAAATTCAAGATGAATTATTATGAATTGTAATCAGGCATGATTCATTGAACAAATAAACAAACAAATAGAATCTTACATGGTTATTTTATAACCTCAGGGTCGTAGATTTTGGGTACAATAATAGTTTGCTGTTAAAAATCTTGGTGTTTATATAGCCCCTAAAATGAGAAGTCATCAGAAGAGGCCCAAGGAATGAATTCATTTGCTCCTAGACATCTTACAGGAATGAGATCAGTAGCTTTTCAGCCTTGGGAGGGGGGAACTCAGAGTCACAGCGAGGCTGGAGGGCACTGAGAATCAGGGTCACACCAAGGTTAGAGGGCACTGAGGGTGGGCACTGAGAATCAGGGTCACACCGAGGTTGGAGGGCACTGAGACTGGAGGGCACTGAGGGTGGGCACTGAGAATCAGGGTCACACCAAGGTTAGAGGGCACTGAGGGTGGGCACTGAGAATTAGGGTCACGCCAAGGTTGGAGGGTACTGAGGGTGGGCACTGAGAATCAGGGTCACACCGAGGTTGGAGGGCACTGAGACTGGAGGACACTGAGGGTGGGCACTGAGAATTAGGGTCACACCAAGGTTAGAGGGCACTGAGGGTGGGCACTGAGAATTAGGGTCACACCAAGGTTGGAGGGCACTGAGGGTGGGCACTGTACATTTTCATCCAGCATACGCTGCTGCTGCTGCTGTCAGAGCCCATACTGGGAGCTGCTGCTTCCAAGCCTTCTTTGTAAAACAGTCTTAATAAAGGTGGCAATGGAGACCCGCAGAACACATAAAAATTTATGAATCTCTCCTCCAGGTTATCCCTCATTCCAGGCTCCCGTTGACCGAGATGTGTCCTCTAGACATGACTTGCCACTTTAACTTCTGCAAAAGCAATGACAGTTAGACTGCGTCTGAGCAGACTCAGATGAAGAGAGGTCCTTTCCACATTATGGTTACTTCACAGAACTTGAGGCCTGAGAGGGTTGCTGCAAATTCTGTGGTGTCCACCAGGCTTGGAGAGCCATCCTCAGTGGAGAAAGTGACGGGGGTTCAACCTAATCCATTCGGCTTAGCATGAGAACAAGAGACGTACAATTGACTCTCATGTCAGTGGGCTCTATAGCTGGGGAGTCAACCAAGCAGTGCTCAGAAATACTGGGGGGAAATCACATGTTCCTGAAGATACGATTACACATATGAACATTTTCTTACCATCACTCTCGAAACAAAACATCTGTGAGGACTGCCTACCAAGTTCTTATATTGCATTAGGCATTATAATTAGCTTTGAGATGATTTAGAGAATATAGAAGGATATTCACCTATGTCTGTGTGCGCCACACATTTTATGCAAAGGAGTTAGACGTCCATGGATATTGGTACCAAGGGAGAACAACCATTCCAGTTACTAGCTGACAGCTGTAGTTAATGGTGGTTCATACAGCCAACACAAGGCTTGCCCTGATGAGTCAACATTCCACAGCACAGTGATTTTTAAAATGTACCGTGAGAGAAGTCTCAGAGCTTCACTGAAGAGACTCCTGTGTCCAAATAAGAAGGACCCAGCATGAGGGATGATTAATAACCAAAATGCATTTGTCAAGAGAATTTAGTAGAAACCAGACGCTCGGTGAAACAAGCAAAGCTAACTTCCAAATTGCTAATTAAGTCATTATGCAAAGAGGACCCTTCCATCTTACTTAAAGTTTCTTTCACTTGTAAACAAATGGCACTACTTAGCAATTTTTATTAATAGAGTTTCTGTATATACAATACCACTTTTAAGTTTGACATCGTATTACTCAAGTGCCTTGTAAAGCGGGTAATAAACGCCCCAATTATAAGGAATATAGAAAACGCCACCGCAACCTTGCAAATCGGCATGAAAATAAACCAGGCCCCAGAAAGTTTCAGTCGCTCTGCCACCCACCAGGAGGTTCACATGGAATAAAATAGCGAAAATGTTATTGTTTCCAACCTGTTTGGCGTGGCTGCCACTCTCGGAGGTCTTTAAGCTTGCTGGGAAGCAAGGCAAGGGAACCTAGCCACAGAGGTATTTCTTAAAGAGAAATGAATGAGCTCAGTACATTTAGTTTCGCACTCAGACCCACTCTGGTATTAACTGGCCTAATGCCATGCCTAGGTGTCTCTTCTCTGGGCTCTGAGGAAACCCTCTGGCAAAGATTATCAATAGACTCTGGAAAAGGAGTCAATAAATATTTCTTGTGTGTGTGTGTGTGTGTGTGTGTGTGTGTGTGTGTGTGTGTGTATGGGGAGGACAGGTGTGCAAATGCCACAGCAAATGATGGTAAGAGAACACCTTGGAAGAGTACACTCTCTCCTTCCACTGTGTGGTATTGGGGATTGAACTCAGGTCATCCGACGCTGTGGCAAGCCCCCTTTACCTGCTGTGCCATCTCACTGGCCCCACATAGATTTTCTAAAACACTGTTCAGGTTCTTTGTGACCTTTCTTCTGAGCTCTGATTGTCCACATACCATCACAGGAATTTCGAACATAAACAGGCACATTCATCCCAGTTGGGAATGTGTTTGGGTTAGGTGGAAATCTCTGGGCCTGGAGTGGTGGCTTAGCAGCTGAGAGAAGCTGCTGCTCCCGTAAGAAGGACCTGGGTTCAGATCTCAGCACCCACGTGGTGGCTCACAACTGCCTATTAACTCCAGTTTCGGGGAACCCAACACCTTCTTCTGTCCTCCAAGCATGCTGGCACACATATGGTGCATATAAACCCGGTTAGGCTCATTCACATACATAAGAATTACTTTAAAAATCTACACCAACCTCTTACGCTCAAGTGTAAAAAAAATCACAACGTTTTATTAATACAAGTGTTTCTTCCAGAGAAATCCCATGAGATTATTGGCACCTGGTGCCTTTAACGCATTCAATCCACAAACTTCTGTCTCGAGACCCAGCACCCACAGGCTCTAGGGTCTTCTGCGTTTGCCATGCACTCTGCAGCCCTGCTGCACCTTGCTTTTAGCCTCATAACCCATAATTCTTATAAAAACTTTGGCAGCCATGCCCTGTTTCTCATTAAGACTTAATAACAGTGATCTACGGTAAGGGCTCATCATTCTAGGGCATCATTATTTGGATAATATATGCTATTAAGAATTATCACAAATAATTGAAACTAAATCACACTTGTAAAAAAGAAAGGCACAAATTCCATCTTGAAGTGTGGCTCTCCCGGATGATTCTCCCAGACACAGCCATGTGTCAGGCCTGCAAGGGTCAAAGGAGTGAGAGAGACCAACAGTGAAGCGCAGTTTCGCTTCCCTAGTGCTCTTAGATAGCAGAACTCTGCTTTTAGTTTGTATTCACTGATACTTAAATACCATATTATGAACTTTTGCTAGATTACATATTAATAATCTTTATTCAATGGTGTGCAAGACTCTCTATCTTGCTACGAGACAGTGTTCACTTTCTTCCACATGACAGAGTTAAAGATGGTGGTAGCGGCATAGGAAGGCCACGCGAGTGACGAGGAGGCCACGTGAGTGACGAGGAGAGGAGCACATGATTGTGAGCTATAAACTATGAAACTTCGCAATGATGACAAGGGACGTCCAGTTCCCTAGTGATACTAGTCACAGACAGTGTGCATGGAAAGCTACCCAAGTACCATTTCAGCTTTAGAACCCTGTAGGCGTCCATGGCCCGATGACTGACCTGAAGGCAGAGAGAGCTTCAGTGGCACTGCAGTTGGAATGCAGGTAGGTCTGACTCATCCCTTGTTGCTCCCCATAGCTCCATGCTCTGCAGGAGGACACAGACTCAGTCATTGGACAATGTGGGGACTCTTGCTGCTAGTTCAGAAGTTACTTCTCCCTGCTGCAGCAAGTCTAGGCAACGTCCCATCCACAGAGGAAAGCAGCCTAGGGTTCTGTGTTCCCAAAGGAAAGTCTGGGAGGTTTGCACATGTGTTTTTTTATCCCCCTGAAGCTTCTCTATGGTTGCCGTGCCACATACTGCCTCTCCATACTCAAGGACGGAATAGAGAAAAAATAGCAATGCTATCCCAGGCCATCCTCCCTGTCGAAAGGCTTTGCCACGCTGCTCCAGATGGACAGGCTAATATTCCAGTGCCATGGCAAGGGCTTGAGACAGCCAAGGTTGTTTCAGTTTGTTCCCCCAGGCCCCTAAGTGGCCAGGGTTTTAATGGGGAATCTATGGTGCGTTCAGCCAAGACCCTGGGAGAAGCTACTTCTTGGGAGATGAGCTGGAGAAGGCTGGATATCACCTGACATGCTCTCCCTCATCACACTCACCCGCAGGAGGAGGCTGCATGCAGCAGACTCCACGCACACCCATGAGGAGAGCGGGGGGTGGGGGGAGGTAGGGGGGGTGAGGACCGCTGTGCTTTCCTTGACAGCAAGGCAGGCAGTCTAACAGCCAGCTGTCCCATGAACGCTTTTTAACCTGAGGCTATAGGTCACTCTGGCTGAAATAACATCAGGAAATAACCAGGGATATGGGGATAACTTAGCGGGTAGAATGCTTGCTGCCAAAGTTGAGGACCTGAGTTCGACCCCCGGCACCCATGTGAAAAGCTGGGCATGATGAATACCTGTAATCCCAGACCTCAGGAGCAGAGCTGGGAGGACTCCCCGGGGTTCACTGGCCAGCCAGCCTCGCCTAACCACTGAGCCCAAGATTCCAGTGAAAGACCCTGTCTGAAAAACAAGAAATAACATTCAAGGTTAACATCCGGACATGGACACACACACATGCATACACACACACACACACACACACACACACACACACACACACACGAGGGGGGGGGAGGAGGAAGGGGAAGGGAGACAGAGACAGAAAGACAGATAGAGAGAGAAAGACAGAGACAGAGAGAGCAATGAAAGGTCAATCCCCCAAGACTGGTTGACTCTAGGAAGATTTTGCCCTCCCACATTCTCTGCTAAGATCCGAGTTCTGAGGCATCTTAGAAGGCTTGGATGCTTTGTTGACTAACCTTTCTTCAGGGGGTTTTCCTGAGCTTTCTGCAAAACCCTCAGTATTTCGCACCACCCAGTTCCTACAGAGTAGCATTCAGGTCAGAAGGGAGCTCGTTCCTTTTATGAATTAATCTGTCTTCCACTCCCAGTGTCTTCACGGCCTTGTTCTCACTGCTACACTCAACCATCAGTTACACCCATGTGCTCATTTGGAGCATCCCCTTGTGTTGTTTCTGCCTTCTCAGAAACCATTAAAATACTTGCATTTTCTACCCCCAGAAAATAAGAGCTCTGATCATAGCCCCTGCTTCTGCCGTGTGCTCCACCTAAACAGTCCCGCCGGTCCATCTCACAGGGTCTGCTCTCTTCCCGAGGAGTTAGTGGATCGAGATTTGCCGCCAGGAGAACTCCATCCTTTATTTTTAAAAACTTCAATAACTATATAACTAGGGGGAGAGAAAGCACTCCTTTATAGCGTAATTCCAACTAATCGATGTAGGAAGAGTGATTGAGATGGAAAATTGCCATTTGGCAAGCACCACAGTAAGAAGTAATTATATACGAGAAGCATGGGTGATGGATAAAATTAGTGGGCAGAAGTCTAATGCGGAAGAAGATACTTGCACAATCGCCATGTCCAACCTCATAAGAAACTTATTAATTATACAGGAAAAGCAGTTACACTTTAGTGGGGGAACCTGTCCGGTACCACCACAGCTAAGTGATCAAAGTGAATGTCATTCTCAGCTCAGCAAAGAGTACAAAGAAAACATCACGTCTATCCCACGATAGTTCTTGCAATGAATTTTTTTCCCTAAATTTATTCAAGAGGATATACCAGACAAACATGAATTTGAGGGGCACTCTACAAAACAGCGAACCCTCTACCTGGGTCCCAAAGGACAAGACAGGCTCAGATTAGAAGTGGGTAGGCACAGTGACATGTGAAGGCCACATGTGATCTTGAATCGAGTCCCACAGAAGAATACGACCAGGAATGGGACAAATGGGAAATGCCGAATAAAATCTGTAGATGAACAATAGAACCACAATATATTAGCTACCTAGTTCTGCCAAGATCGCATTGGATGTTAACACTTGAAGCTGGGTAAAAGGCTTTTGGGGATTCTCTTACTGTATTTCCACTTCCTGAAAGTCACACATTAAAGTCACACATTACTTAAAGATTAAAGGTTAAGATGATGTTTTAACTTCCTCTAAAATTCAGTTCAAGACTTTACCTTCCTAAAACCTGTCTGTAAAATCTCCAGACAGAGAAACCAAGCACACAGCATCCCGGGTAGAGCGTGATTTCAGGTGTGGTGGTGAGTGAATAGCAATTGATTTGACCAACATCTCTTGATCGTCTGCTGTGCCCTAGGAAGGACAGCAGGCACCAGGACTGCAGGGTTGGATGCTGTGCACTTCAGTGCTAGTAAAGTGCCTCGCTTCTCTTACCTGGGAAGATCCTAAAAGATCGATTTAATGGTTTTCGGTGTTTTCCCGTGGGATGCATGAGACAACGGCGCTAATATAGTACTCCCTTCGTAAACATTGTATTAGATAATCTAGTGGTTGTTCTATGACTAAACATGGCCGAAATCAGGCTGTTGTAGGTTATCTTTCTTTGGTGTGCGGCTGCCCCACCAAGATTTTTCTGTGTCCTGTCCTTCTGCTCATGACTCTGTGGGAACACACCGTTGTCCCCGCCTTTCTGGGCTCCGTGGAAACACTCTGATGTAAAGATACACTTTATCTATGAGCAACCACTTGGCTCCCTGCCTCCTTTATTCTGCCTCTAAAATGGGAATACTGATAAGGCTTTGTCAGAGCTGTGGCATGCCTCTTTCTCAACTCTAAGTACAAATTACCCCTAATTGAGATGAAGAGAAGCCCAGCTCCTTGAAGGAACCTTCTTCAGGGAGAGACAACTAGACTCTGATGCTTTAAGCAGAGAAACCGTCAAGTGTTAAACTATTGGGACTCAACCACACATTCTGGGTAAATCACAGCTGGGATATGGCTGGTTTGGTACCCAGAAAAGCTTCTTTTAGAAGGGAAATAAAATCATTTCACTTTCATCCTCATCATCACCTGAGATAAACAGCTCAGACTGGGCAGGTCTCTAACAACATCACAGTAGTGTGGAAAACACACGTTCTTCAACAACGCTGGCATAGGTTGCCATCTTACAAATTTGGGAAAAAAAGATGTGTTGTGCCATCCTAGCATGGTTTGGGAGGTATTGCCAATTCTGCCCTTCCTACCTTGTTTTGGGTTTATTCCGATGACTGTTCCTAAGACAGCCAGCCTGCTCATTGTACACTGCAACACCCAAACTATAATCATCAATGGTTTTTCTGTTCCTGTCTACTCAACTCAGAAAGATTTAGTGTTTAAAAGGAGACCTGCTACTTTGTAAGGACAGTTTTCAGAACCGTCTTCATAGTGGTTGGTTAGGAATCAATAGCTCCTACTGCCTGAAGCAAAATATCAGCGTTAAGATGCACACTAGAAATAAACAGGCCAGGGTTTGCAAAGGAGGAGCCTGTAGAGTTTAAAACGGCATCTGTGTGTAGAAGGATTGCAGCAGGTGATGCAAGGGGGCTGCAGCAGGCAATGCATGGGGGCTGCAAGCAGTCAGACGACCCCAGGCAAATATGCATAAGAGAGTCACATTCAAAGCAAGTGTGGTCATTGTGGGAGCTCCCAGTAACCACCTGAGACAGACATTCAAAGATGAGTGTGTCAGGAGTTGTAATAGAAGAGGGAAAATCCAGAGATTTTGCTGCTCTAGGAGGGGAGCAGAGAGAAGATTCCCCTGAGGACTGAAAACTAAGTATGCATGCTGTGGCTGCCGATAATAGAGACTTGGGCTGCAAGAGGAGGACTGGCCACTTTAGAGAGACAGCGCTTAGCATAGTCAGTATAGGGAAAAGGGAGAGAACACTAAATCAGTTAACACCCCGGGGGAGGCTGAGATGCCGCTTGCACTTGGACCCAGGATGTATTCCTTATCAGAGGGAGAGAAGGTGGGACACCCATCGAATCTCCCTCAAACTGATGGAGACAGACCAGCTGAAGACAAACATGTAAGAGGAGAAAGAACCTCTGTTGTGGGAGGCCACTTGTTCCTTTTCCAGCTGCCCAGACTCCCGAAATAATCACTCAGAAACTGTATTAATTAGATTACTGCTTAGCCTGTTAGCTCTATTTTCTTTCTAAGTCTTATTTACTAAATTAACCCATTTCTCTTAGTTTATATTTTACCATGAGGCTTGTGGCATACTGGCAAGGTTCCAGCTGGCGTCCTTCCCTTCTGGCGGCTCCATGACTTCTCCCTCACTCTGCCTTCTTTCTCCCAGCATTCAATTTAGTTTTCCCTGCCTACCTATTTTCTGCTAAGCCATTGGCCGAAAGCAGCTTCTTTATTCATTAACCAATAAGAGCAACACATAGACAGAAGGACTTCCCACACCAAACCTCATTAAGTAACTGAAAAATAAGTAATGGAAATACAACACTCAATACCAGATGCACATGCCCAGTACATTCCAGGCTCCAGATATTCTGTTCCTATGAATAACTCCTCAAAAACTGGCAAAGCTGAGACCTATTTGAGGTTAATTCACTCATCTCTTCTGACCAAGCTACCAATAGTCAGATAGCTAGTGGCCTTTGTGCACAAACTTGAAATATCCCAGAGGATGTGCCTTTTGCCATCTAGCCAGGAATAAAAGATGTGTAAGAGCGCAATGTCAACTTAAAATGCTTCATGGAGAGCTGAGTGTTCTCTAATTCATAAGTCTTAATTCATAGTGCGATTGTTTATCCGTCTAAAGGGATATAGGATATAGGAAGCCGTAAATGCAAACCTTGATAGCTCGGTGTGACATGGTGCATTCCACGGGTGTCCTGTGGCTGACGGAGCCGGTCAGTGGCAGTGGACAGATTTTAAGGAGTTGGCTCTGAAATGCGGGGGTTTCTAGTGCCGTCTGTTTCTTCCGCCAGCAACCCTTCTAGTCAGGATCAACCTGTACGGAATATGGTTTGGGGGAGTGCATTGGGGGTTGCAGAGCTCACGTTGTAAACCAGGGCTTCTGTGCAAACATACTGTTGAGAGGACAAGAATCTTAGCTTCATGGGGCTGATCAAAAGCAATACTGAGGTTTGGGAAGCATAGTGAAAGTGACCTTCCCAGTCACAACTGCAGCTGTGCACAACTTGACACATGGGGCACACACAGCTGACACTACATCTCTTGAACAAACCACGCATTCTATACAACTGAACACTTCAACAGTTGGTTCCCTCAATCTGATGACTCCCAAGGTCCTCAGGCAAAGGACTTTGGGAATTAGTTCTTAGCAGCTCCATGGTTAAACAAAGCTGTGATGTCACTGCCTGCTCCACCAATCAATGCCTAGCAGGGAACTTCCTGTATTGGTAGCATTGGCCCCACTTCCAAAGTTTCATTCACGTTTTTCTGGAGTTTGGTAATTAAATGGCTGAGGCCTTTTGGGTCCTCCAGTTAGCACTCAGGTACCGCTCCGTTATCCTGAGATTCTGGCAAGTGTTTGCAGCATTTTGTGGAGTTGTGTGAAACTGGGATTTATAAGGAGTTGGAAACGGTTTGGATGATGTTTTCATCCCAATTGAGTTCTTTCTGGAGAAATGCCTAATTAGAAGGAACCCAGTCTTTGACATGGCAGAATAGCGCACACAGCCAGGGTCTGAGGTATTAACTTGAGAATTGAAATTCTTCCCAAAGAGTAGGGTCATGGGGGCAGAAACCACATCATTAACGACATCTACAAATAAAGAAATTATTAGTTTCAGACAGTTTATGTAAAATTAATTCTTGTGAGAAAATAAGAGGAGAATGCTTAGCCATTCCACTGACAGTAAGGAAACGATGGTCACGCCATGCTGCCCATCATCGTGAGAGCTGGCATTTGAAATGACGTCATAATAGACATGCCCTACACTTATACAACACTTACAGCTTCAGAAATTAGCTTGATGGATTCTCATGGCAGAGCAACTTAGACTCAAAATTGAGTCTTCAACTAGGTGGCAATATGCATTGAGTACAAAGTTTAGCATTGGTGAGCCTCAGTTTCCTTATTTGTAGGAAGATGATAAGACTTGCCGTGAAATGCTTTTTTTATGCATTAAAGGGGCTATTTCTTATACCCCAGCCTCTATCTCTAATACCACGGGCAATTGCTCAAAACTAATTTTCCTCTATTTGGGGAAAGTGGATGGGTTTAAACAGCTTTGGGGAACTAAATTTGAATAAGTCAATGGGCAATACAGTATTCCAAATGTTTTTGGTTCCATTATAGGGAGGGACATAGCAGCCCTAAAAGAAAGAATGTCTCTAGCATCTAGATATAAAGTATGAATTGTTTGTTCCTCTACAATGACGGGTACTCCCTTTAAGGAACACAGTAGAAGCCCCATTCAGGAAATCTTTGCGTGCTCCAAGGCTTGATCGGAGCCTGAAGCTGGTAGGTGCTTGTTAAACAGTTGCTGAAGAAATGATGAATAAATGACCCCCAACACCAGGTGACATGTCTCTCCCTTAGCCTTCCATTCAGGTGACCTCTATGTTACACTCGGTTCTTTGAAAAATTCATTTCTTATCTTTCTCCTGGGTTTCTCTAATACCTTGCAACAGACGGGAAATAGAACGTTCTCATCTAGACTGACAATGAACAGGTCCTCGTTTTATTTTCTGTAGGTATTCCCAGGGCAGAGCTGTGGCTCTCTCAGGTAGCTGGCTGGTTCTTCTGAGCTCTTCTGGCTGAGGTCCCCTCCGTGGAGAGTCTGGTATGCTCCTGGCTCCCCATCAGGTATTATGGACCCCTCACAGGGACACCTTGCCTTCTTCTGTGGTCAGCTCAATGGGCTCCTAGGAATGTCTCCCTGACAGGATCAGAAGCAAACGAACTGATTGGGCCTGTTTTCTAACTTACCTCTAACAGGGAGAAAGTGACAGCCTCCTCTGTGCCATTTCCTCTTTTACTGTCAGATTAAAAAAAAAAATCAGGGGAAACTGATGTTTGCGTGTTTTCTGGCCTCAAGTGCATGGTTGTCTCACAACGTTGTTTTAGAGACAAAGAGAAGAAAATACCCACAAACAAAGTAATGGAAGAATATGTCGACCTTAGCAACTTTTTAATTATTTAATTTTAGCATTTTTAACACTCTCCTACCAGTTTCTTCCACATACTATCTAACCGAAAAGAAATGACCATTTACAGCCTAAAATACTCTTAAAAGAAAGTAGATGCTGGGAAGGCAGTTCGACTTCTTCCATACTATGTCGTCCTCTTCAGGGGTGTGAGTCTTTAGTACAAGTCATCGGACATTAGGGAGAAGAGGGGCAAACATCACATGACATTGATCCGTCTCCATAACACAACAGGGGCTTGGTCACTGTTTTAAAGGAGCTTTGCATTTGTTAAACATTCTATTTACATAACTTGTCCCAGGTCTGCACTTACAAATGTGTGATTTTGCATGCATTTTCAGATTGAGAAAAATGAAAACCTCTAAGGGCTCAGCTCCGGGGCACTCAGACCTTGTCAGTGGAAGGGTTCCTTTAAAAACCAGCAGCTAAAAACGACATTGAATCAGGCATTTTTAAAGCAAGGCTCAGAACAAGCAGTGCTGTTTCTCCTCATTTTTTCCTTTTGAGGATTGCATATAATTTAATATTTTTAAAATTGGAAAATGTGCTGCCTCATGGACCACACTGAGATGGTGCCCTTTGGAAATTTGGGAGAAAAGCAGACAAAAGCCCTTTAAAAAAACATAGGCATTGCACATGGGAATGAATGTATAGTCAAAATATGTTCTGCAAGAGAATGCACCAGATTTTCCAGTATTATGACCTATCTAATTCAAGGTTACAGTTTTAAGTATATGAAAAGGTCAGAGCTCCAGGTACTGGGCTGAAGAGTGTGTTTTGGGAAACACCCAGTAGTTGATAAGTTTTATGACTTGGTCTTTAAGCTGTCATTCATAGGGCAGTTTTGACTAGTTCCAATAAAGCTTTTGCACTTAAATATAGGAAGCCACCATTCTAACAAGATACTCTTTTAAACAGCCTGAACCTCGACGGATTCTATCTCCCTAGCACAGAGTCTGGCGCTCAATACATAGTAAATAATATTAAACAAGTAAAAAAAATAGTCTTTGCTCGCGTTCATTAACAAATTAATGATGATGACGACGACGATGACGAATTCTAAACCAAACCTAAAGCTTTTCATCTTTGAGCAAATGCAAACCCATAGAGGAAAGAAAGAGTTTGATTTGGGGCCACGGCCGTCCTGTAGGCTGAGATGAGTAGTCCTTAAAGTTGAAGTGAGATAACGAGCGCGTTGAGCTTGTCCCCGCTCCCCAAAACACCACCGGCTCTAATTCAGAACATAGTGCGGCTGGAATAAAATTTCAGCCTCCGGGTTCGGCCTTATCAAGAACTCTAGTACCCTCCTCTCCAGACTCCTCCCCAGGACCCGAGATTTGTGAAATCTTTAGTTACCAAGAGTTTGCGCAAAAAGCCATCTTTAAGGGAGCTGCAGAGACCCCCTTTGCTTTAGGCGTCCATGGTTCTCTTTAATACCACCCCCGCCCCCGTGGAATACAGAGATGGAAATTTCTAGGTGGGGTGGGGTGAAGATCTGGGGTCCGTGAATACGGATGGAGCAGAGTCCTGGTTTGAACGTTGTCTGTCTCCAGGCAGCCGAGAGGGCGCTGCCGCGAGCTGGAGAGCCAGTCGGCGTGCACAGGCTAAGCACGTCTCCAGCGGGTTTGCAGGGCTGCCCTCCGGTGAGAGGCTGCTGCGGGGAGTTCTTGTCCAGAGGGGGTGGCCTAAGGGTGCCCACCAGGGAAATTCACTCAGCCCCGGCCTGATGGGCTAAAAATCACTGCGAGCCGCGCGCGCACCCGGAACCTTCCAGCCCATCCGCGCGCCGGGAGTTGCAGAAGCCTGGCGCCCATGAGTCCACCTCCCCACCCCCACCACCCCCAGTGTCCCCTGAACCCTGTGGAGGGGCGACCCGGCTTTTTAAGGAGGCGTTGAATTTGACTAGTCGCCGGCTCCTGGCAGCTCTCTGGTCGTCCCCACCCCAACCCCTGCCCCACACTTTCAAAGTGTCTGGAATGCTTTTGCCTGGTGAGGGGTTCCCAGGAGCTGCGCCGAGGACCACGGGGAGAAACAGGGCAGGTGGCCCGATCAAGCAGAGGGATAAGGGGGCGGTGAAGGAGGGCCTGGGCCTCTCCCAGCGGGCAGAGTCGCCCCTACGGGGTGCGGCGAGGCAGCGCGGAAAAGAGAAAAAGAAGCTGGCGGGGGAAAGCAGCTGCGATCGCCCGGAGGGAGCCTTGCGGAAAAGGCACCATGTCCCCCAACCCAGGCGGGCAGGACTGGGGACGCTGCGGAGCTCCGGGGCCACCCTCGGCGGCGGCTGCGGGCCCACCGGGAGCCTTGCCCTGTCGGTCGAGAGCCTGCACGAGCTCAACCTCGGGAAGCCCAGTGCCTGCAGTCTGCGGGGAGCTGCGGATGACTGCGTCCGGCCGCCCGGGCGCCCCAGTCTTCCTGCGGCCGAGCATCCCTGCGGACACCTCGCAGCTGCTACCACCCGTGGCGCCCTGGCGCAGCAGCTGCAGGAGAGGCAGGACCAGCGTCCCACCCCCTGCACCTCGGGAGCCCTCGGATCTGGGACCAGCAGGCAAGAGACCTGTTGAAAACTCCGAAGGCCGACTTCAAACACAATCAAATCGCCCGAGCAAAACCCTCTCTGCCATCTGATAGTTTCAAGTGTCATAAACGCTGTGTGGCAGCTAAGATCGCTGCTCCCTTAAATGGGCCAATAATTTGCAGTGCTCAATCCCACAAATTCCCCCATCCTGGAATCTCCATGTGAAGCAATTCAAATAAGTAAAAGCCATTTTATTGCTGTTGGAAAATTCGCATGCATTTATTCAGTTTAAAATTTGATATAGGGCATTTTCTTGTATTCCCATTTATCGCTTGCCAAGAAATAATTAAGAGCGGGAGCTCGAAGATTAATTTTAAATAAAAAATCTTCTCGAATGAAAATGTCAGGTCATAAAAATTCCTTTTAAATCATAACAGCATATAAATCTTTGAAATTAACCATGTAATTACAATGTCTATCAACTTTTACCTGGAGCTTTGAGCCTCTCTTTTTAATCTTCCATTCTTTTTTAATGAATAGCTATTTTGAAATTAAAAAGTACTGTTCATTACACATGCCCCACTATAATAGGGTTTTTATCATATTTGCGCTATGTAAAAATACTTGCTACTTTGTAATTATTCACATGCCGATCCTTCCCTATATTGAGTGGAAAATAAACGATGAAATGGAAGTCAGAGGTGCTTTAGTGCTGAGTGATTTACACAATTCATTAAGGACGGTGATTTTTCAGTTAGCATCAGATTAAATGGTTACTTACTCTCAAATAGCCCTTGGGGAGTTGAATTGCTGGCTAGCAAACAGATTAAAGTTTGCATTGAAAGAAAAATTGAATTCAGAGGTAATCAATAGCATAATAGGGGCAGTGAGTGGTGCCTGCTGCCTGAAATGAAATTACCATATTTTTAATCTTAATTTTCCACTCTGTTTATCTGACAGTGTGGATGTGCAATCCAAACAGATAATGAGAGAGTGGGATATTGACACCGCTGTCCTCTGGAGTGCTTGTTTTCAGTGATTAAATGCTGTGATCTGTGATTACTTTGTGCAGGGATGTCGGGGCTGCTGGCCAGAACCAAGGGAGGGGCCTTCACCAGGCAGCCAGAGCGCCTGACTCTCCCAGGTCCTAATGTCTGAAATTCATTTTCCACTGCAATACTGAAAAAAAAAAAAAAGAATAAAGCTTACCTCTTTATGTATCTACTCCAGCTGCACAAATTGCAATAATTAATCCCATTATTATTGTTGTCCTGACTCAAAACGTTTTAATTAGATCAATATGTAACTTCTGTATTAATGAGCCAACAAACTTGCTTTTAATCGGAAGATGTGTTACAGAAAGCAGCAAGCTGGGAACTCGGATGGAAAGATGTCATTGACAAAGCAGGAGAGAGAAGGAAACTGCAGGCATTGTTCAGGAAACCCAGTCCTGGTGGCTGCAATTGGATAGCAAGCAGTGATCATTTTTTTTTTTAAATGCAAAAATGTGTTCTTTGGGTATCAGGAGAAAGTGTTTCGTATATTTAATCAGATGACTGTGTCTAGCCAAATAAAGATACTTAATCACAAAATTTTAGGGTCATATAAAGCTGACGGTCTGCAGATTTGGTGTCTTTAGATGTCCACTGCTCTATGGGGTTCACGTAGTTCTCGAGGTTCACCCCACATCAAAGGCGTTGTTCTATTTTGCAATGAAGAGACCGAGAATGCTTCACCACAGACACCATATTATGGGCGCATCATTTGAGTTTGAATATTTGCAACCCTGTGGGAATAAAGCCTCCAGTAGATGACGGCTGTCTACTAGCTCCACCAACATCTTGCAAAGCACAGCCTTCGCACTGGGTGAAGTCTGCCCGTGTCTGGAGAATGCTGTAATCATGCAGAGTCATTCATCCTCCCTTGTGATATGTGTGGACCCAAACAAAAAGGAATGAAGAGGAAATGGTGGGAGCCAGCGGCCATCTGATGGCGGATGACTATATGACATGTCTCTGGCCATGTTGGAGAGTCAGGAAAGTGAGAAAGGGATCCATTGTCCGATTATTGCTGGACTTTGGTTGACAGGTCATGAGATCCTACCTCACCTAACATTTTTTTTCTTAGTTATTTCAGATTTGCCCACCTCTCTGAGAGGGGGAAGGCAGCCAGAGGTGAAGAGCCCGGGAGTAAAAGTATTTTAAACGGCGAATGAGTTCCACAAACAGGTCTGAAGTCCAAGTCTATTATCAACCCCATGGTTGGCGGTGTCCTTCACAACCTCCCTCCAACTTCTCCAGAGGGCCAACTATTTGAAACAGGGAACTTTAAATCAATATCTTAACCCTTGAGTGGCTACTCCACTCTCGTAGGACGTGTTAACTGGGTTGGGGGAAATACACTTGTAAATATTGACTGACAAATGTTGGTTAGCTTCATATTATAGGCATAGACTAAAGAAATTCCCAGGCATAAACTAAAGAAATATATGCACTTAGTGCATATAAACGCACTAAGGTGGACACACAGTCACACACAGTCTCCTTGACCAATCTATTTTAGGGACTTTGTACACAAGGCCCACCCACTAAACAAGGGCAAAGAAGTCCTGATGGATCTTCACAGCGGTGCTGAAATCAGCCCCAGATTCTTTCACTTCAAGTCTTTTAAACACACCAACCCCCTGCTACTCCTCCACAATACATACACACATACACACACACACACCAGATACAGCAGGAAGATTAACACTTTGGTCTGACTCTTCCACACAGGTTCTTGTACCACTTTGACAATTTATTCAGAACTCAGATAACTCCACAGGCTTGAATATAAAGGATACATAGACCTGTACGAGCCACAACAAACTTATCCTGATTTTTGATAGCTTACATTGTGTTCTCTACTTTTTTTTTTTTTTAAATTGATACGTAAACACGCCGAGTCTCACTGCACGGGAATCTGACTGATACACACCCACGACACGGCAAGGAGCGAAAGTACTGTTTGAACTTTCCCCCTCGTTCCTGCCTGCTTCTGTAATCCAACTGAAGCCCGGGTTTTCTAAGGGCACAAAAGCTTCCTGCAACCTTTTTACCTGCACCGCCATTCGAAGTTTATTGAGCTTTAGAGCACACAAAGGGAGCGGGAAAATCCAAACCGATCTCGTTCCTTTCACTCTTTAAATCCTGACATGGTCCATCACCCTTTAAAAATGGCGAGCTGGCCTTCCTCAAAAAAGGAGAAAGGAAGCAAAACCTAATGGAAAACAATGGAAGGCGGATAATCTAATCTTTAAACAAGGGAACTTGCTTCTGAAGGCTTAAGAAGGGTGAGTCTCACACTGATGTCACCTTCTCCTGAAAACTGTGAACTCCAGGAGGTGAAAAAGAAAATGTCAATGCTCTTCATTCATTGTCCATGGACTCTCTCTAAATAGATGGAATTCAAGCGAAGGCTCCAGGTCACAAAAGTGGAAGGATTCATGGAAAACAAATGGCTTGCTCCTGATTGACATCTTGTATGTTCAATCATTAACCAACCAGTCTCTGAGAAAACCTACCACTTCCAATGATCCTTACCATGGGCGAGCAGCTCTTACTTCCTGCACGTGACCCACACTTCCTTCCCAGCATTCCAGTCTTAGCAAGGATAGCAAATATCCTGGTCGTGAACTCTGGAAATGGGAGCTTGCTCTGGGACACGGGCGGGTTGAGTAATGTCTCACGTGTATTTTGTGCTGGGGTAACAAATCCCCAAAGGCTTTCTTTAAGAAATGTCTCCATTGGATTTCATGTATCAGATATTTTCATGACTTTTCCCCATGTGTGAGAGGGTCCTAGCTAAGTTTCTGTTGCTATGGCAAGCACCATGATGAAAATAAACTTGTGGAGGGAAGGGTTTGTTTCAGCTTACTATTGTAGTCTGTCCTAAAGAGAAAACAGGGCAGGAACTCAGCTAAAATTGAAGCAGCTTCCATGGAAAAACACTGCTTACTGGCTTGCTCCTCCTGACTTGTTCATCCTGCTTTCTTATCCCCTGGACCACCTGCCTAGGGTTGGTGCCACCCACAATGGCCTGGGCCCTTCCACATCAATGATCAGTTTTAAAGACTGTCCCACAGTCTGGCCTACAGATCACTCTGACGGGGATATTTTCTCAGCTGAGGTTCCCTCCTCTCAGATGGCTCTAGCTTACGTAAACCTGACAAAAAATTAACCAACACGGGAGGCCAGAAGGTTTGGTTTGGTTTTAACTTCTGAGTGTGTGCATCTCTCTCTCTCTCTCTCTCTCTCTCTCTCTCTCTCTCTCTCTCTCTCTTTCTCTCTCTCTCATATATGTGTGTGTGTATGTGTGTGTATGAGTATGTATGTGTATATATGTTGTATGTGTGTGTGTATGTATGTGTGTATGTGTTGTGTGTGTATGTGTGTGTATGTGTGTGTGTGTGTGTGCATGTGTATGTAGACGCTAGAGGTCAATGCCGTCTGTTTCCTCCCTGTTTTATTTTATTTTGTTTTATTTTTGAGACGAGGTTTTTCACTGAACCAGCTGGCTAGACTGTCTACAGCAATCCTGTCTCTGTGCCCACTACCAGTACCTCATGTCCCTGTCCTGGCCCTGACACAAACACAGATCACCATATCTAACTTTTCACTCGGGTAATTGGCTCTACTCTCAGAATCTCATCCTTACCCATTGGTCCATCTCCAGAGGCTCTGATTTAGGGGTTTTGCTAGAATGAACATAAAATAATTATTGAGTTCATAAAGTTAGAAAAAAATTGAGTTTGAATATGTCATTTTCTTTGGCATTCTAACCTGAGGATGAAAAGGTAGACAAAAATCTGCAAAGGGGATGACAGTGACCCTTTTTTGAGCGCTTCTGCGATGATGTGTACATTTCATTCTGAATTCAAACCTGACTTTGAATGGCAGGTGCTTCCATCACATTTGTGGCTATAAAACCGGAGCTGGCCGGGTTTAAATAAACTATATCAAACTGTTAATTATGCACTTAGGGTTCCAAGCCGAGCTTTTCTGCATCCCAGCTTTATGTTTTTACAATGATACTATGTTGCTATTCTCTTTCATTATAATACTGATGTTAGCAATAAAAGCATATGAGCAGTTGCTGGTCTTTAGTATAGATTAGTAGCAATTCACAACAGCGACACTGTCATCATGCAGAGAAAGATTTTTACATTAGGCCGGCAATGGAAGAAGATATTCTGGAAGGAGAAGGAGAGGAAAAGGAGAGGGCGTGTGAGTGGGGGCTTCTGAAGTGTCCCTCTCCTCTGCGGACAAGGATGCTGTCGGTTCCTTGAGGTACTTGTCTATCGCAAGCCTGTGTGTGCAACCATCATCTCCTGCATTCCAGAGCTGGCCTTTTGTCTCAGAATACCACTTCCCTTCACTCTTCTTATTGCAGGTAAATGTGATTCTAATATATTTCTGGGTATTCAGTACCAACCTTTAAAAAAATCTATACACAAATAATTAGATTTTTTTTTCCCCTGCCGAGAAGGCCACCTATGTTATTCATCTTCCCGAGGAGTGTAAGGGAGTCTTTTGGTTTTTCTCGTTAGGATTCAAAGCAGGCAGTTCCTTCAGAGAATTTCCAGGCGGCAGTCATGCCGGTGCTGGGTTCCGTTTGGTATTTGGAACTTCAGAGTAATAAGAGTAAAAAGGAGGATGGCGAAGCTCAGTGACCCTTCAGGATTTGCTTTCTCTGCAGTTCCGGCCTCTCCTTACCTCCCACCTGAAACTGTCCTTAAAAGAAAACCGAGAGAGAAAGGGTACGTCTCAGAACAGTACAGAAGAAAGGAAACTGGTGGCCACTCATTAATTATGGACAAAGCGATTATCACCACTTATAGAACACATTCAACAGAATCAGAAAGGAATGAATTGAGGTCTTTGGCTTTCTTGATGTGATGTGTGTGTAGGGTGTGTGTGTGCGCCCCCCCGTATGTGTGTATTACTGTATATGTGTCTCTCTGTGGTGTGTGTGTGCGCGCCCCCCCCCGTATGTGTGTATTACTGTATATGTGTCTCTCTGTGGTGTGTGTGCGCACCCCTCCCCGTATGTGTGTTTTACTGTATATGTGTTTCTCTGTGTATGGTTCTTTAAGTATGCAGTGTTGCAAATTCATTGATTCTGAAGTGGTTTTTTTCCCATCCTATTGCAGGAAACTGCCCCATTTTGAGGATAATTTGCTAAAATATTATCATCACTGCAAAGAGTAGTGCAGTCTGGAAAACGGACTGCGTCCACAGTTGTCGGTAACCATGCCTTAGTGCACCCTCCCTGTGGCCTCTACCACACACTTTCACATTTAGTCCCTTCTTTCTTAGGTTTTTGCTTTTGTTGCTTTCTTCTTTCAAACAAGACATTTCTTTGTTTCTTCATGTCACTCTCCCCATCTGAAAGACAGAGAAAGGTATGAAACTCACGGGAGAGTTTCCCGACATCCCAGAAACCAGCTCCACGGTGGGGGTTTGTAACATTCTGAGTTACAGGAGGACATGCCCGCAAAGAGCCAATCTGATATCGATGCCACAGCCTGCTCAAACTGAACAAAAGCATCCCTCCAGGGTACCGACAGGATACTTATTGTCAATTTTTGATTAACTTTTAAAGTTATCATATCAAGTAATGTGTCCCAGCATAGGGTTTTCACATATATGTGCCAAAATACCAGGTTCTAATTCATCCCTCTCTCCTACTGCCCTCTCCTTAGTCCCCAAATAGTCCCCTCTGCTTCATGTCACAAGTATCCGTGACCATCTTTCCTTCCTCATTTAAGACTTCTTTCTTGCTCTCACTTTCCCTTTGCTAGTTTGATCATACACATCCACGCACACACACATGCACACATCCATGCACACACATGCACACACACATATACACATGCACACACACATACACACATGCACACACACATACACACATGCACACACACATGCACACACACATACACACATTCACACACACATATACTCATGCACACACACACACACAAATGCACACGCACAGTTTTTAATTTAGGCTTCATGCGTGGTGTTCCTCTTTCTAAATCTGGTTTACTTGGCTCTGCACAAAGAGCCCCAGTTCCATTCATTTTCTGAAAATGCCATAGTTTGATTTTTTTTTTATGGCTAACTAACCTGCTGTTGTACAAATACTACGTTGTCCTTGTCTGTTCATCTGCTGGCAGGCAGCTGGGCTAGTTCAGACTCCTGGCCATCGTGACGAGCACAGCGATGAATGAGGACCTAAGTGTCTCTGTGGAATGTTCACTTAGAGCCGTTGTGTCTACACCCAGGAAAGGGAGCTGCTGTGTAATTCTGCGCCTATTTTTTTGATAAATCTCTTTGCTGCTTTCCATAACGGCCATGTCAGCTTGTCTTCCCCCAGCAACGAATGGTGTCTTTCCCTCATGCTCTTGCCAGTGCGTGTTGTCCTTTGATTTCCGGCTGACAGCCACTCTAACTGGGAGAGACAGCAGACTGGTCTTCAGCGCAGTTCTCACAGGCAACTTCCTTGATGTCTGAGAACCTTAGCCACCTTCTCAGCCACTTATTGGCTATTTGCATTGCTTCGTTTGAGAACTGTCTATCCTGTTCGTCAGTCCATTTATTAGTTGCAGAATATTTTTGTGTTTATTTTCCAGCTCCTTATACGTTCTAGATATCAGTCCCTCATCTAACGTGTAGATTTTTCCCATCAGTGCTATAGGCTGTCTCTTTATTCTGACCAATGCTTTTATTTATTTATTTATTTGTTTGTTTATTTATTAAAAATTTCCACCTCCTCCCCGCCTCCCTTTTCCCTCACCCTCTCCACCTCCCCCTCCCTCTCTAGTCCTAAGAGCAGTCAGGGTTCCCTGCCTCATGGGCAGTCCAAGGTCCTCCCCCCTCCATCCAGGTCTATAAAAGGTGAGCATCCAAACAAACCAGGCTCCCACAAAGTCAGTCCATGCAGTACAATAAAAACCCAGTGCCATTGTCCTTGGCTTCTCAGTCAGCCTTCATTGCCAGCCACATCCAGAGGGTCCATTTTGATCACAGGCTCCATCACTCCCAGTCCATCTGGCCTTGGTGAGCTCCCATTAGATCAGTCCCAACGTCTCAGTGGGTGGAGCACCCCTCGCGGTCCTGACTTCCTTGCTCACGTTCTCCCTCCTTTTGCTCCTCATTTGGACCTTGGGCGCTAAGTCCAGTGCTCCAATGTGTGACCAATGCTTTCTTTGCTGTGCAGAAGTTTGTTTATTTATTTGATTGTTTCATTTGTTTGCTTTTCCAGACACGGTTTTCCTGTGTAACTCTGACTGTCCTGGAAAGAACTTGCTCTGTAGACCAAGCTCAGAGATCCGCCTGCCTCTGCCTCCCGAGTCCTGGAATTAAAGGCGTGTGCTACCTCACTAGGTGACTTGGGCAGAAACTTTTCACTTCCTATAAAGTCATGGTGTCAATTCTTGGCTTATTCCCTGTGCTATTGAAGTCTGAAGGGTTCTGTCAGTCTTTTCATCTAAACAGTTTCAAAGTTTCGGGTCTTAAATTAGGGACTCACAGCAATCTTTAGGTAAAAAAATATTTTGACTCACAGAACAGCTGTAAATGAC
Organism: Myodes glareolus; assembly: GCF_982192425.1. NCBI lineage: Eukaryota > Metazoa > Chordata > Mammalia > Rodentia > Cricetidae > Myodes > Myodes glareolus. The sequence goes on along the minus strand of NC_142037.1, from coordinate 79,585,512 downwards.
TAAAATATAATTTTATTTTTCCTGTTACATAATTTAAGTGATTTTCACTTTCATTAGAGAATTGACGTCTACTTAATCAAACCATTAGAACGGTTAATCAAGTGAGCATTAAAGCTCAATCTTGGTGATTTTTTTTTATTGACACAATCCTAGACCATCTGTAAAGTATTTCTGCTTTATGGAAATTGTGGCTTATTTTAATAAATTAATTATCGACATATTTTAAATGAGAGGAGAGTACTCCAGTTTTGTTTTGTTTTTTAAAGTAATTTTCCTTTGTAATTGAGGAAACCCAAGCAGGCACTCTCACCCCTTGCTCATGTGTTTGCTTCGGCACAGGTGTACGCCATTCTACAGTAAATATTAACAAGCTTAGCCGCTTTCTTTTAGATTTGAGAAAAATCTACAACACAACACCTTCCCTCCTGCTCTACAGAGGGTAGTTTCGGGCGTCTGGAGACTGCTGGTATACACTCTTGTACAGTTAACTGCTTTTTCAAATGAAAATCTCTCTCTTTTTTTTTAACATTAAAGAATTTATATTTTAAGATTTTCCTGTTTGAATTTCACATACTTTTTAGCTGGATTTTTTTTTTTTTTTGGCGTTTACATAGCCTCATCAGAACGTATCCTCAAAAATAAGCAGCCCAGAATTGCAGGGGGCAGTGCAGCCTTGTGAGCAGTGATTAAGTAAGGGGAACTGGGGCAGCTGTTGCCACTGTTCTCACGATGTGTTGAGGTAGGAGGAGTCAGAGAAGTGAGAATTGCCAGGGCCCACAGTTCTCCTGTGAGAAAGAGGCTTCAGGTTGTTCTGAATCTTTCTAAACATGCCATCCAGGACCCACGAGGACATACAAGGAAATATTTGCCCAAAGAAGTCTTCATAGATTAAGGATTTCTTTACCATTCAGGCGATCCCCCTGCAGACCTCGCTGCCATTCATCCGGCAGACTAGTCCCTTCTGAGCAGTGTTTGCAGCTGTAGAGAACACGAATTCCTGGACGGAGACTGTTGCAAATAGTATTGTAATTCTTATTAAGTTGTCTAGTCTTACCGTAACCAGAGAACGATCACATAGAAGACTAGTAATTTGGGATTCCCTGCCACAAAGATGTGCGTTAACTGTGTTCACGTATGAAGTAATGCGGGAGGCAGCGGCTGAAGGGGGGTTCCACCTGCCCAGAGCTTCAAGAAGAAATCCAACTTCAACTAAGCAAAATTGAAAGGACTTTAGATTTCCTTTACTATAACCAATACACGACACAGTCAACATGAAGAGAAGAGGTTGGTTTGGGCCCCTTCCTTTGGGAGGCTCCAGTCTCTATAGGTAGGAAGGAGTGTGTGGCAGAGCAAACCCTAGCATCTTGGTTAGAAAGCAAAAAAGAAGAGAAAATCAGGGGGTCCCTAATACTCTTTGGGGAGTGATGTGAAGTAGTCTAGAGAACTATGCCCAAATTTCCAAATATCGTTTCCAAATATAACTATTGTTCGCTTGCATTTAAAGGGGGATATGCTACAGAGATTTGCATGGGTATGAATCCTGGTCTATTGATACACATTTTAGTTCAATTTTGTTATATGTGTATTTCTGTTCCTGATTAAGGTATTGTGTTTATGCATCTCATTTTAAAATGCAATGTATAATTAAAAATATAGGTAAATTAATAATCATCTATAATAGTCAAGCTTGTAGTCATATTAGTTAGGTTTTTTAGATATATATAGAGATATTTCAGTTAGATATTCTTCAAATCTTTCAGAGACCTTCAGATAATGGCATTTAAAATGTTTAGGAACTTAGGACTTTTCATGACAATGAGACACATCTGCACCTGGCAGCACCAATTACTTCAAGAGGAAGATGGGCATCGAAGAGCCTCCTTATGGAGTTGGTTAGCCATTTGGGCAAAAAACTGATCTTGCCTGGACTGCTTAACTGGACATGCAGGACCCACAGAGAAATGACTGCTGGACTTATCTAAAGGGGAGACGATTCTCTGGGGCTCCTGCTTCATGAAAAAGTCTGCCAGACATTCTGCAGGACACAGGAGAAAGTGACTGACAAACTGCCAAAATAGGAGGAACTGTCTTTGAAATTTCCTGCTTCATAGAAAGATTTGCTGGATACTATGGGCCTGTAGACTGAAGATGGATGCCCCAATGGTGCAGAAGAACTTTGGGTGACTGTCCAGGCAGCGAGATGTCTCTGTCAATTCTAGAATTGTGTAAGTTGCTTATTTAGGTAATATTATATCCTTCTGGAGTATTTGATGGAATTGAATAATTTATAGTTATAATTAAAGTTTTCCTTACTTATGATAAAAGATAAAGTAGATATAAATATTGTAACTGTAATTCTTGCTTGATAGCTATTTTGTTGTATATAATTTTACTATGCTAAAGTTAAAACCTTTTTTTAATTTAAACAGAAAAGGGGAGGTGATGTGGAATTCCCCTCTGTATTGTGAATACAATTGGTTAATAAAGAAAGCTGGCTTGAGCCTATGGCAGGGTAGAGTAGAGGTAGGCAGGGAAGACAGAACTGAATGCTGGGAGAAAGAAGGGTGGAGTCAGAGAGAAGCCATTTAGCCCGGCCAGAGACAGACACCAGAACTTTAGCCGGTAAGCCACAGCCACATGGCAATTAATAATTAAATTATTAATTGATATTAATAGATTAATAGAAATGGGTTAAATTAATATGTAAGAATTAGCCAATAAGAAGCTAGAGCTAATAGGTTAATTAATACAGTTTCTGTGTGATTATTTCGGTTTCTGGGCAGCCAGGAAACAAACAAGCGGCCCTCTCCTGCAGAGGGGGCACGTCTCTGAGGACATAAGGGCCTCCTGCTAGGTTTTACTCTCCTCCTCAAGGCTCTACCGATTTCCAGCAGTGCTCCTGGCCTAAGCCTTTAACCCACCTGCCTTTGGAAGATATTCAGCATTCAAACTAGAGCAGTGGGTGGTCTTGGCGGGCAAAACAGACACAGCTGAGAATATTAGTCCTGAGGCACTGTATTGAAGTGAGTTTGGGGAGACTCTTTCTAAGATATCCCTTCAGAGGAAATAAGAAATTGACTATTGAGGGAGGTCTCCGTCAAGGGTTACCTGGTCACAAGAAATCTCTCCTGGTATTCTGGTTCTGTGAGTCATAGCGACCACATCATATCATTTATTAGCAGAAGATGTTGCCCCTCTCCCAAATAAAATGTCCCCTAAACAATAGAGGGTACATCATGCTTTAAGGCCCTGTCGATTGCTTCTTTTGTTTATGAGAGATTTACTCCCAGTCTGTGACTGGGATCTCTTTAATCACGATAGTTCGCTGCCACGATCTTCACAGATCCAGAACCAAAGGCTGTGTGTGGGTTTCTGATCTGGGCGACATCTTATAAAAATAAATGCCCTGGAAAACAAAGATAAGAGGAAAGTTTTATGACTTATCTATCGCTCTAGAGGCAGCGAACTCATGGACCCGTCCCCCTGGGTGATAAAAAAAGCAGCATATCCCGTGAACAGCTCTCCTTATTGAGGACTTCTGGGAGCCGAAATCAATGCTGTCGCTTGCCGGGCAGGTGCAGGAAAATAAAGCCCCTCAGTGCTGTCCCCCAGCTCACAGAGCCATGAGATCACACGGTTCCCACAGGCCACAAGAAAGCTGCCAGCCAGCTCGGCCCATCTGGAGGCCACTCTGGAGCGAACTCCCCAGGGGAGTGGGCATCCCGCTTCTCTCAGGGCAGGCGGGGAAAGCAATTTCTCAGGGGCAGAAGGGCTTTGCCTCGGCCTGATGTGTGCCCCAGAAGGGAACGCAGTGCCACCTTTACCAACTGGGCAGTTCGTGTTGGCCAGAGATCTGTGATGTCTAAGCAGAAGATGGGAAAGTCTTGCCTGCAGAATGGAAACCTGTGTCCCTAACACAGGGCCCAGGATGGGGGGCAAATACAATCAAAACTTTGTTCTCAGTCGCCCATTTAAATCTGCAGGCCAGCTCAAGTCAGGATCTAAAGGATGGTCCTCTGGGGTGGTTTATTTCTCCTCCTGAATTAGTTTTTATAAATGGCAACTACTGCTTACATGTGCGCCCGTGTTTTCCGGTTATACTGAAAATAAATTCCTAGTGTGCTTTAAGTCCACGGAGGCGATCTCAAAGATGTACCGCTTATATGGTAACGTCTGGAAGATGTTACTAGAGTATTGAGTTACTATTTCTACTCTTCTTATTTTTTAAACAGAATCTTGCCATGTAGCCCAGACTGGCTTCAAACCTCCTGCCTCCACCTTCCGAGTTTTGGAATTAGAGGGGTGTGTCATCATGCCTAGCTTAGGGTTAGCATTATTTTTCTTTTGATTTAGAGAACAAAAATATTTGTGGGGGCATGAGCTGGGTGTGATGGTGAGTGCCTTTAATTCCAGCACTCTGGAGGCAGAGGCAGACAGGCAGACAGGGCTCTGTGATGTTGAGGCCAACTTGTTCTACCTAGAAAGTTCCAGGCTAGCCAGGGCTACATACTGACAATTTCTCTCAAAAAACAAGACAGCAACAAAAGCCTGGATAGAAATAAAATAGAGACACCTGCGATCAGTTCTTCTTGCAGTATATCTGTTCACAGTAGAAAAATATGTCTCTGCCTAAGGTGCCTTCTGATTGGTTTAATAAAGAGCTAAATAGCCAATAGCAAGGCAGGAGAGGTGGGTGGGATTTCCGGAGAGGTGGGTGGGATTTCCCGAGAGAGGGAGGATGAGGAGGGAGAACATACGGTACAGAGTAGAGGTAGCCTAGCCAGGTGACAGATCGTGGATGAACAGAAGCAGGCTAATTTGAGTTATAGCAGCTTGTTGGGGACAGGTAAAGGCCAAACATTCATAATTTATAATAAGTCTCCGTGGTGATATTTCGGGGCTGGTGATCTAAGAAAGTCCAGCAAGAAAGCTTGCTGCAAGATAATTTGTCTGTTACTACTGTTAGCTTTGCCAATCTCTAAGTCTCTAGGTAGAACGGTGTGGTTTGATGACTAATTGAGATTTACTAGATGCAGCCTCATAATTGACAAATTGAAGTGACTTGCACAAGGTATGAGGTGGTTTGCCTTTGTGTACCCTGTGGAAATGCTTTTGGCAAACCAAATGAATCTGGCAGAGGGGTCCAGAGTTGGCCAAGGGAAGTAGGGTTTACTTATGCAAATCCAACTCATGCTTCAGAGGCAGGCTGCACGCAGTTAGTCAGGCCTCTCAGTCAAGTCCAGGCACCTCACCGTCTCCCAGAATTCCTGGACGAGCCCACAGTGTACCTATTCTTGCTTGTTTATTTGCTTCTTTCAAAGTATAATCTTTTTTAAAAAATTTATTTACTTATTTATTAAAAATTTCCACCTCATCCCCGCCTCCCTTTTCCCTCCCCCTCTCCCCCTCCCCCTCCCTCTCTAGTCCTAAGAGCAGTCAGGGTTCCCTGTCCCGCGGGAAGTCCAGGGTCCTCCCCCCTCCATCCAGGTCTATAAAGGTGAGCATCCAAACAAACCAGGCTCCCACAGAGTCAGTCCATGCAGTAGAATCAAAACCCAGTGCCATTGTCCTTGGCTTCTCAGTCAGCCTTCATTGCCAGCCACGTCCAGAGTGTCCATTTTGATCACATGCTCCATCACTCCCAATCCAGCTGGCCTTGGTGAGCTCCCATTAGATCCGTCCCACTGTCTCAGTGGGTGGACGCAACCCTCGTGGTCCTGACTTCCTTGCTCATGTTCTCCCTCCTTCTGTTCCTCATTTGGACCTTGAGAGCTCAGTCCAGTGCTCCAATGTGGGTCTCTGTCTCTATTTCCATCCATCGCCATATGAAGGTTCTATGGTGATATGCAAGATATTCATCAGTGTGGGTATCTTATATCCAAAGTCTGGGGATATTTTATTTTAGATAGTAGACAGTATTACATAGAAGATTAAAAAAAAAACCCACAGTATTCTAATGCCAGAAGATGAATGACCCCTGCTCATCCTGTGGGGACCAACCATGTTCAAGCATGGTGGCTTGTTGGCCCACAGTGCCAGCACACAGCACCTTCGCAGGCAGGCCACGGTGCTCATTCTCCAGCCATACGGGACAGCACTCCGATGAGGTGCTATTTTAAATCAGGTGTAACTGCCATAGCGCATAACCAACATGTTAAATGAACAATTCGATGGGAGAAATTTTCATTAGATCAGAGTTGTACAAATATGACCGCAATCCTGTTGTAGAAAATGTCCTTCTCTTCGAAGAGATACATAGGTCTGCCTGCAATCCATCCTTGGTCCCAGCCAGACCCAGGAAACCACTCACCTGCTTTAGACTTTTGCATTCTCTTTGGGGACAGTTTTGTTTGTTTGTTTGTTTGGTTTTTGGTTTTTTTTTTTTGTACCAACATATCCACACAGAATTCAAACAGCCTTTTGCCTTAGCTTCTTTCACTTAGCTAGCATTTTCAATAATTAATGCTTTTGAGATACACCCATGACAAAGTTTGTATCCGTGTTTCTTTCCTCTTGCATTTCATCATCTTATGTTTCTCTGTCTCCAGGTCATGGACATTAAATTAGTCCCACCTTTTGGCTATAATAACAAATAAACCACTGAGACATTCATGCTGCAGAAACATGCATTTTCATTTCTCTTGAGTAGAATGTTAGGAATATAGGCGCAGGGGTATGATGTTTTCTATGTATGTTTTCTATGAAACTTCCAGATTGGTTTCAACATGTCTCTCTTATCTTACATTCCCATAGCAAGGCATGAGCATCCTCACATTTGGCCATCTTTGCCAAAATGTGTCATTGACAGCTAGGTGTTTTACATGGAAAAACCAATTAACACACATTTGTCGTGTGAGCTGGTTAGAGCTGTGAGTACCATGTTCAGGGTCATGCCATGGCAAATGGGAAAGAGAGAGCTTCGGCCATCCTACTGAAACTCCCAGCTGGCATCACTAACCCATCTCCTCGTGTAGATGAAGGAACCAGATGGCCATGAGGAGGAAAGACAGAATACAAAGCGTGCATTGTGTCTGGGGATTCTCAGTAAAGAATGAAGGGGACATGAGGTTTCCAGGAAGAAGGACAATGATGCAGAGGTGGCCTCTTGAGGGATCCCAACTTGAGAACTCATGCAGAGTGAAAACAAGAGATTCACGCCAGAAAATGGACAGCAGGGGTGGGGATTAGGGGGGAGGAATATGGACAAGAAGCTCAAGGACAAGACAATCACCAGAACCTCACACTGAGGGTTAGTCATGGGAAAGGAGCCTTGATGAAGGCTGGAGTCCACAATAGTCTTCAGGATGTCTGCACAGGACACCTGCTGGGAGCAAGCAGATTGCCCAGGTGTGGTGGTGAATTGATTCTCAATCTGATAGGATGTAGAGCCACCATAGACATATGCCTCTAGATATGTCTATGACAGTGACTCCAGAGAGGCCTAGCTAGGGGGGGAGCATCCTGAGTGTGGACAGCTGGATAGGGTCCCAACATGAATAAAAACACCACAGACATACGCTTCCAGATATGTCTATGTCAGTGACTCCAGAGAGGCCTAGCGGGGTGGAGGGCATCCTGAGTGTAGAGAGCTGGATAGGGTTCCAACATGAATAAAATTCATCAGATATGTCTATGACAGTGACTCAGAAAGGCCTAGCTGGAGGGAGGGGAGACCCAACCTGAGTGTGGATGGCTGGTTAGGGTCCCAAAGTGAATGAACAGAGGAACAAAAAGAGGAACATGAGCTGAGCACCAGTCTTCATCTCTCTCTGCTCCCTGACTGCAGACACAATGTGATGGGTGAGCTGCCTCATACACCTGCCTTCACGCCTCCCCACCGTCATAGACTGAACCCTTAAATCAGGAGCTGAGCTAAACCCTTCCTTCTTCAGTTGCTTTCGGTGGGCATCTTATCACGGCTACCAGAAAAGTGGATAATCCCTGGGTCCAGTGAATGACTCTTCCACTTAGGTCCCCACCTGAAAGAGTCCATAGCCTTTCAGAACAGTTCTTGGGCCTGGAGCCAGTGGTAACCACATGAGCCTTAGGAGGACAGTTCCCATTCAAACACAACGCCTGGCTGCAGTAATTTGATCTCAGTTCACAGATGAACGTGGGTACCTTTTCTTCCCTGCTGTACGGCCACCTGGATGAGGCCTATGGTGTCATGCTTTGCTTCACTTAAATATCTGCTTTTGAGAAGCCACGTTCTTGACCAATGTGATCAACAGATGGATGCTGAACTCCTGATGTTGATCATGTATCTAGGCCTGACATTGATATTCCTGCCATTCAGAGGAGTGCAGTTGCCATAATTCTTTGTGCTGGGTGGAGGAGTTAGTAGATGACATCATCCATCCACTAGGTTCACAAAGGGAAGATGGCTCTCTGGAGTTACATTCGAAACTTTTTCTAGTTAATTTTCACTGGTCTAAAAAAAGCCCCTCTGTCTGTTGCCCCAAAAGCAGACTGACTGACCACCAGTGACCCCGGTACAAGAAAGTCAAAGGGACCCATAGAGAGGTGATTCAGGAGAGGTAGAAAGGCACCTCCGTTTTAAGGTCATCTCTTTCCGAGTGTAACCTTTGTATGGCTCATAAGGGAGTCATCTGGGCAGAGGTTTCTTTTGAAAATATCATTTCCTGCTCCTCCACACCCATGAGACCTCTGAAACAATGTGATGTATTGGGAACAGACCTCCCTAGATTCACTTCTGAAAAACACATGGGAAGGCGGGAGAATTGCTGCCTGAGGAAGAGAAGACAGTGTGTCTAGACAGCACTGGATTTGTTGCACACAGCCTGTGGCCATCACTGTCATACTTTTACAGGAGACATTGCAGATCCTGAGAGGTGCTATTCCCACTGCCTCTTGGGAAAGAACCCGCGCTGTGCAGAGAGAAACCCCGAGCACTGCTACCGTTTGTGTGTGGGTTTTCATCCAGCCCACCTCTCTTTGGTGTTTGTCTCTCATTTGTTATTAGAGCTGTAAGTTTTTCTGAAAGTTCCACAGATGTCTCCCATGGTCCTAGAATTCACAGAAGTTATGTTTTTAAAATCCTCTGATGTTTTACGAGCATGTAAGACTATGAGCAAGCACGTATTCACGTTCATTCATTTAACTTCTCTCAGCAAGCTTGTAAGGTAGATGATGTGGGAAGTCCTTCTGTGTATGTGTTTCTTTTTATTGATTAATGAATAAAAAAGCTGCTTTGGCCTGTGATAGGGCAGGATAGAGCTGTGCGGGGAAAACTAAACTGAATGCTGGGAGAAAGAAGGTGGAGTCAAAGAGACGCCATGTAACTGCCAGAGGAGACAGAACTGCCCTGGAACCTTGCCAGTAGGCCATGACCTCGTGGTGATGCACAGATTAATAGAGATGGGTTAATCTAAGATGTAAGAGCTAGCTAGGAATATGCATAGTGATTTAATTAATACAGTTTCTGTGTGATTATTTTGGGTCTGAGTTGCCAGGAAATGAACAAGCAGCCTCTGCCTACAACTGTATAATTATTAAAACAGGCTTGTGGATGATAAGCGGGCGTGCAAAGTTAAAGGATTAATCCATTTACTTTTTCACTGAAATTAATTATTTCTTTTTTTAAAAGATTATAGCTGTGGGATAATGTTCTTGTATACTATAACAATTTGTCACTCAAATTGTTCTTGTATACTGTAAAGATTTATAACTAAAATTGGTTAATAAAACGCTGATTAGCCAGTAGCCAGGCAGGAAGTATAGGTGGGACAACAAGACTAGGAGAATTCTGGGAAGAGGAAAGGCAGAGGGTCAGTCACCAGTCAGACACAGAAGAAACAAGATGAGAATGCTTCACTGAGAAAAGCTACCAAGTCACATGGACAAGAGTTGTGGGTAAATTTAAGTCATAGGAGCTAGTTAGTAATAAGCCTGAGCAACAGGCCAAACAGTTTATAATTAATATAAGTATAAGCCTTTTTGTGTTTATTTGGTACTGAATGGCTGTGGGACTGGGTGGGGCAGAAACTTCTGACTACAGATTATATATATATATATATATATATATATATATATAAAGTGTTTGCCTACATGTGTGTGAGAGGCCAGAAGAGGGTGTGGGATCCTCTGTAACTGGAGTTAAAGTTGGGAGCCACCATGTAGGAACTGAACCTGAGTCCTCTAAAAGAATAGCAAGTGCTCTTAACCACTGAGCCATTTTGCCAACCCTCAAAGAGATTATTTCTATATTTAAACTAAGAATATTTGTATTCAAAAGGAGAAAGAAGACATGGATGAAGAGTCTGGGTCTAGCCTTAGAGATCATTGCCAGTTATGTGAGTATGACTGGTTTTCCCTTCTTCTCCAGAAGAGTGGCATTCCGGGGCATTCCAGGGTTTGTCGTAGGTCATAATCCCTCCTAGTGTTTTCCTTTCTAAACTTCCTTAATGCATCTTATGTATACATTAAGCTTTTAAACACATCTGAAGGATGTGTCAAAGAGTGATTACCACTAAAGCTTTGCCTCAAAAGCAGAATTATTAATACATTAAGTTTCTACTTGAACCATGCGTGTGCAGATTTGCTTTTACTGGATTGAGGGATACACATTTTAAAGATAGACATTTTAGGTCCAAGTGCTTCCTTAATTTTCTTCTTCTTTACACCTGATGAAAAAGGAGGAGTCCCTGTTCCAAACACTTTGAATCCTTGGCTGCCAGAAATATCAAGTAGCTTGACCAATCTAACCGAAGGCAAAGGCTTCCTGTTTTAAAATCGAGGCGAACACTTATATAATGATTCGTTTTGCTGTGAAAACTTCCTCCTTTCTCTGGATGGGCTTTCCAGCGGGTGATATAGAATCCTATAAGCAAGCACGCCCCAAATGTTTCCTTTTCACGATGCTCTGAAGCACAGAGGAGTCTTGGAAAGACAATTGTAGAGATTCTTGTGTTGCTTCATGGGCCTTAAGTGCCCACAAAGAGGACCCCTTATGCTTTAATTTCTCTTTATTTTCTGACTGTAAAGATCCTTGGGGTAAACGCCAGCCCACAATCCCGCTGTTATGTGGCTACTGTCAGCCCGTTCATAGGATGCTTCCTGTTCATTAGGTCCCTTTTCATCTGACGACAATGTCCCGGCTTTGCAGCAATTCTCCGTCAACGCCCATCTCTTCAATAGCCCGTGAATAGTATTAAATGGTGTTTATGCCAGCTATTGTTGCCTTTTGTGTGGTTTGTCTAATTCACAGAGAAAAGTCTGCCTTTGTGGTCGGAGACCAGCTACGTCATGGCACACCATGCGCCTTCTGATGGGACCCGGGCCTGCTGAGTGATAGCATTACAGGCCCCAGCTTCTTTGCAACACAATCCTGCATTCTTCCACAGTCAATAGTCTCACAGGCAGGCTGGTTTACTCTTTTTATTAACAGGTAGGGAAAAGATAAAGCACAAACAAATACCAGGCCCAGAAACAAAGCAGAAAAGAAGGCTAAATTCAACTGATTTGCAACTCAGTCAGCCAGGGCACAAGCTAGAAAGCAAAGGAAAAGAAACCCGGATTCATTCCATCAGCGACCAGGAGACCCAGGTGTGTTCACGGCTGCAGCAAATATTTCGAATTTCGGGAGTAAGATTGCATTATGGTTTCAAGGTATTGTTTAAAATGACATTTAATCCCGGAGTCACCACTAGCCTGAGCTTTCTCTAAAGCGCTCACAAAAGAGAGAGGATATTGTACTGATGAATCACTTTATCCTCTGGTGGGGAGAGTCTGCAGGGCAGGTAAGTTGCTGGTCCTGAAAGGGCTTTTGATGTAAGCAGATCACTGTGGGCTCGGGGTAACTGATTCCCAGAGCTCTGGCTTTGGTGCTGCGGGTTACTCCGTCTTGTCCTTTCGTGCTGCGCCGTAATCCCTCTCCCAGAGATCTGCTATCTTTTTACACCTCCGACTGGGGCTTATATTGGAGTCTGTGTGCTTCTCCTTTGAAAAGAACAGTGCCTGCAAGAGTGAGGAACACAGAAGAGGGTCTAAGAGTTTCCTATTGGTGACAACGGTCCGTGTTTCTCAATATTGAAAAGGATTTTTTTTTTAAGTTAAAAATTTAATTTACATACGAAGTGGCAGACTTTGTTAGAGAATTTTCAGACATGTCTTGATTCAGCTGTCCACCCTTCCCTTGCCTTTCTCCTCCTCTGCCTTCCAGGGAGACCACTGAGACCCGTCCATCCCAGTGCCCTTCCACTCTCCAGCCCGTTTTTTATTCTCCTCCCTGCCCTACCTTCTTTCTGTGTCGGGCCCTGCTGCCTCCCTAGTCTCCGCACACACTCAAATGACATTTACATGCTAGAGTCAGTGTATGAAGTGAGAACGCATCTCTGAACTCTGGATCAGTGGTTTTCCTTGTGTATCCACTCTCTCTGACACGGAGATGGATCCACTGTGGTCCTGGGCTCAGACCCAAGCGCCAAAGAGTAAAGAAGACACAAGTCTGAAAACAGTGACACGGTTCATGTTTTCTAGAAATGAAAGAGGACAAAGGATAGGATTACACTGAAAAATCATGACAGAAGGGGAGTGTTTTAAGAATGAATCATTTTAATTCCTGAAAACAGTTCTTTTTGTTAATGTTGATTTGTTACAGAGGAAAAATCAGCTCTCTCGTCCTCCCTCTAATTCGAGAAAGGCACATTAAGGAGTTTCCAAAGGGTCTGAAATTTATTATTCTCTAAGGTGGGTCCTGTCATCCCTTGCAAAACACCTTCTCTAACTCAAGGGACACATTCATGGCGCCTGGCAGGACTCTAGCATCAAACAGGCTGTCCTGTATCAAATAGAGGGATCTGCGGTCTCCTGGGGGGAAGGGAAAGGATATTGTAGCAGGGATTATGAAGGAGCAATATGGCCAGGGGACAGACAGCAAGACCTGGTCAGCACAGACAACGAGACCCGGTCAGCAGAAAAAGTCATTGCCTGAAGACAAGGGTGAACTTTAGTAAGGAATCCTAAGGATGTACCCTGTCCTCATTGCCATGGCAGGGAGTGATGGAGTAGCCCCAAGAAATGCAAGGCCATTGGAACAATGGGATGAATGGACTGGCCTGGGGGTCTGTAGGCTGGGATAGCAGGGGAAAGTGCCTGTTTTACCTGAATGGGTTTGACCAGCCTGACCAAAGGAAACAGGATGTCCTTGGGAGAGGTGAAGCCAAACTCCTCTGGGTGAGTGAGACCCAATTATACAATTCTGGATATCTGGAATCAGGGAAAATGATGTGCACTTGAAAAATACAGACTTTTGTGTACTCATTCCTGTATCTCTTCATGGGTGTGGTGTGCGTATGCTTGGTCCCCTATCCCAGAAACACCTCAACCACTACCCCTGGGATTACTCAGTCCCCAGAAGGGCTCAGAGAGTAGCTGGGAGGAAGAGGACATTGCGTCCACAGTAAGAGCTCAACCCTGCTGCCATTCTTTGCCTTGGTACCTCATCCATCCTTCATCCTTTTACCCACATAAACCAGCTACTTTCCTGCTGTGATTAAACCACATGAACAAAAACACCTTGAAGAAGAGTTTATTTTGCTTTTGGATCCGGAGTGGGTAGAGTCCAACATGATGGGGAAGGCATGGTGACAGGTTCATGAAGCTGAAAGATCACATGTTATCCGCACATTGGAAACAGAGCAAGGGAGCAGGAGATGGGGCAAGGCAATCACTTCCACCCACACCCCCAGTGACACAGTTCCAGCCACCCCATACCCCACAAAGAGCACCACCAACCAGAGATCAAGTTTTCAAACACATGAGCTCACAGGGGATATTTCTTGTCCAAATCGTCAGCACCATGCACTCATCACACAACTATTGATCTCTAAGTAGCCTGGCTCCCTTAAGACACTGATGACAGAAAAATCAATAGATCATGGCATCTAGTTTGGAGTGGCTCATAGTCTTATGGTAGAGGCAGGCACGTGAATTATGTACAGGATGCTACTGGAGCACAGAGGACAAAGTGGCTGAATCTGTCTGGAGAAGATATCTGGTCAGAGACCCGTTGTTTATGTCATGAGGAAGACTGGTGACCTAGGGAAGCGGGGATGGTCCTCCAGAGGAGGCCTGTGCTCCTGTGTTCCAGGACTGGCAAGCTCGGTTCTGGAAGGTTAAAGGTGGGGCTGACGCTAAGGGAAGCTGGCTTAACGTCAGGAGAGATCTGGGTTTGACCAGATTTATGCTCCCAAAAGTTCTGTCTTCTGCTCTCCCCCATGTAGCAACCCCTACCCTCCTCACCTCCCATTGCTCTGTTTACCATCCAGGCTCCCCTTTCACTTGTGGCCAAACTACTCCTCACCTCGGATTCCAGCTGCTTCTTTCCTGCCTGGATCCCTGTTTCCCCAAATGAAGCCGGGCAGTTTTCCCAGATCTACATCCTTAGGATCTCAGCAATCAGCGGGAAATTCCAGACCACTGAACCACTGGTTGTTAATTTTCCTTCTCCCTCCTCCACATTAACAGACACGATAGACGATCATTTCTTGCGAGGCACAGGCACCCTCCCGTTTTTGGCGGAAGCTCTTCTCCCACCTTCGGTCTCAACCGACAGCCAATAAGTAGCCAGTTCTTGAAGGGGGCACCGAAGCTGCAGACCCTGACCCCATGTAAGGCACACACAATAACCACCCCCACTTATAACCTGAGCTCAGTCAGTGTTTAACTCCACTTACACACACTTGAACTTCAGCTCGAGTGTCCCCATAATGGAAATTTTGCTCTCTCAGAAAGCTGCCTGTCAGCTGCTGGACATTTAAATAACTTTAAAATAATGGATTACAAGTCTTCCTTTATAATTCCAATCCACTTGTTGGAGTTTCACCCTCTGTGGCTACTTAAATCTAAGCACACCTCTACCTAATGCTCCACTAAATATCTAAAGTTCATCACTCCCACAACAGATTTATTGTAATAAAACAATGACCCGTTTTTTCAGTCTTGGAGGAACTTCATTTTGCCAATATATCTCTTAAAACATTGGCACTCCGAGTAGACAGAGTCATGGTAGGTATGCACGCACAGCGTATACCTGCTGTTTTCATTCTAGACAAACTGTTCCTACTAATGTAATTCAAGATCCCATTAACTTTTCTGGTAATTCTGTCTAGTGGCCAGAATTACAATTTCCATTCAGTTTAACTCCCAAAACAATGTTTTGAATTCCCAGTGGCTCGGGCTTCTCTCGTTTCCTAACCATTTAGACAATGTGAAAGCTCATTGCAGAGATTACATTTCCACCCTACCAGCTTCCATATTTCCCCCAATTGTTCTATTTGTCAGTATCAATTTTACTTTATATCTGATGTGTAGCATGTTAACCTCTTTTTTCTGGAATGGCAAGCTCCTCCCACCACCCTGTTCTATCCTCTCTAGAAATGCCTTCAGGGATAGGCTCAGTATGCATTTTGCAATCTCTCTTGGATACCTCCAAACAAAGTTAGCATCCCAAGCCCACCTCTTGTCAACATGAGCCCAAGACATTTCCTTACACCATCACATACACTCTCAGAATGAAAAGTGTGTTCCGTTTGTCTTTGAAAGTCCCCAGAGTCTGGATATTTCCCTTATTATCGAAATATAAAAGTTTCTTGATACTAAAGTCAAACCCTTCTCTGTGAGGCCTGGAAAATTAAAAAATGAAATTAGATACTTTAATATTTAATGCTGTGGGGCTGGAGAGATAACTCAGTGGTAAAGGGGCTCAATTCTCAGCACCCGCATGATGGCTCACAACGATCTGTAACTCCAATTCAAGGGGATCTGGTGCCATCTTCTAACTTTCACAGACACTGTGTACACATGGTGGAATACAAACATGCACACAAAATAGACATATAAAATAAAAGCAAATAATTTAAAAATTCAATGGCATGCTTCAAATAGACTACTCCGAAAGAGAGGAGTGGGGGAATAGAAAGGTTAACCAAAGCAAGACCACAGTTGAGCAGAGCAAACATTAAATCTTGTAAGTCATGTCATATCTGCAATCCAGAGCACATGGCGTCATAATTTGGTCTGCAGCAGGCTTGGAAAGTCCTGACGCTATGACACTGCCGGCTGCAACCCACATGGCCTCCATCTTGGGCTGGCTCTACTCATTGCTTGTGGTTCTCCCTTTCAGATACCCCACGTTCCTTGATCGCCAGCATTCTTTGGTCTCTGCTGTCACTTGGGCTTTATCCTTACAGCTTCATGCAGCAGCCTTTCCGGGGCTCTCTGTAGGAATTCTAATCCCGCTACGGATTTCTTACCAACAAGGCTTTTCTTTGAAGTATGTGGAAGCCCCTAGGACCCCATAACTCTCATTCCGAGTGTCTATGAAACCAGTGCCAGTTGATGTACCAAGATCTGTTCAGTTTAGGCCACAGTTAGGCGCCTTGGACCATCTCGCGGTGACCTTCTGCTGTCCACATTCCTACCAGTACTCCCATCTTCTGAACTCCCACCAAGCTGTGTTTGCAGCATGCTAGGCTCTCTCCTGCCACTGCCAACAAACTCTTCTGAGTTCTGTTCTCAAAAACATTCCAAAAGGCTTATGAACCATGTAACCAAGAAACACCAGCAGTGACCATGAAGGAGTATCTGTGGGTGCTGACTTCACATATGTCAGAATTTTCATCTCTGTGATATATTGACAGAGGAACCTAGAAAGGAAGGCTTACTTGGCTCACAGTTTCAAGCCACCATGTGAGGAAGGTGAAGAGTGTGTCATTCATATTACAGTGGCCAGGAAGCAGGTCAGGGAGAGGAGGAGAAGGAGAAGAGGGAGAGGATGAGGAGAGGGAGAGGAGGAGAAGAGGAAGAGAAGGAAGAGGAAGAGGAGGCAGGAGAGGAGGAGGAGAGGGAGAGGAGGAGGAGGAAAGAGGAGGAGAAAGCCTGTGCTAACTGAGAATATAATATTTTAATGGGATGTGAATCCACCCAACTCATTTTGAATGTAGATCTCCAAAATAGTGCTCTTAAATTTTAATTGATGTACATGTACATGTATATCTGTGAACCACACGTGTGCCTGGTGCCTGTATATGTAGGAAGAGGGTATGAGATCCCCTGAAACTGGAGTTAAGGATGGTTGGGAGCTACTGTGTAGGTGCTTTTACCTGCTGAGCCATCTCTTCAATTTATAAGCAACTTATAAGGAATAAATAAACAGTTAATTTGGAGTAATATTTCTTTCAGAAATGTGGTTGAAGTTGGTATTTTAATTCATTGCACCTTATACAAGAAGAAAGGGTCTTTCAGTCTCAGAAGAAAATTGGGAATTACAGGGATTATGACACAGGGCTGGAGAGATGGCTCAGGGGGGAGGGGCTATCAGTTTGCAGAGACGAAAACACCTTATTGCTCTCAGTGCTATTAAGAACAAGTACAAAGAAACCTTCACATAGGACTCATGACAGATGGGTAGCAACTCTGGCAGGCAGCTGAAATTTTCCACCAGAATTTAATATACACTCCTACATGCAACGATGTTGTTTGTCGGCGTTTGTCCTATGAGGTATAGGGGCATAGAGGATGGACCAGGTTGGTGGTTTGTGAGTTCTAACAAGCCACTTGATTCTTCTGTGGTCTAGTGTCCTCATCTGAAACTAGAGATGATAACGGTCTCCGCTTATTAAAATGTTGCGAGAAAACAACGCATTCTTTAGAATAGTGCTAGGTAAACACTGAGTGCTTTGTGTATGTTCAATTGTTAACCATCGTTGCTTAAAAATCTGTCTGTGTGAAGTCTCAAAATCCCCCTTCAGCATGGGACAGGATAACTGAATCATGAAACACACATGCAGTGTGTTATATAACGTTACAAAAAACACTGTAGTTTTGCAAACATTGATTTAAAATTATGTTTAAGTTAGATGCTGTGAAAGTTGTTTTTCTCATGAAACAATTGACAAAAACAACTGAGGTAGGGGTGTGGATGTATTTGACTCACAACTCCAGAGGGTCCAGTTCATGACTGCTTGTGCACTTGCTTAGAACATTATGGTGTTGTCGGTGGTGGGTGTAGAAGCGTCATCACTTCATGGTGGATAGGAAAGACAGGGAGTGGAAGAGAGAGGCAGGGAGACAGACAGAGACAGGCAGAGAGAAACAGAGACAGAGACACAGAGACAGGGATAAGTATCACTGACAAAGGAATGGCCTTCAGGGCCTGACTTCCTGCAGCCAGGCCCTCCCTCTTAAACATCCTTTATCTCCCCAAAGATCACCACCAGCCAGGGATCAAGCCTTTAGCATAAGAGTCCATGGAGGACATTTCATATTCGCACCATAACATATCCATGCTTAAGGAAGGAAACCTAAGAAGCATAGCAATGCAATCACAGTTGAATAAGTACTAGGATATTCTGCATGTATGTTATATATGCAGATTACAGGTTTGTTTGTTTTTTATAATAATGGTTGTAAACAAACCGTGAAACTGGGGCAAAGAGAGAGACTTTCTCCTCTGCAATGCTTGAATTTTAAAAAAACACGCGTCATATTTTTATCTTAAAAATACATGCTAGAAGAATCCTTTATGCAAAAACCCATGTTGTTCCTCTGCTCAGAATCCCCCCCCCCCCCAGTCTTCCAATCTCATTCAGTGCTCCGCACCATCAGGGACCTGGATCCCTTGCTGCATGTCTGACCTTGGATATGCTCAGTCTTCGTTCTGCTCCATTCAAGAATTTCTTTTCATGTTCTCAAAAAACAGTAAGGCTGGTTCCTACCTAGGAGGTCCATATTTGTCATTCGGAAGCCTAGAACTCCTTGCTAAATCTCTGGAAGGACTATCCCCTCACCTCTTTCGAGTCAAATCTCACTCTTTCTTACTGGCCATTGTGGCTTACTTGACACAGCCCTCCCTATATCTTCTCCCCAGCATCAGTGAGCACCACAGTTCACAGACTCTATGAGCTCCCCAAGACTAGCAGGATGATGTCCCATAAGCTGAATGACCATATAAATTTATTAGCTCTTAGTTTTGGAGAGAGCAAATGGGCCAAGCCAAGTTGCCAGCATGGCTCTGCTTCCAGTAGAACTCCGGGTGGAATCCCTTCTTGCCTCTTGCAGGCTCCCTGTGGTGACCTTGCATCCTTGGCCTCCCTTGGCCTGCCACTGCATGTCTGTAGCCTCCGCTTCTCCTCCTCACACAGCTCTGCTTGTTAGAGCTGTCATACCCTTCTAAAGCCCCATCCTGACTTAACGGCTGCATCTGTGAACACCGCTTCCCAATAAGCTCCCATTCCAAAGATGTGGGAGTTAGGGTGGGACTTCAACACATTTTCCTGTGGTAAAACATAGCTAAAGCCTAGAATATCTGACAGACCATTTTCAGAGACAGAAAAATTTGAAAGACTGACTTACCCTTTTTTTTGTGTGAGGTTCAGCAGTCACTTTTGCTTGTATCCTGCTCGTCCAGGTTGAACACCGTGAATTTTGTCAGTAGTCAAGGCAAGGGCAGTTCTTTGCCCAAAGGCCAGTTTTGTCAAGAAGAAAACAAGTTCCAAGTGGAGTGTCTTCAGTGCCCAAAGTTTTCTTGGGAGTAGATCGGTGCTGCCAGGAACAATCTTGTCTCATGTCAACAGAACTCTAAGTAATTTAAAAGCCATATTCTAATTTAAATGCCATACTCTACAGTTCTCAAACTTGAAGTTAGCTTGAAGTCATTTAGACCCAGGCTTGGGTCTAAAGGGCTTAAGAACTGATGGTTTAGGTCCAAGTTCTCAGAAGCCCTCCACAGCTAGGGACTCAGGCTCTGAGCCTACTCTACAACTCGGAATCTACATCGTATCTTCTCCTCTGTCGGCCACACATCTAGATGAGTATCCTTAGTGTTACCAAGACCTCAGTGGACACAAGTAAGCTAGAACAAGACTGCTGGGAAAGAGGGACCTATGTTGAGCTTCGTATTGTATATGGCATGGCTTTCAGAACTGGGGTAGGGGGTCTGGCTCAGTGGTAGAACGCATGACTAGCATGAAGCTCTGAGTTCAGTGTCCAGCACTGGTGGCGGGGGAGGGGGATCAGAGTTTTAGAGAAGTAAGTTAGACTTGATTTTCAGAGTATTTAATAGTCACAAAAAGTCATAGTAAGCAATACTCCAGTCTGCCAGGATTTTACGGCACAGAAATTAGAGCCTGCAGCATCCACTTACCTCCCTCTATGTAGAAAAAAAAAATTGATTTCCAATGGTTGAAATTTACACAATAAGGAAAACCTTTGTTTTCAGTCCTACTGATAAAAGAGACAATCTATGCAGACGCCTCATTGATTGACTCTGTTGTTTTTCTAGGTTCACTTCTCAAGAGAATCATTAAATATAAGAGAGAAAGATTTGTTCCCATTGATTAGATGTTGTGCCCATCTGACAGCCACGTTTTTTATATTAAAGTTATTAATTATGTCATTAATTCAGGTTTTTAAATCAGCGATGAATCACTCAGGATTTGTATTTATGGTTCATTGTGTACTTTAATAAATAAAAGAATTTCTTATAACAGATAAATTAATTTTTTTCATAATAAAATCTCGTGACAGCAATGCCTGAGAAGGCCAGAGGCTCGCCAATCCTACCAGTCAAAAGCGGTTTCCTGCTTACGCAAATGTTGAGTGTGGGAAAGCTGGGCCTTTCAAATGTCTGTCTTCAGACTGTGAAGCCCTTCAGATCCTAGGACCAGGCGTTTCAATTGCAGAAAGAAATTCCTTTCCCACTCTCGAACCCATCTCACCATGTGAGCTTAGTAAGTCAAATGGCGCATGGTACGATGGGCGTGACTTGGGTCTTCCTGAGGTTTCCTCTGAGATACGTGTTCACTCAGAAAATGCTGTGTTGTCCCAGTTCTCCGTAACTCTCCTATCCTGGCCCTGACTGTTAAGAAATAAAAGAAAAAGAAAGAAAGACAAGAACAACTTGAATAAGAGGGATCAGCAGGTGATTCTGCTGTGCAGTCTGGCTCAGATGCTTGCAAGACTAGACTCAAAGGCACTGATAATGCACGTTTTGTATAAAAAAGTTAATTTCAACAGGTGCAATTTGGGGATGTTCTTTTGCCATGAGATACTAAGGCCTTGCCTGTTATGACTTACCTATAATAAATAATTCTTCACAGTTATGTGGGAACAGAAGACTGGTTAAGTAACCCCCCTCAATTGGCACCCCTACAGAAAGGGTTTCTGTTTTAGCGTGGATTTACAGGTGACATTGGGCTTGTGGCATGGTGTCTGATCTTCCGGTCAAGAGGCTCAGCATCACCACCTTCTTAGTAATATGTAAACCAAAGGCCTAGCACTGTGTGGCTGCCCTGGCCTGTGTGGTCCGTCATGTGGAGGTGGTGGCATAGGCTCAAAGGCCCAGGTGTCATGTGGAAACAACCTGCAACACCAAGGGCTGAGCGATGGCCTCCTCCACAGTATGAATTAAATTGTTTCTTTTCCTTTCCTTTGTGCCAAAAGTAGAAAATGATCACAATAACATTTTTTAAAAAGAGCAAACAAAACAGCTGAACGAGAAAAAAAAAGGAGGGAACGTGTAATCGTGCAGTTTTCTCAGTTTGGATGATGTTTTAAGCTTTTTCAGTTTTATCCAAAAGTCCCCAAATTTCCTGAGAACCCTTTTTTGCCTGAATCTGCCAGCTGCTCGGAATGCTACTGGAATGTCACTGAGGCTTTCCCCTCCTATTGGGGAGCAGGTTTGTTGCGGAAATGGACTTTGTGGGGTTTGGAAACACTCTGTGAGCCCAGCTCTTTTCGACTTTCCTCGCTCCCAACTTTTTATTTCTTATTCTTTTTGCCTGGAAGAGGCAGCTGGCAGGCTACTGGAATGGCAGAACGTCCAGATCAGAAAGAATCATGGGATGAAGTTTGAACCGCCTTCTCAACAGGCAAGCTGAGCGGACAAGCTGTCACACACTCCTGCCACCCTGGAGCTGCCAGCTGACCTGCCTTCCCTACTGGAAAGGGTCGTGTCCCTTCAAACCCTGAGCCGAGTAAACCTTTTTGCTCTTAAGTAGTTTCTATTCAGTATTTGGTCACAGCAACAAGAAAGGTTGCTAGTCTACCACGCTCTCAAAATTTTTGAGGAGGTGAGGGTGTGGTTTATTTGATAAAATATTTGCTATACAAGCATAAAGATCTGAGTTTGAATCCTGGAACCCATATTTAAAAAAAAAAAGCCAGGCACAGGAACTCCAGTCTACAATCCCAGTTTGGGGAAAAGAGACAGGCTGATCCTGTTCAATATTTTACGAAAGGAATGTTGATTTTTTTTTCCTACAAGATCTCATCTCTCCAGGCAACATTAATAATGTGTATATAGGTACCTTTAAAGACTATACACTGATAATTCATAATTAGTTACCGAAATGTTGTCCAGTGTTTATTGTTCTCCCGGGTTGGTACTAATCTATTTGGAATGGTTGGAAACTCAATCTAGATCCTACTGGTGCTTTTAGTACTGAGGGAGATGTTTTCATTGCCTCTTGGTCACAACACAGCCTATATGCACTATTTGTGTTTCTTTACATCTTGGGAATCATTCTTATTAAAATTTTACCCATAAATAAAATAAAAAGTAGTGTAGAAGGAACCAGGAGACACAGGCACACCCAAAGACCCCACCGGTGACCACCCTTGAGGTCACATTCACTGCCCTGATAGGTGATACAGGCTGTAGGTTATAAGCGGCAAATTCTTGCCCTGTGTACAGTTAGCTGTGCACACCTGAGCCTGCCTTCCAGTCTGTAGCGAGAAGGGACATGATGCTCTGGAATGGTCTTAGTCCCATTTACATTGTTCTCACTCATGAAAAAAGACACTTCTGGATGTTTATTATCTGGCCACAAAAATCTGGCCACTTCTTATCCTGACACCAAACTGCAACCAGTGTTCAACACAAGCACAGCCACCCTCTGAGTTAGGGGTGAGATGATGACAAATGCACTTAGTCCCCCCCACCCCCCACCACCGCCCCCAGCCCTTCACTGCCTTCCCAGCAGCACCACAAAGAGCAGATTTCAGAGCACTTGAAGCCTTTAACACAGGAAGCTGCTCGAAATTACTATTTAAAGGAAGAAAGAATATGCTGCTTATATAAACATTGCTCAATCAGTATGACCTAATAATTATATTTTCAATAAGAAAGCCCCAGATCTTTAATAAACCTTAAATTCGGCTGTTTCCATGACAGGTAAGTGACAAACCTCTTCTATTAACGACCTGGCAAAGGGATGAAGGAGTCATGTCACAGTTGATTGTGTTCAACATATAATTCACCCATGAATAAATTTATACTCAAATATGCCTTCTTGGCTTATACAAACTTTTAGCCAAACAAAAAGCCAATAAAACAAATCCTTACCTAAGATGGTGAGGCTCTAATATTTATAACTTAAGCACGGATAATCTTCTTTCAGTAATTTAATGAAGAGGAAATGTACCCCGAGGGCATGGGACTACAGTGTTGAGCGTAAGATAAAGCAAGCAGGGATGACGTTTTTTTAGGAGCCTGGTTTAAAATTAAGATCCCTAGGTTTCACGAGTCTGAATTAGTAGTTTAACTTCCTTGCCCAGTTAAAATAGCTGGTTCTTCCTGTTGAATGTTTCATAAATGTCAAAACTTGAGATCCTGAGCTGAGATGTTATCAGTGTGGGCCCTAAATTGGAATCCTAATACGTTTCCACGATTACTTGCAAGGTTTATTCAAGACGAGAAAAAAAGTTGCTGAGAAGAGAATTATACCCATTGCACCACTACTTGAAAAGGTGAGCTATAATATGTAGGTAACTGAGGAAGAATTAGTTTAACTTTTCTAAATTGTATGGACAACTACCTTGTTTGTGGCTCTGTCCTGAAGTGGCTGTAAGGTCAGTGTCAGGCCCTGGAGCAAGGGTGATTGCCTTCAACACTGACTTACTAGCCCGAGGGAGAATAAACCCTTGCCTTTATGGAGAACTGAAGTATGACGATCTCACCGAGGGCATCTAACAAATATATTTTCAAATATCAAGCATCTCTCACCTCCGAGTGTGACGTTGACCTCCACCTCCCCAGACTGATATTAAACACAGGTAGTGTGTTGAACGACAGCCTTGGTCACATTCACACAACACAAAGCATCATGACCAGTGGATGGAGATTTAACAGGTGCCAGCTGTATAGAGATTAATAAACACTGGCCTGACTCAGTATTTTTTTTTTCAACCCTACTGACCTTTTATGGGGTTAGCTCAGCTGTCAGTGTGTGGGCAAGACATCCAGTCACAAGGGGTTTGAGGAGAAGCCTGGGACCCTGGACCCCGGAGAGGATGTTCTCTGGTCTCACCTCCTTCAAAGTGCCTGTATTTCTGGCTTTGCCTTTTCACCTGGCGCTCCCCACAGCCAACTGCAGAGCTCACGAAATAAAAGAGCAGCAGAAAACAAGCGGGCTCCTGCTGTCTCTGTTGACTTTTCACTCAGTAGACTTCTCTATGGATTAAAAAACTTTTCCCCCTTCTTCTTGTACAGCGGCGCTCACTGGAGCCTAGCCAATAGATGGTATCAGACCTTCCCGAGTCTATGCTATGGGCGGCCTATGGAAGCATATCTGTTCGAGGCATTCATGCAAATTATTGCTTATTGCCCTATACGCTCATAAATTAATAGCTTCTCTGTGGATGAAAAACAGGAATTAGACAACCATTAAGGTTGAACAATGTTTAAAGAATATTAAATATTAATATATGAAATGAAAAAAAATTGCCAACGATATCAGCAGATATGCCAAGAGCAAGACAAGCCAAACCTGAGAATGCAAATAATGAAAACATGTTTTCAGTTAGATATTCTGGATGGTTTAGTATTCAAATTAAAGTTGATCCCCCCCTTCCCACCCCGCTTTCAGTAAAAAAACAAAACCAAGTGCTTACCGCTGTTGTCATACTGCATGAATGTTTATTTTCACTCTCAGAACAAAAACAAACTTAATGGAATAAACTAACAAGGTCTGGACTATTTTGGTCACTGTGTTTGAGGGAAGAATTTTCGTTGCAGTATTGAAAATACATATAGCACGGGTGTTTATAAAAGGCACGTTTCTGAGTCTCAGCTGTCTTTCCTTCAGCTCCGTACTTTCCTAAAAGGCTGCTGAGTCGAAGCTGCATGGTGAGGACTGTGCCTGCCAGACACTGCGGAGCAGAATGGATGCAGGCTGAGGACGCCTCTGGGAGAGGGGCTGCAGTAAGCTGCTGTCCTTAGGGTGGGGAGTGACCCCCTAGTCTTGACCATTGGGAACGTCAGGGAAATACTATTGCTAAATTCCCACCCCGGAAACTCATTGTGTTTCCGGTGGGGAAGAGGTGACATCTAGGCATTGATTCTGCACCCATAGGGTTAGCACCATTATCCTACCCACACTTGGAAGGGGTTTCAAGGTCTATGTGAGGAATCGCTCTCAGCTAACTCCTCATTTATTACATGGGACACGAGCAAAGACAGCCGATCGCACAGCGGTGCAGGATCTGGCTGCTCCAGTGTGCTAAAACTCCGCATAGCATGTGACCCTGGACCGTCAGTATTTCACTTTCTGAGCATTTCCTTTTCAAAGAGCATTCTGTTAATTGTGGAGGATGTGAACTCGAATAATCAAAGCGATACAAATGTGTATATCATATTTGTACCTACCTGCATAGGAACACATGTGTATATTAAGAAAACAATGGCTGCCTTCCTCAATGACTTTGCATCCTTACAAGGACTTTGTGAAGCAGACATTTTAGGTTATCCTTGTTCATAGAGGATGCAACTACAGGGGTTGAAGGCGTTTATTCAAGTTCGTGTGTCTAGTCCGCGACCAAGCTGGAGCAGGAACCCTGGCAGCCAGCACCATAACCACCTCTGTGCTAGCTGATTCTAATTCTTCTGTGCTCTCACACCAGAGGATGATCCTGGTGAAACAATAGAGAACACTGTAAGAACACTATGTGCCCTGAGCATCAGCCTGTGGGTCTTGTGGGGCTTATTTATTTCTAATAATTATTTTAAAGTAGTTTTCATTATGGGGCCACAAGAAATTGCAGTTAAAAAGAAAAGAAGACTCTGCTGGCCTAAGGCAGCAAGAGCTGGCTTGGGGCGACTGACTCAGTGAGCTCTGTGCTAGAAATCTCATGGTGTCTATCATGTGCTATGTGCTTCCTAAGGAGCTTAAAAATGGGGGAGTGGAGAAACAGAGTTGGAAATCATCTCAGAATATCGGGGCTGCAAGGAGAATAGTTATCAGTTAATTAAAAAAAAAACAAATAAAAGTTGGCAAAATAGAATAAAGCAGTGGGCAGATGCATCACACAAGGCTGATGTCCTCCCTCTGGGTAAAGTGTTGCTGTATAACCATCTCTTGAGTCACAGATTGAGAAGAAACCTCAGAAAGCAAAAATCACAGTGCTTGCTTAACTTCTGCATGGCTTAGTTGTGTGTCTGTGGATTTGCATGGCCTGTGTAGACCATGATCAACATGGGAGACAGAGGAACTCTCACCCCCTAGTTGTGTGTCTGTGGATGAATGTGGACCTGCATGGCTTGGATTCCACAGGCTCATATGTTTGAACGTTTAGTCCCTGTTGGTACCATTGTTTGAGAATGATTGCAAGGCATGAATTTCTTGGAAGGGGTTTGTCACTGACTGGGGATGGACTTTGAGGTTTCAAAAGACATTTACCGTTTCCCGCCCCCTCCCTCTCTCCTTCTTTCCCTCTTGTGGATCATGTCATGAGCTTCAGCTGGGGCTCCAGCACCATGCCTGCTTAGCTGGTGTCATGCCCCACCTGTATTCAGGCACGCACCCTCTGAAGCTGGAATCTGTACACAATTCTCTCTTTTCCGAGTTGCCTTGGTCATTACTGTCTTACCACGGCAAGAGAAAAGAGCCAAGAGAACAGTGCCTACTCTTGAACAATGAGCTGTCCTTTAGAATTAGCTTTGTGGGAGGGTGACATTAGGTTATCTCTTATAAGAGTTGTCTTAGTCAGTGTTCCATTGTTGTGAAGAGACATCATGACCACAACAACTCTTACAGGAGAAAGAGTTTCACTGGGGCTGGCTCGCAGTTTCAGAGGTTTAGTCCATTATTGTCGTGGCGGGAAGCATGGTAGCACGCAGGGAGATGTGGTGGCTGAGAGTTCTAGATCTAGTTCTTCGGGCAGCAAGGAGAGAGAGAAGGACACTGGATTTGGCTTGAGCTTTTGAAACCTCAAATTTGAACCCCAGGGACACACTTCCTCCAAAAAGGCCACATCTCCCAGTGCCTCTCAAGCATTCAAATATATGTGCTTATGAGGGCCACTCAACCCACCACAAAAGGAAAACAAGTTGACAACTGTTTTCCTGAGAAACTTATCTAATTTCTTCTCTGGTGCCATTCCACAAAGGGACCTTTAAAATTGTCTTAGTTAGGGTTTCTATTGCTGTAAGGGGGCACCGTGACCGTGGCAGCTCTTATAAAGACAAACAATTAATTGGGATATCTTTCAGCTTCGGAGGTTTAGCTCATTATCGTCATGGTGGAACATGGTGTAGTGCAGGTGGACCTGGCGCTGGAGAAGCCGAGAGTCCTACATCTTGGTCTGCGGACAGCAGAAGGCACGTGTGTGCACAGTGGGCGCAGCTTGAGCACAGGAGACCTCAAAGACCACCCCCACAGTGACACACTTCCTCCCCCCACAGTGACACACTTCCTCCCCCACAGTGACACACTTCCTCCCCCCACAGTGACACACTTCCTCCCCCCACAGTGACACACTTCCTCCCCCACAGTGACACACTTCCTCCCCCCACAGTGACACACTTCCTCCCCCACAGTGACACACTTCCTCAAAGACCACCCCCACAGTGACATACTTCCTCCCCCCACAGTGACACACTTCCTCCCCCACAGTGACACACTTCCTCCCCCACAGTGACACACTTCCTCCCCCACAGTGACACACTTCCTCAAAGACCACCCCCACAGTGACATACTTCCTCCCCCCACAGTGACACACTTCCTCCCCCCACAGTGACACACTTCCTCCCCCCACAGTGACACACTTCCTCCCCCCACAGTGACACACTTCCTCCCCCCACAGTGACACACTTCCTCCCCCCACAGTGACACACTTTCTCCCCCCACAGTGACACACTTCCTCCCCCCACAGTGACACACTTCCTCCCCCCACAGTGACACACTTCCTCCCCCACAGTGACACACTTCCTCCCCCCACAGTGACACACTTCCTCCCCGCACAGTGACACACTTTCTCCCCCCACAGTGACACACTTCCTCCAAGAAGGCCACACCACCTAATAATGCCCCTTCCTATGAGCTTATGGGGGCCAATTACGTTCAAACTACCACAAAAGCCTAGGTTGAAATGAAGACAACAGAATTATCAAGATTACCGAATCGTCCTCCTCAGTCAGCAGGTTGTACAGATAGATAGGTGCCTGTCGTATAAACTCTGGGAAGGGTTAAAATCTTTGATCTGAGAGTCACAAGCCAAAAGGAAATGGAGTTGAGGTTTCTTCTTCCTTGGAAAGAGTCATTGTAGCTTTTAGAATCATATTTTTTTTTGTCCCATTTCCATTCTATAGAAGGTCACGTGGCCAGTAATGGCAGAGCAAAGGACAGATTCCAGATTGCCTGTCTTTCTTTCTCAATGGCATGATATGCAGGATGGAATTCCTGGGCTGGCATTGGTGTGGTCTCTAAGGGGCCACAGGAATGTAGAGTGGAGTCAGCCCAGGACAGAAGCTTTCCATGTACACATATGAGGCAGTAGTTCAGTTTGTACAATGTCTACCCTGTATACACATGACCCTGGGTTCTATCCCCAGCACCACATTAATGGGATATGATGGTGGATACCAGTAATGCCAGCATGTGGGAAGTAGAGGAAGGGGGTTGGAATTCTAGGTCATCCTCATTCCCCCAGTGAGGCAGAGGCCAATCTGCGCTGGCCACACGAGACTCCAGCCTAAACACCCAGCAAAATATGTCTGGTTGACATATCAAAATATCAAAATATGGTTGATGACACAGTGGACAGAGTGCGTGTCATATAAGCATAGGACTGGAGCTTGAGTCTCAGAACCCACATGGATGCTGAGTGGTGTGACGGCTGGCACATCTGTGATTGCAGGGCTCAGAAGGCAGAGACATCTTTCCAGAGCAAGCTGGCTGGCTAGATTAGTCACCTTAGGTGAGCTCCGGGTTCAGTAGAGAGACCTTGCTTCAGTGACTAGTACTGAGAGGGATGGGAAAAGACATCCACACACAGGCACATACACGTCACACGGGCACACACACATGCTCACACATACATACACACCCATGTACATATACATACGTTAGTGACCCCTACATATGCAAAAAAAGTAAAATTAAAATAAACGAAAATAAAAGCACAAAAAATTAAAACATACAAAAAGGGAAAAAAGATTTCTGTCATATAACCTGTGGTAGCAGGTATCAATATTTTTTATAAGTTTTTTGCTACTTAAAAAAGAAACTTGGAAATCACTCATTTAGAGAAAATTTTTTCTATGTTTCTCTCTCTCCTATTTTTCTCTCCTGTCTGCATTTCCAAGTAATTGCACTAATGTAAAAATTAAAACTTCTTCTACTCTCTCGCTTTGGACTTCGCTCTGGTCCAAGAGATAGTTTTGGGTCTCTGAGGTCCAAGCTGCTTCCCCATTTACACCGAGTGTTTGAAGGTCCCCAACATCCGCTCTCAGGTAGCGGGGGCTGGGGAAGAATTTAGACATGGGAGCATTTCAGAGTCTTTCTAGAGAGAGGCAGAGGAGCTGAGTGGGTCAGTGGGTGCGGAGGGTGGGGTGAGCAAGGATGCCAGCGTTCCCGGAAGAACGGCAGCTAACATCTAAGTTCTGTTGCACGGCAGGTCTCTGAGGGCTGACTCCTTTACAAACAAGACTTCCAGGATGACACAGAAGGCAGTCAGGTGACTCATGTTGTCTCCGGGATGTCACCTTGAGTAAAGTAGTGTGGTCAGGAGGATGCCCAGTAGACAGACTCACCCTTTAGCGACAGGTGAGAACGCGAACAGGGATTGCTGGGCGAAGAAGGCGCTGCTTTGTGTGTTTGTATTGCTTTCACAGCAAGAGCGTAGCGGGAGGCGCAATCATCCCATTCCCCCTTTCTCTTCTTTCTTTAGAGTCATTATTGGTCACAAAAGGCTGCTCACCAACAGCAATGATTGTAATATCTGTGCACACTGCAAGGAAATTAACACAAAGAGCCGCCTTGGGGGAGCAGGGTAGGAGAAAGGGTCTGGACACCTAGCGGGCAGTTGCTTCAGCTGCTCACAGCCCAACATTCTCCCAATTTCCTAGGCAGTTTGGGAAAGTCAAAATCACTCTCTTAAAATTAAAGTCAAATGGGGAAGTCGCCGGGATAGGAGACCAGATTTGCTTCTGAATTTTGAGCTAGTGTTGACACGCGGCGAAGTTGTGGCAGTATTCAAGACCACATCTGTTGGCTTTGGCTCCCACTAGGCTGGAGATCAAGCTCAAAGCTTCCCCATCGTCAGGAGTGTGGGTCTTACTGAGTCCAGAGGACTCTCTCCTCAGCCTTCCCTACCAGCCTGCCCGGGCCTCCAAAGGACTCAGAGGTCAGGTCCAAGTGCTGTTAACACAATCCTACAATGTCGATATGAGGAATACTTAGCAATGGAAACTTCTGGTAACAGATTAGATAAGAGGTCTCAGGCATCAGTTCTCACCCCGCCCTCCATCCCGCCCCGCCCCAGTACGTGTGTGTGTGTGTGTGTGTGTGTGTGTGTGTGTGTGTGTGCACATGCACGTGTGTGATTCCTGTAAACTTGTAGATGCACGTATGTGGAGACCAGAAGCCAGACACCACCACCATTTTTTTTTTAAGACTAAGCTGTCTGGCTGTTGGGTCTAGACATCTGTATCTGCCAATCCCCACATCCCCCACACCAAAATTACATGCACGTGGCACACCTGGCTTTTATGTGGGTGCCCGGAATTGAACTCAGGTCCTCAGACTTGTGTGGTAAATCCTTTACCGACTGAGCCATCTCTCCAGCCCCTTAGTGATTCCTTTCACAGCAATTTTCTAGTTTCAGAAAATCCCAAATCTGTATTCTCTGCTACAGGGGCCAGTTTACAGATATATTAATTGGAATTAAATTCGCTTTTAATTTCAGTTCCATGGTCCTACTAGTCTCTGCATTCGAGGCACAGGCATTGAGAGTCTCCGTGCACGTGTGGTAGTGAAACACAGTAGAACGACGAAGACGGGATGACTTTCCAGCATTGGCTATCTTTTTCAAAATAATTTTCTCTTGCCTCCAGCAAGCGACCCCTCTGTTTATGCTCTAAACTCAGTGAGCCACACACTAAAGGAAGACACGAAGAGGTTGGAAAACAGTACTCAAGGTTTCTGGGAGGGAGGTGGGAGATGGAAGACAGAAGTACGGTTAGATAAGACTAAAGCTCATTATAGTAAAATGTATGAGTTGTCAAAAAAAATCAAGCCATAATATCGTATAGTGAGTTTATGCAATTTACCCCTCTAATAATAAAGGTGCTTAGCAGCCAGCTCTAAAGAGCCATTAGAACAGCCCTGGCGAACCACCCCAAGGTCCTTGCACTCAGTGAGGAGCGTTCTCCTGTAGTCCCCGCCTGGAGTCAATGCCCAACCTTCCTTCTATGGCAGCCATTGTGCAGAATGAGATCTAAGAGACCTGCCCCAAGCATAAGCAGCAAAGATACCAGACTTCAAAGAT
The DNA here is from genome assembly GCF_982192425.1 of Myodes glareolus. Lineage (NCBI taxonomy): Eukaryota > Metazoa > Chordata > Mammalia > Rodentia > Cricetidae > Myodes > Myodes glareolus. The sequence goes on along the minus strand of NC_142037.1, from coordinate 79,553,727 downwards.
CCTAAACTCTCCACTATTTTCCTGCCTCCGATCTGCAGTAAATCCACACTATGTCTCTGCAGCGCCATGCGCACCCTTAATTGTTCCAAAGCAGCTTGTGCACTCAGGAACGGAATAATACATCCTTGTCTCCATCCTCCGGTATACTCCACGAAGCTCTTCTCCCTCATTTCCTCGCTTCTCTCTGACTGCAAATCTTTTCTAATTCTAACTTCATCATCACCGCGAGACCGGAGGCCCATGCTTATCCAAGAAACCTTCCAATTGGCAGGCACCCCTGGTGCTTTGCATAGAATTCAGGACAATGCTGTAGGCTGAAAGCACACCAGAAATTTATACAGCATCGTAATGTTCTTCTGGTTCCCCGGGGGCCTCTGTTGATGGCTGCTCAGGATCCTTTTACTTTCTGCAGATATCAGGGCTTTCTTCTTGGGTCGGAACTCAGGGCAAGGTTTGTTTGAGAAGAGAATGCACACACAGAGGAGTCTTTCTCGTCAGCAAACCCAAGACAGAAGCTGCTTTTCTTTTCTCCCCTCCAAGAATAAGCTCAAGAGAATATTCGCAGGAGGTGTTGCCAGTGGCTTTTGTTTTTATGTTGCTCCAAACCAGCGGCGACATTCTGGTGCAGAAAATGAATGTTTCACGGAGTAGGGCCGGAGACGGACAAGTTGTTCCAGAGTGAATCTTCTCATAGGAAAACGCCAAAAAGCTTTAGCACAGCACAGGAGCCCCAGTCCTGCTCTGCTCTTGGAGTCTGGAGTGTGTGTGTGTGTGTGTGTGTGTGTGTGTGTGTGTGTTGGTTAAAAAATGACATAGTATCTACCATCCGAACTGGGTTTGACACATATAAATTTCAATTTTCTGTTACTGTGTGTGAGATGTATGCCGGGGCATGCACGTGTCATAATGCGCACGTACAGGACAGAGGGCAGCGTGTGGAGCTGGCTTTCTCCTTTCACCTTTACACGGGTTCCAGGGACAGAATTTGCAGGAAGAGCTTTACCCACTGAATCATCTTGCCAGCCCCTCTTAAGCATTTTTAATTGCCCAGTTAAATGGCATTAAGAACATTCGTGTGCAAAACCATCACCCACATCGATATCTAGAGCACTTTTCAGTTTGCAAAGCTAAACCTTTATTGTCATTTCCATCACACCCGGGGTCCCACGGTGTCAGCATTCAGGAAAAATGCTTAGTCACCCTGGGTGCTCGCATTTCCTGGTCCCTCGGTAACTCATGCGCTGTCAACATCCAGGCAAATTGCCTAGTCACCCTAGGGCCTTACGCCCTACGTAATCTAGTGCATGTGCAGCGTGGCCACGTAATCTATACATATACCTGGCGTGGCTATGTAGGCCCCTACACGCATGCGCTGAACTACCTTTAAAATGTGTAATGCCGGCCCTAAGTTCTCTTCCACCACGTTTCTTTCAGTCAGGCCTGTGCACCCCTACTCTTTCTTTTCTCTGCATTAATAAAACTCTTAAGTGGGTTTTGTTGTATAACTTGTGGTCTGTTCTGGTGCAGGGTAATCTTGTGGATGCGCACTGAAAGTGATACTTCAAGCCCACTTTCCTCGGTCCTGACACTACCATTCTAGGTTTTAATCTCTAGCAATCTGACTATAGCATCCCTCCATTTATGATGAAATTGTTCCCCCAGCACCGTGTGTTCAAGAAAACTCCATGTCAAAACATCTGCCTGAGTTTCTTCCTTTGGAGATTCCACTGCCTGGACATGTTGCTTACTCATTCATCAGTGGACGCTCGACTGGCTCCCACCATCTGACTGTCTTAGATATTTTCTTGAGTGACTCTGGGTGTACTAGTACCAGTCTGAGTCCCTGTTTCAGTGTAGACACTCAGAACTGGGATCAGGGGATCACGTGCACATTCTATTTTTCATATATCGAGGGCCCCCGGGCTGTGTGCCTCAACGTGGTACCACTTGGCATTCCCACCAGCGGTATGCAGATTCTAATTACTCTACATCCCTGCCAATCATTTTTATCTTCTAATGTTGTAGATGGTAGATGCCCTAAAGGATAAGACATGGTGTATCTCCTTGTGGCTATGGGGTGTCACTCCTGTTAAAAGTCCAGGAGATGATTCTTTCTAATGAGCAAATAGGAACCACAGCCAGGGTAAACCGGATATATCAGATACAAACCACAGAGGCTCTGGCCTCATGTGGCAGACTGACTCCGTCCTGCAGAGAAACTCAAATGAACAGTCTTAGCTATAGCTCAAGATAGTTATTTATGAATAAAATTTGAGAGTTATTTACCTCCCATGGAGATCTCACTTGTTTTAATGGAAATGACAGCGCCTTTTCTCGCTTTTCCAGGCACACAGTTTTTGTGGAGGGTGTGCGTGTGTGTGTGGGGGGGGGGTGTTCAGAGATGTGGAGTCTCACCTCCTCTGTCTCTGAAACTGACAGGTGATGGAATTGAGCTTCTTAGGAAGTTTTTACCTCCAGAGTCGGGACCTAAGAGAAATGTCAGGTTCTGTCTGTTTTGTTGAGACACTTCCCTCCCTTTCATCTGTGGCACCACCACCCAGAGAGACAAAGTAGAACCCATTAGATTCACACAGACGCAGAAACGTACAGGGCCTAACATGGTTAGGTCTGTTGCCTGCTCACTCTCCAGGTGTGGGTGTTTTCAGCCAGACAGTGGGGAGCAGGATGCTCACTCGCCGTGAACAGGGAAAGCAGGGCTGTCTAGCATTGTTCTTCCTCCCAACAGCCATCCACCTTGTTTTTCTGACATGTTTTACCACTGCACTCTCGTGAGTAGGACCCCGCTGTGTCCTCTGTGAAGAAGGCAGAACAGAGAGACTTTACCCTGATTTAGACACGGGTTGTGGTGCAGGATCTTGTTGTGGGCCAAGACCACCATTTCTTGGCTACTAAGCAGAAACCTTAAGTTGCAGCAGATTCTTCCCTTCTAAGTAATGTTTTCTGCTCAACTATGAACTTCAAACCTTTTTTTTCCCCTTTGGAGATCAGCTCTCACTGTGTAACTCTGGCTGTCTAGGAGCTGGTTATACATACCAGACTGGTCTGAAACTCACAGAGACTGCCCCCATGCCACCAGTGCTAAGACTAAAGCCATGTGCTACCATACCAGCCTTTGAAAACCAACTTTCCTTTTCACTACCTTCCACAGGATTTAAGCACCAGTTAAAATTTACCCCTAAAGAAAGGGAAGTCATGGAATAGTCTCAAAATGATATCATAACAAAGATGGCAATTTTTAAAAGAAAAGTGAATGTCAACTTGAAAGGCACACTGTAGAGGGAGGTTTCTGTCTAGCCTGGTCCCACAGCTGTTCAGTCCCAAAGAAACACACACAGGCTTATATTAATTATAAACTGTTTGGCTATTAGCTTGGGCTTATTAATAACCAGTTCTTACAACTTAAGTTAACCCATACTTTTTGTCTATGTTTAGTCATGTGGCTTGGTACCTTTTCTCATTGAGGCATCCTCATCTTCCTTCCTCTGCATCTGGCTGGTGACTGCATCTGCCTTCTCTCTTTCCAGAATTCTCCTAGTCTGGTCACCCCACCTATACTTCCTGCCTGGCTACTGGCCAATTATTATTTACTTTTAGGTTCCCCAAATATTCTGAGGAATTTCATGATGACTTTTAACCCCTATCCCTGCTGGAGTTATCAATTTCCATTTGCCTAAATATAAACGGGCCTTGAGACCCTACTGAGGCATATGGTACCCTATATTATTTCTGCAATGGTTTTAAAAATTTACTAATAGTCATAAGTTTATTGACAAAATTTAAAAATCCACTTATATGAAAAAGAAGATACATAAATACAGCAACATAGCCACTAATAGAGAATTATAGAATTAATATAAAGAGTACAATCTGGGCACATGCAACTGATGAGAGACATAGCTAAAATAATAAAAGGTTTAAGATATTTAAAAATAAAGGAGAAAACTAGGTAACAAAAAGAAAGGCCCTGCAGCAGCATAAATATCAGATGAAGCACACCTAGAGATAGGAAGCCAGAGCAACAGTTAGCGTGAGAAGGTAAAGAATGTGCTAAGATGGGGGCTGGAGGAGACAGCTCAGTGGTTAAGAGCACTCGTAAGATTTACCTCTTACTCCTGAGGAGGATCTGGTTTCGGTTCCCAGCATCCCGTGATCTGTCAGAACTGACACTCAACACCCTCTTCTGGCCTCTGTGGGCCTTAGGCACTCACCTGGTGCACATACACACGGGCAGGCAAGAAAATGTATCAATTTACAGAGCATAAAAGCAAAAGCTGAAAAAGATTAGAAAAAGAGACAAATCCATAGCTACAGTGGGAAATGCTCATAGATTTCCCAGAAGTTATAAGAGAGCCTGTTTGGAGGCTCTAACAGGGGAGTGCAGCTACTTGTATATCCATGTCAGAGACCTGTCCTCCTCTACTCAGGGAAGGCCGGCTTTTCAACTGAGTGCAGCTGTGGGAGGGATGCACATGAGGGAGGAAGGGGACACCGCCTACCACCTAACCAGCCAGATCAACGCTGGCAATCACTAGGGTGACACACATTGCAGCCAGATTGCCCTCACATGTATTAGAAACAAAGCAAGATAGATATGCCATATTTTTGCAATCATACCTATAACATTTAGCAAAAATGGATATATGCTAGTTCACGTAGGAAGCATCAAGATTTTTTAAAATTGCTTTCTAGCTAGGTGTCGTGGTGAATGCTTTAATCGTGATACTTGGGAGTCTGTAAAGCAACCCACTCAGTGTATTTGGTCATAGTCCCCCAAGCAGACTATGGCAAGGCGGAGAGTTCATGTCTAGGATCTGGCTTCTGCTTGAAATTTGGCTCATGAGCCTGAGAGACCCTGTAAGATGAAGGAGCTTCCGCTGGGCTTCCTTCCTCTTCTTAAACACATTGACAGGGCTCTTTGTTGTGGAATTATGATTAGAATTGTAAATTATATATGCGAAATGGTTAAACGTGTCATAGGACTAGCTATAGAGACACATTTTTAGCAGCCTCACCCAGATGGCTGAAGTCTATGTAAATCAGTCATCACCTGCGGTCACCACGCCTGCTGACCTGTTAATACAGTGATCCGGCCTGGGAGGGCGGAATGGCAGTGTGCACAGAGACTTTCTGAGCAATGCTTCAAAACAGCAACTCTGGGAAAAAGCAGACTTCCCATGGCTGCCGTCAGGAGACAGGTCTAGTCCTAAAGAAACACCACGTAAAACTTAGAGAGGAAAACAAAATAAACTTCCTCTAAACTAGAACAGTCACAAATTCCTCAAGTGTTCTGCACTTGCGTTCAAGGTCATTCGTGAAAATAGTCAATAGAAATATCTCAAGTGAGAAGCGAGCTTTAAACGGTCGTCAAAATGAACTTACACCATCGTTGCGCAAATACAGGGGTGAGAATTTGGCGAACAAGGCTCTGGGGGATGAAACAGCCAACATATAAATTCTTGGCAATCTGAAGGTCTCCTTCAGGCCGAGATGCCCTGAATTTTGTATATACACGGGTGTGCTGCCAGTTGGCTAGTGAGTGGCTTCGTAATGTTGGCAGGGAATCACGCGTGTCCTAGAACCTGGTGAAGCTTGGTTCGGATCGAAGCTTGGATGGATGTTTGCAAAAAGCTTTTCTGCACTTCATGGGGATGAAAGGAAAGAGGCACAAGAGTGTCTCCAATGAAACGCTTGTTTCCAACTTTCAAACGTGTTTAGATGCAAAAGAAGCAGCAAACTTGAGGGTGCCTGGGAAGGCTATTATTTAGAAAAGTGTTTTATCAAATTCTTAAACTCTGACCTCATAGGCAGAAAATGATGCCATGTCTTCTTCAAAGACAAAATAGTTCTTGCACCTGTTTGTGTATTCGCTGAACTCGGCATTGTACCTGTAATGGTGAAATGCTTTTTTTTTTTTTTAAATAAGAATCAGTGCACTGCTGTCTTAGACCACACTCTGCCTGAGCCTTGATTAGGATGCTGCCTCTACTGTTTTCTTTGTTGTCCTTGGACATTCTGGAGCTAACACCCTGTGTCTCTGTCTGAGTTCCTCAGATGCTTAATGAATAGTGTGGGAAGCCCGGGGAGGCCTCTGTAAGACTCTCATTGCTTTGTGTTTTCATTGTGATATTAAACAAATGTATTATGAAATCAAAAGAAGTTTAAGAAAAACAATGGCAGAATGAAATGAACACATGCTACATGGCGTGGATGACAGGCCAGACGCCTTGAAAAGTCTAGGCTGTGGCAGTCAGTATCCTTCCTATCACAAATCTACACCACTATTCCAGCAGAACGACATACTTCAGTGTTCGTAATTGAGATTTTTTTGTTCTTTATTAGCCAAGATTTATCACAGAATCATAAGCATTAGGAAGTCCATCTAGTGTTGTATGTGACTACCTGTAATATCAATAAACAGAGCCACGGTCAGCACTTGATCCAATTTCCCTCCCAGAAGCATCTATACCGTTAGCTGTAAAAATTCTAATTTAAATTTCTTAACAAGCTGATGTAGCCTGTTGATAAGCAGAATAAAACTAGTTAAGAAACCATGACTGCCCTCACTATGGGGAAAAATAGAGAGGTCGGTTCCTCCAAAAACAAAAATAAAGCTGTTGGCTATGAGACATGATCTGGCAAGCTTGTTTCTGAATATCTATCTATCACCTCTCTCTCTCTCTCTCTCTCTCTCTCTCTCTCTCATCTATCTATCATCTATCTATCTATCTATCATCAATCAATCTATCTATCTATCTATCTTAGAATTTAAAGCATTCAAAGAGATCCATTTTCATGTTAATTCTGTCAGTTTTCACCACCGCCCAGACAGATGCAGATGTGCGTCAGTGGACAGGTAGACGAGAAAATAATGACTACTTTCAATGCAACGTCATCTGGCTTCTAAGAGGAAGGGAGTCCTGCCATTTGTGATCCGTGGAGAAACTTAGAGGCAGTTATGCCGTGTGGAACAAGCTGACCATGAACAACAAAAGCTACATGATGTCACTTGTGTTGAGAGTTGATTCTGGGGACAGGGAAGAAGGAAAAAAGGGAGGTTGTGAGTAGGGGGGTCCCAGAGGCCCACTGTGCACTTCAATAACTAGTAAACAATACTACATTATCAATTTAAAAGCACGCAGCGAGGGATGTGTCTTTTTTGTTTGTTTGTTTTGATTTTCTCTGTAGTTTTGGAACCATTCATGGAACTCGCTCTGTAAACCAGACTGGCCTCGATCTCATGGAGATCCTCCTGCCTCTGCCTCCCGAGTGCTGGGATTAAAGGCATGCACCGCCACTGCCCAGCTTGTCTATAAGTATTCTTATCACTCTCACAAAGCAATAGCCATCAAGGTAGAGGAGGACTTTGGAGGTGATAAACAAACTTATAACTTCGATTTTGGTGACACCGTCACATATATACCCTCAAAGCCAAGTAGTAGGCATTGCATGGGTATAGCTTTTTACAAATAAAAAATATAACTTGATAAAGTTGTTTTAACAACAACAGCACCAACACCACCACTACAAAAGCCAAACACCAAGGCTGCCTGAACTCTGAGACAGGGCTCCCACTGAAACACCACTGTCTCCAGGTCTCCCCCAGTGCAGCGTTTTCCGAGATAAAGGCATCGGACCCCGTTCTTCCCAGCACCTGTGTGCCATGGCTGCTGCGATGTCGCTGAGTTTTATAATTTCCTTCACCACAACAGCACGTAGATGTGTATGTGTGCGTTTAAAAGCAGCTGTCCTATCTGCCTGGATAATGTTGATCCATCGCCAGAAATGCGAGAACCCTTCACGGCCCACAAAGGTCCACAACCCATGGGGCCCACCAGAGCTCTCCTGCTGACAGTCTCTAGTTGGAAAACGAGCTCACAGTTAGTATCAAGACACCCTTCCTGACACGATCAGTGTTTAGAAAGGTGGTACTAGGGAAGACAGAGTGTAAGGGTGCTGAAATAACTGACTTCATATTACCTGAGCTGTGCCGCTGTGAGTGCCTCCATCATACATATTAAATCGGTATACACACACTCATTTGCATATACATCTATGGATGTGTATACAAACACATGCATACAGTCCTGTCATTCATACGTAGACCTGAGCTAGAGATGTTTCTTTTGGCAAAACACCAGCAGACTATGCAGTATACACTCTAAGAGAGGACCTCAAGAAGCAGGAAATTTATTACTCATTTTAAGCTCCCTCGCCCCCACCCCCCGCCACACACACACACACACACACACACACACACACACACACACACACAAAATGTAATTCCTTGGCAGGCACTGTCCAACAAACAAAACCCTGGTGACAACGGTCCCTTGAAGTACTTCCTGCAAGCCTACTGACTTCACTGATTTCCAGAGTGGCTCCTCAGCCAAGGGAGGGAAAGGTTCACACCCGTTTAAGCGCTGCTGCTGGCTGATGAAGAGTCACAAGCAAATCTAGCAGTCCCACCCACTCCGCAGGCCTCAGGGAAGCATTCAGAGGCTGAGACACTGTTGGAGAGGGAACTCTCTTTCCTTCACTCTCCCTCAGCCTTTAGCCCCAAGATGAGTAAGAGGGGGTAGAGGTGGAGGTGGGGAGAATTGCATTAAAATACGATGTATGTAGATGGCTGTGGTTTCTTTTTCCTTTCTTTCTTTTTTATTTTTATTTCTTTTAAAGGAAGAAGGCAGAAGAGGAAGAAGAGGGATCCAGCGGGCTTTGAGTGAGGTAGGCAGCCTTCCGAATGCATTGGTGATGGAGGGCTGATTAGTCTGGAAGGCTGCCTACAGGTTAGCGGGCCTCATTTCCAATCTCTGACAGCAATATGTGCCGTTTCATGCTTCATCCTCATGCTCCATGTTCAACACAAACCGGGGTCACTCTATATATGGAAATCACTGTCTCCAGGGCAAAAAAATTAAAAGAGGTGAGATTGCCGCTTTAACCTCACTGGCCCCGGAAAATATGTTTTAGTCTGATACATTATACTAGTAGGAATTATTTATCAAGAAGATACAAGCTTGATAGTTCAGAAATAATGAGATGTTCTCGTTTTGCAGCTGAAATTTTATGGTCCACAGAGCATCAGCTGTGAATCCAGGGGAATAAAGTAAACTTGCAGTGAGTGGTACACACTATGCAGCTAAAGGAAACTAGCCGGGGAGAGGGCAATAGGAAACTTAGAACACAGGACCAGGCTTTCAGAAGCTAATGCCCCTTTGTCCCCAGGAGAGGAAGTGTGCCTGAAGAAACAACAAAACAGAATTAAAAATAAGATATATACTTTAAAAAAAAATATCTGTGATGGTCCTTCCTGGTATTTTATTTGCCAAAAGATCTACAGGACAAGGTAATTATAGTAAACCTCACAGTCCACGGGTTACACGAACCATTTTCACATTCACAGGCAACTCTGAGGTGACTCGGAATTTGACCTGTGCCACAACACGGACATAGAAACAGAGGTTAGTAGCAGGGCGATCCAGGCACCCGCAGTGTGTTCCGGACATGTCGATTTTGTTTACATACTTCCCGTCCATAAAGTTTTAGTGATGGAAAGTCATTTGTCCTCTTTTATTTACAGGACTTAAAAAAAGACTCCCTGGAAAAGAATAAGAATCTTTCAGAACCATCCCAGTTCCCCAGCCCACAGTACCGGAGTTGGCGGTACCCGCCTCCAAGGCCCAGCTGTTGGAAACCATCCATTGGTAATTCTGGCCCCTCTGGGAATATTTAGCCGACAAGACTAATCAGAGGGCTCTTCACTTAAACAGACAGCTTTGAAAGGCTTGCTTCCCAGCACGGAATGTGAGCAAATAAATATCAATAATTTAAAACCCCTTGCAAGAGTAATTACCTACAGTAATAGGCTTCCGATGGCCTCTCGCAGATTCGCGCATTCACGCTCACATTCGGGTCACCCAAAGCAAGAGATGCCAAAGAAATGCCGGGTTGGCTGATGTATTGGGTACAAACAACAGAATAATTTCTCAGAATACCTAATTTTTTTTCAGCTGAAAAGTAAAGATAGCAACACTCACTTCACAAGGCTGTTATGAGAATTTAATTAGTTAATACGGGCAAAACATTCCCAACACGTTAGCCTCTACATCCGGCAGGCGATAAAGCCTTATTACACGCTGTCGGCAGCCTTTTGTAAAAGATAGCCGTTTGACCCCAATATCTGTCCTTTCCTGGTCACAGAACACCCGGGCTTGAACTGGTCGTCCGGCTACACGATTATCAGGGCTATTACACAGCTTCCCCCGCAGCAAGGCATAGCCAGGTGAGGAGCTGGTGGTTTACAGCAAGTGGCATACACACCGGATCCAGGAAGGGTTATGAAGGTGCAGGTCACTCCATTCTGCTACACAGCATGTGGGTGTGGTGACTTGTGCCCGGTCATTTGGGGGCCTCTAAGGAAACAGACCTACGCTGAGAAAAGCAGAGGCCAGGAGCCAGAGACCCTGGCCACACTGTGAAAGTGCTTCCGTAGCCCGGATGTACGGAGTACTATGGACTGATTTCACAGAGGGGAAATTTATCCTTTAAGCCATCATAATTGGTGTTTTTCATCAGTTGCAGCAAAATCCAGTCCTAAGTGACACATCATCTTTTTTCCTTCTTAATGAAGTGTGTATCTTCCGTGTGTTTTACGTACATGGGTATCTGTGTACCATGTGTATGACCGGGTGCCCCTCCAGGTCAGAAGAGGGCATGTCTCAGATCTCCTGGAACTGGAGTCAAAGGTGGTTGTCAACCACCATGAGGGTTCTGGGGGCAGTCCTGGATCCAAGGCTAGCAGGGGCTCTTGACTGATAAGTTATCTTGAGCTAGCTCTCCAATGCCTAGGTGTTTTTACTGTGGTGTGTGTGTGTGTGTGTGTGTGTGTGTGTAAGGCGGAGGACAACCTCAGGTGCCAGACGCTGTTTGTCGTATTTTTGAGACAGGGTCTGTCATTGGACTGACTACAGTGAGGCTACATTGGCCAGTGAGATGCAATGTTTGCTCCTCCTGTATCTGCTGCCCTAACACTGGGAACTCAAGCGCTGCTGCTGTGCCTGGCATCCTGTGTGAGCTCTGGGAATGGAGCCCAGGTCTTTGTGCTTGCAAAGCAAGCTCTTTACCCACCGAGCCGTCTCTCCAGCCCAAAAGTCTTTAATATTTTTTAGGTATTCAAGGTGCCTTCTCTGGCCAATATCTCAAGAATATAAAAGCCATTGTTGTCAAGACAGACATTTATAGATGAATGTACGAAACCCACTTCTCACACTAGGCATTTGTAAATAAGAAAAACAAAACAAACAAACAAAACCTGAGATTTCATTGTTTAAAGTGTTGGTGTCCGTGAGCCCCGAATTTACCAGAAGTGGTCATAATCGTCTATAAAATGAGTGTCAAGACAAAGGGAGCAGCCTCCAAGAACACTGGGACAATTTCTGCAGAACAAGCTGCTCCGGAGATTGTAAAGATGTAGACATCTCTAGTCCACAAATGATCCTGGGAAATCTGCTCATAGTCCAGATGCATTTTAACATAATAGTCACAGTGTGCCAGATGTTCTTATCAAACACAGCAACACACATGATCTGGAAATATGAAAGTGTCCATTTTAGCTTGTATCGCTTGTATGACATCATTGGGATTTTATTGGTGACTATTTATATTGCGTATTTTACTTTGCATTCAATAATACAGCTAATTTTAAAATTTATGCTTTCAAATTTCGTATTTTGTTCCTGATACGCTGTAGAAAATCCTACAGCCAATAGCCTTTAAGTTACCCACCCACTTGGGCGTGGCCTCTTATATGAAAAACACCGCGTAAAGCATAAGCGGTCCCTCTCTCTTCTGGCTGCTGGATTCGGTTCCTGTTCCCCGTTCTCGCAGAGGTCTGTGATCTGTGCGTCTACCCCTAAATAAGTAACCCTTTATTATACTCAATTCTGAGCTAGTGTGAGGTTTCTTTTTAGCGTCCTTCTTCACTGATACAAGGTGCTGCTATTGGCTCACTACTCATTCAGTTAACTTCCTTGGAAATTTTAATTTTGTTCATGCAAAAGTATACTCAAATAGTAGGGTCTTCAGTTTTCCAGATCCAATACAGTCATGCATCCTATCTAGTTTTGATTATCAAGGTGACACAATCTAGAAGCACCTTGTATAAGATAACCTCAGCTGAAAATTTGCCTCCCTCAGATTGGTCTGTGGTCAGGTCTGTGAGAGATTGTTTTGATTGACTTGGCATGGGAGGGCCCAGCCCACTGTGGGCAACACCATCCCTGTACACACGTGCCTATGCCATGGAAGAAAGTCAGCTGAGCACAAGCCAGACTTCCAGAGCTCCTTGCCCTGACCTCCCCCAGCGATGGTCTGAGACACTGTCAACTGAAATAACTCCCTTCCCCCTCCCTAACTCTTTTGGTTGGAGTGTTTTATCACAGCAATAAAGGGACAACTGGAATATCATATGACATTTTTTTCCAATGAGAAAGGAAGATGTGCATCAGAAATCTTTATTTTTCTTTTTAAAAAAAAAAGGCAGAAATGATTGACACCCCAGGCTTCATATTGCCTCCGATGGAAGTGTAGCGTGGTATTAACCCAAGGTGACAAGAAAGGTAAAAGCCAGCACCCTAGAGAGGACAGAGCGGGGACAAGAAAGCCTGGTTCCTTGATAGCGTCACCGAGAAGACGAATAAATGCTCTCAGTCAGCAATCTTCGGACTTCTTTTCACGGACAGGAATAATAGCTCTTTACTCATTTAAGCTCACGCTGTTGGGTTTTGGTTGCTTGAGGTCAAAGACTATCTTAACTGGTCCTCTCTCAAGCAAATGAGGTAAAAAGAAAAAGAACCTAAAGTCGCTTCTCAATTACTCTGCACCCCATATGCACGCAGATGAAAACTTAGCTTCGCACGCGTGTTTCTACTCCTATCCCTAGGGTCTATGATATAAAATGTAGAGTATTTAAGTGTCCTGTGCAGAGAGACTGACGGCTTCTGTCCTGGTTTCCTTACTGTGGCTGTTAGAAAACCCCACCACAGAGACAGTTTGGGGGTGGGGCTATGTAGCTCCCAGTTTGAGGTTACAGCCAATCAGTGCAGGAAAGCTCAGGGCTGAGCGCTTGAGGCAGCTGCTCACAGTTCAGAGCAGAGGGAGAATGGATGCTTGCATGCTCACTTGCATCCTTGCTTGTTCTCAGCGTTAAGTATTTCTTAGCTAACAAACCTCTCCGCCGACACAAATAATCCCAACCAGACCAAATCAGACCGAATCAAAAGATACTCAGGTTTAACTGGGTGCCAGCGCTCCCGCGTGGTCCCAGGAAAACACAGGGTGTGGGGGGAATAAAGCCGAAACGACCACTGGAGAGAAAAAGGGGAGACTTCGTGTTTATTCTCTGGGGGGCAGTTTAAATAGCCTGTGGGAGTGGTCTAGACCGTCCCTAGGGAGGGTTCACTGTTTGGCAGGCTTTCTTGGAGGTGGAGTTTGGACTGAGGTAACTCCCAGGGGAGGGAGCTTAGAATGGAGTTTTCTGCCCAGTGGTCCGAAAATGGATGCCGGGGGCCTGGGATGAAGCCCCCGACTAAATACTCAGAGAGAGTTCTCCAGGTTTAAACAGGTCAGGACCCTCTACCCAGTGAATGGTGACTCCCAAAGTGACTTGGGTCTTCCCACATCAATTTATTCATCTATTTATAGATTTATTTTTGTGTTTTCAAGACAGGTTTCTCTGGGTAGCCCTGGCTATCCTGAAACTCACTCTGTAGTCCAGGCTGGCCTCTAACCCAGCGATCTCCCTGCCTCTGCCTCCAGAGTGCTGGGATTGAAGGCATTCACCACCACCACCCAGCTCTCATCAATTAATGTAATTAAGGCAGTCTCCCCATAGACACGCCCACAAGTCAACCCAAAGTAGAGTCACACTGTTACTCTTCCTATGTGGCTCTAGGTTGTGTCAAGACTGCAGCTCAAGGGAACCGTCACAGCATCCTGGGCGGATGAAGAAACTGGAAATTTTTCTGAATGAACAATAATGAGTAGGAAATTGCTGACTATGACTAGGAGCATAAAGTAAGCACTTTCCTTACACCCAGACACTGTCTAAAGATATAGCCTACCTCCTGATAGCTTTCTTTCTATATAGGAATGGCCAGTCATGAATCATCAGACAGGTGAAGAAACCCAATAAACAAAAGATAAGCAATCAGAAAATCTTACTAGGAGAAAGTAGAGACAATTCAAAGAACAGAAAAACAAAAAACAAACGAAAGAACAGAAAACAAATCTGATATGAATTCTTAGACATCTAGGAAATAAAAGCAATATCATCTTTAAAAATAATAGAGAATATTTGAAACTGAAAGACTTAATTGTTGAAATAAAAATTAACAGATCAACTAAAATGGTTGAATTTAAAATTAATTGTTGAATTAAAATTAATTTTAAATTAAAAGTTAACAAGATATTTGAGAACTATCTGAAGAATAAAAACAGGGGAGGAAAAAGATAAAAGAGTAGTTTGAGACAAGAAGTACAAGACAAAGATTGAAGACAAAGAGAGTTTCAAAGAGTCCAAGAATGAAAGAAGATTCCTGGGGCTGATGGGAAGCCCAGCACAGCAAATCCTCAGGGACACTCGGGAACAAGTAGATGGCACAGGACATCCCTGTTTCAGGACAACCATAAGAGTGCCAAGAACAGCCACATATCTAAACCACATAATGAGATGAAAAGTAGAGAACTAGCAAAAGACCCAGCTTTAAATTTTCATCAGCTAAGAGGCAATGGGACGTACTTCCAAATCTCTAAAGAACAACCTGTTGGAATGGGTTTCTATACCCCGCCAGACAGGTTGTCAGTTGTGAAAACAGAATAAAGACGCTTCAGAAACATGAAAGGTTGAATATTTATTTCTTTCCCATCCTTCTTTGAGAAGCAGTTTGAGAATATGCTCCAGTAAAATGAGGAAGTAAATCCAAAGAGGGAAGAAACAGGTCCAATCACGGTGGTCATAAGGAGAAAGCTGCACAGACAGTAACCAGTCCAGGCTTGTGCAAGTGGATGAAGGCTTCATTAGAGGGCTTCTGCTGGATGGGTGGGAAAAACTGAGAGGTGGGAAGAATGAGATTATTATTCACCTATTTGTGTGTGTGTGTGTGTGTGTGTGTGTGTGTGTGTGTTTGCGCGCCATGGAAGGTCAGAGGATGAGTCACAGCTGTCTTCTCCTTCCACACGGGGGCCCAGGAATGGAGCTCAGGCAATCAGACGCGGCTGCCCTTCCCACCATCTCACCAGCTGAACTCAGATGAGTTGGGAAAGACACAGAATAAGTACTATAACTTTCAGGGCAGATAAATAAATAAATAAATAAATAAAAAGATTCCACACAAAGATGTGAGATTCTGAATACAAAGCCGGTGGCCCTAACAAGCCCAGAAAGTCCTAAGTGTCATGAGAAAAGATTAAATTGCTTCCAAGGACTGAAAAGCTGAAACACACAAGGATACTCTTGGGAGGTGCATGATTTTCTTTCCGTCAGAAGAGCTGGTCAGCTCCCCAGGGAGAACCAAGAGCTGTGCAGAGCAAACAAAAAAGTAGCAAACTGCAGAAAACCACAGGATGCAATAAAGAGGGTTTCCCCGCAACAGCTTCCTGGGTGGAATTGGGAACATCTATTTCCAACTATAGAGAAGGAAGTAAAATCCTATCATGACACTTGTATCTACAGCAAACAATTAAAAAAACCCAAAAAACCTAGGGCTGGTGAGATGGCTCAGCAGGTAAAGATGCTTGTCACCAAGCCAGGCAGGCTGAGTCCCCTCCCAAGGACCCACATGGAGGAAAGATAGAACTGACCACATCAAGTTGTTTTCTGACCTCCACACACACACTACACAAATTAGTTAATTTCTAAAAAACACACAATACAGGCAACAGAAATTGGGAGGGAAAGACGGGGGAGAAGACTGAGAGAGTGGAAAAGACCCAAAGTTCCTTGCCAAGTCCGGAGTTCAGGCGCACTGTTTCTGAGCGACAGAAGGGGAAACAGGAGTCTCAACCCACTGGTTAACTTCCAGAACTGATTATTTAAGAAGAAAGTGTAGGTACACGTAAAGATGGAGACAAGAGCTATAAGTGAAGCCAAATGTTGAGAAATAAGGAGGTGGGATGGGAGACGCATCATCCATAGATTTAGAAGCAGCCATTACAGTAGAAATAAAGACTGATTAAAATGGTTACCTCTAGTAGAGGGTGGGGAGGGTTGGACAAGAATTTATTCTTTCCATTATAAGTTCTTTGTACTATTTGATTTTGTTAGCTTTATGCATATATCAATTCTACTTTAATTAAAATTCTTCCCACATAGAAATTTGCCACAGGAATTAAGATAGATGATCAGATCAATTTAAATGAATTTAAAGCAATATGTTATTTGGCGTAAAAATATTTTCATTTATTGAGATTGTTTCCCGAAGGGAAGTGAATATTATTTCAAAGAAATCAACTTCTCCATAAAGGATGTTTCTAATCATAACAATATCCAATTTTTAATTACTTTGTGCTTTTGAAAGGATGTCTCTTGGTTAGTTGAATTCAGAGCACTCAGAATACAGCTGAGGGGTTTTCAGAAAGAAAAGGTTTCTCCCGATACGTGGATCTTGTTTACAT
This sequence comes from Myodes glareolus, assembly GCF_982192425.1. Classification (NCBI taxonomy): domain Eukaryota; kingdom Metazoa; phylum Chordata; class Mammalia; order Rodentia; family Cricetidae; genus Myodes; species Myodes glareolus. The sequence continues at coordinate 79,537,035 of NC_142037.1, read as the reverse complement.
AATAGTTCTGAGCAAATATTTCGTCCAACAACACACCTCCCACAAATAGTCTTTTAAAATTCTACTCTGCCTTAAGGTGATGCGTAGCTAGACAGATTTTAAACCATTGCTGTTTAAGGTAATCAGCCTTGTGCCCGGCCTTAGAACATTCCAGTATTCCTTGCTTGAGTACAGAAAGGCCACCACCTTCCCCGTGCTTCTCAGCAGCTCTCCAGCCTCGTGCCTGGCAAAGACCAGCCACCCGTCAGGGTTCAGTTCCCACAGTCTTCACCGTGTCATAATCCCTTCGCGTGCTCGTATCCACCTGTTGTGCATTGTTTCTGTGCCTACTCCACCTCAATGGTGACAATGGCGTGGGTGAGGTTCTTCGTGCCCAGGCCATACCCCATCGTTTTAGCAGAAGACCTGACACACCAGACAGCAGCTCCAGTAGTCGTTTTTGATAGACAGGTAAATCAATACCCTGCCAGCTTTTGCTTAGGTCACTGTCAAGGTCTGAGTGTGAATGTCCTCCCACGGGCCGCTCCCATGGGCTCCTCTCACAAGCCCCTCCCACGGGCTCCTCCCACGGGCTCCTCCTACGGGTTCCTCCCACAGGTTCATGGGCTTGGTTGTTTACACCATTCCCACCTGGTAGTGCTGTTTTGACTGATTGGGGAACCTTCAAAGATAGCGCCTAACTGGAGGAAAAGGATCGCCATGTGTTGGCCCAGTCTCATAGCCAGGCCTGGTTCTAGCCCGAGTTTTCCATTTTCCCCGATCTGCTGAGGTGTAAGCAGTCTCCCGCTCTTGCTCCCACAAACAGGAGCCAGATCCCGCTGCCCTCTCCACCAGGGTGGAGCTTAGATAAATGCCGCTCGCCATCCCACTTCCGGTCAGGTGTTTGGTCACTGATACAATTATGTACACAATGCGCGGGCTTACGTGTTGCTGTTTTAAGCGTTAATAAGAAAGGATGCATTTTTAAAGCGGTAATCAAACACAATGCTGTGCTCTCCTTTAGTGAAGTTACTCAGGCCATTTTTACTTCACTTTTCCATTTTTTTGTTTTCTCCCTTCCATTACTTTCTCGCCTCCCTTCTTTACCATCTTCCAACTAAAGATTTAAAATGGATTGAAAATAATACACAATAAATCGTATACAAACTGTCTTAGCCAATGTTTTGTTCCTGTAAAGAGACACCAAGACCATAGCAGCTCTTACAAAGAAAAGCATTCGACTGGGAATTGCTTAGAGGCTTAGAGGTTTAACTCATTGCTGTCATGTCAGGGAGCATGACAACTCACAGGCAGACATGGTAGGTGAGAGTTCTACACCCAGACCTGGAAGGCAGCGGGAAGAGAGAGCGAGCCACTGGGCCTGGCTTGAGTTTCTGAAAACCCAAAGCCCACTCCCAGTAACACATTTCCTCCAACAAGGCCACACGTCCCAACCTTTCTCACATGGCACCACTGCCTAATGACTAAGCATTCAAATATTTGAGTCTGTGGGGGCCTTTCCTATTCAAACCTCCACACAAAATAATATTTTAAGAAATGGCCTTAGGAGAAAGATAACTGTATTGCCACCAGGAAGTATATTTATTTTATAAATATTTATTAATCATCCCAATGCCAGGAAATGTGCTTGTCCTCAAAGACAGCCCAATGGCAGGTCTTTTGTTCACTTGAATATCATTGTAATGAAAGAGACATTTTCTCCTGTAATTAAACAGTGAGGTTAGCTCTGAAGTTTCCAAAAACAAAGGAAAGAGGAACTACTAGGATGAGTTGCTATTTTGTGTAACATGTCAAGAGAGACCATGTTTCCACAGTGTCTGTATTAGTTATTTTTTATTGCTGGGAAGAAACATCAGGATCAAAAGGATTTAGAAAGAAAGAATTACTTTGACTTATGGTTTCAGAGGGAGCGTCCATAGAAGCAGGGGGGAAGGGCAGAATGCAGTTAAAGCAAGAAACTGAGAAACTGCAAACATGAAGCAGAAAACTGACCTGGAAGAGGACTGAGGCTCCACATTCTCAAAACCCATGCCCAGTGACATACTTCCTCCAGCAAGGCTCCACCTTGTACAGTTTCCATAGCCTAAACAGAGCTTCCAGCTGGGGACCTAGCGTCCAAATACGGGAGCCTATGGGGGGACATTTCTCGTTCAAACACCACATTGTCTACATCAAAATATTAAGAGAGAGAATGAATAGGAGAGTTGTGACATTGAGGGCCTTAAATGCTTCAGCAGTGACACTGCTGGGGGTGCTGGTACATATGTCATGGAGACAAGTCCCTGGGGTTTTTTGTTTGTTTTGTGTTGCTGTTTTTGTTTTTTCAAGACAGGGTTTCTCTGTAGCTTTTGGAGCCTGTTCTGGAACTAGCTCTTGTAGACCAGGCTGGCCTCGAAATCACAGAGATCCACCTACCTCTGCCTCCCGAGTGCTGGGATTAAAGGCATGTACCACCACCACCCGGCTTTTCCAATCCCTAGGTCTAATGTAAACCTACCAGAACTTTCTCTTTTAAGTCTTCACAGCACTAGCCTCGGTTAACAGTTACAGAATAGAATTATCCCCCTCGGTGTCTTTCAAAGACTTAAAATTGAAATCTAGTCATGTAGACAATGATATAATATGCATTACATTCCTATGGGTGTGGAATGAGTCATCCTGGTACTTCTGAGGGCATGTCTGGAATCACTGAGGATCATAGCAGGATCAAGTGGCCTACAGCATGATTACAAAAGAGAATTAGAGCCAACTCAGTGGAACAGGGCCTGCAGTGAAAAAGCGGTAGCAAGGATGGTACAAGCTCTTGGAAGTCACTGTCAGGAAATTATCTGAGACTGGGTTCCCATGAACACTCAGGAAGCATTCGTTTCCCTGGTCAGACGCAGAGTGATGAAAAGTCTGTTAATCCTTGTAGTCTGGAGATGACGTCCAGTGCTTTGATTCCAAGGAGAGCATCAGAGGGGGACATCACCAACATAAAGAGTAGACTTCATCTTTTATTTGAGGGCTGGGTTCTCTCCGCTATTTCTGCCCCAAGTCTAGTCAAGCTGGTAAAGAGTGCTATGCAGGCCTTTGGAGCTCATGACTAACTATGAATTAATCTCTCTCTTCTCATCTAAGAACTTTCAAACTCCAACTAGGTCTAGAGGAAAGAGTTAAACAGAACAAAGCAAAGCTCAACTCACTGCAGAGATGACCAAGAAAAGGAGGAGAAGGGAGAATGAAGAATTCTGAAAATGAAACACAAAATAAGACAGTATGTTTCAGAAATCATAATTAATATCAAAGGATTAAATTCTTTCTAAACAGGAAGGAAATTTTGTAGTGTATTAAAATTATAATCATGCTACACACTATTTATAAAAATTACGTCTAGTAGCTAAAATAACTACCAGAGGCTGCGGAGAAACCACAGCAAGACCAGAGCTGTTCTCTAAAGGAAGAAGAACCCTTCCCAGGAAAGGACAAAGATGCCCATTGTGGTATGCAGATGGAGGACTGAGGTGGAGAAGAGGGAAGTGAAGGAGGCTGGAATGAAATGGTCCTGGTTTTCTCTGTAAGGGGCACATTCATATGGACAGGGGCCTGAGGTAGCAAGCACTCTGCAGCTTAAGACAGGAAAAGGCTTGTGTCAAAATACAACTAGAAGCCAAACAAAAGAGCTCAAAGGAATTGTCAGCCGTCAAGTGAGAAGAGACTTAAGTTCGTATTTGGTCAAGTCTAAATCAGTAAGTAATTGAGATAATGGTAGGTCACATTAAATAAATAACAGTCTCCTAACTGAAACCCTCAGCGTGCTTGCCTGAGAACAGGGCAAGCGATGCTGTCAGCGTGGAAATAGGCAAGGTGATCCAGAAGAAGGTCAGAGGAACAGAGGCGTTAGTGGCTGGGTAGGAGCCTACGGTCAGAGCATATCACAGAATCAAGCAATGATTGATGAGGGGCAAAGCCAATAAAGGTAGATGCTCTCCTGAGAAGGGAAGGATGAAAGCAGGGGCTCCCAAGACAAGGTGGTGGAGCCAGACTGTGAAGAGCAAGGGTAGGTGTGGGTGGCGGATGAAAGGGACTTCACCAGCCAAGGTTTTCTGCACGGTGATGTTCTGAGAAGTGGAAGACTCCCATGGACTAGAATCTAAAGTAGCCGTGGAAGCCATGTGTAAAAAAGAAGGGTACTCAGTGAGGATGAACTGCCACCAACCATGAGGACAATGAGGACAGAAAGCCATGTCTGAGAGCATAAAGAAGGATGACAGTGTCTAGAAGGTTCAGTAGTGGTTGAAGAACAGCAAGGGAGAAGGCACAGGCAAGAAATAACCATGGCACGACAGTATCTGGTTGGGACAGGGCCATGCCTGGCTCCTCTTCAGGAATCCTTTGCAATAGCTTCCTTCCTGTTCGTAGGGCCCTTGGGTAGAAGCCGCAGTACTCAGGAGGGGCAGGGTGACCTGTCAGGCCTCTCAAAGTTAGATGTGTAAGAGTGCCTCCCCCAGGCTTGCTGAGCATGAGTGTGTATCGTTGCATTAGTAAGTTTCACTTTGCTTTCTGCCTTTGCTAAAAGGACAAAGCCAGATGAAGGCTGGACTTTTGCATAATCGGTCATTCCCACTGACGCATGAGTGGGTGTTGGACACATACTGTGGGCATGGGATCGGAATTCAAGGATGGTGAGTAGCCCCGCCTCCCAGGAAGGAAAATGAGCCAAAGAAGAGGCTGAAGATGGGGGACTGGCTCATTTGTCCATCCTCAAGAGTCAAGAATAGCTTTTATAGGGCTTAGAATTTGGGGGTACTTTGTACCCGTATGATGAGACTGTTTGGGAAGGATCAGGAGGTCAGGAGGTGTGGCCTTGTTGGAGGAGGTCGCTGAAGGTGGGCTTTGAGGTTTAAAGAGACGAAGCCATTTCCAGTGTGCTCTGCTTCTTCCTGTTTGTGGATGCACACACGAGCTCTCAACCACTGCCCCAGTGCCACGGCTGCCTGCCTGCTGCCAGGCTCCCTGTCGTGGGCTCGAATCCTCTGAAACTGTGACCCCAAGTGTTCACTAAGTTACCTGGTCATGGGTCTCATCAGAGTGACAGTAACTAAGACAAAAGTTGTTGCTATGCTTTGTCTGAGACCCCCTGCTCACTGGATTTACTGTTTGTCTTGTTTTCCCTCACAAGTCAATAGCTCAATAAATCACACATACCTATAAGAGAGAGAGAGAGAGAGAGAGAGAGAGAGAAATAAGGAAGGAAGGGAGGGAGGGAGGGAGGAAGGAAGGAAGGAAGGAAGGAAGGAAGGAAGGAAGGAAGGAAGGAAGGAAAAAGAGGCATCTCAGAGAGAAGCATGTAAGTACTCTTGGGATTTGACTTTCATCTGATGAACTGTGTGTGTGTATGTGTGTGTGTGTCCTTGTGGGAGTGCATGTATGTGTATCTGCATGAAAAGCATAAGAAGGTCAGAGGTCAGTCTTAGATATTATTCCTCAGGAATGCCGCACTCACTGATGGAGCTGCTGAGTCCCACGGACACTCCTGTCTCTGTCTACCTGGTGCTAGGATTACAAGGATCTTCCATCACACCCAACTTTCTACGTGCGCATTGGGGATCGAACTCAGGTCCTCAGGCTTGTGGGACAAACACTTTGCTGACTGAACTGTGTCTCCGAACCCCGTTGGACTTGTTATCTTCTTTAAATGCTGCGGTCAGTCTTGTACTTAGGACACAGGTGTGGATTGTCGCCGTGCAGGGAGGTTGGAGGTGTTCTAAATCCTCGGTGGCATGACACGGCCAGATGCTCAGCAGAAAATGTAATGCGTGTCACAAAAGTGGGCTACATGGGGTACAGTTTAAAGAGCCAAATAAGACAGGGGAAATTAACCCTAAAGGGATTTTATTTAAGTCTACAAAACTAAGGCATCCTTTAGACAAAGAATCAAAAATGTTAAAATCATTGACATGTGCCATTTTTTGTATTAATTTATGTGTAATTTATGCTAGTATCCTTCAGTTTAGCCTAGCCGCATTTAAGAGATATATTAGCAAACATGGCTGATGGCCACCGTCTTAGATAACATGTGTAGTTTAGTACACACCTGTAACGAAAGTGTAATGTGGATAAGATGGGCAGAAGCTAAGACAAGGGAGCGCTTAAAAGGGGATGAAGTTATCAGGTTGAAGAATTCATCAAGGAATTTAGAATGAAGTTTAAAATTAGGATCAGAGAAAGGGAGGGGGGGTAAGTCCCACACAGAAAAGTCTACGGGATGTTGGGAGAGGACGCACAAGGGAATGAAAACCCATGTCCAGGAGCAGGGAGAACAGAGGCAAGGGTCCACCCAAGCGTCTGGCTGCTGCACGTAGCCCCATCGTGCCCACCATCTTTGGGATCCCTGCCTCGTTGGGTGTGGTGCCAATGCAATCCCAAGTCCCTCCCCTGGCAGGAGGAGAAGCAAGGCTGGGTTGAGCTGTGATGGTAGAACGCTGATTGTCTACAACTGACTGGACTTTGCATCTTCAGATTTATTCTTCCTGCCAAAGCTTTTGATTCTCCATCCAACAGCATTCTCTGAAGGAGTTAGAGAGGGAAACACACGCGTGCGTGCACGCACACAGACCCCCCCCCACACGCACATGCACATGTTCACAAAGAAAATTTCCTCACAAAACAAAAACAGTATTTTCAGAATTTACTCTGCTTTCAGACTATTTCCATCAAGCCTCTTATTCGTTTTGATTTATTTCCATCCATAAGCAGACTAACGCTTCTCTCTGCTTTTATTGTTCCTCAAGAATAGGCTTTCTATTGGAGGAAAATAATGTCTCTGCGACCACCACTTTGCCCACTGCGGATCTTCATTAATCTGCAGCCACGGAGCAGGCTTTTAGCAGCGAGCACTTTTGATGGGAATTGAATTTGATATTGCATTATGGGTGTAGGGCGCCTCACAATAGACTGTGTTCTTTCTTGTGACTGAGCACAATCAGAGGGACCCAATTAAATAATTTAGTGCAATAATGGAGAACAAAAGAGTTCGAGGGCTTATAGAGAGGGCTTCAGCATCCGTAGTCTGCCTCTTCTGTATCATGTTAATTAATTTGCCTCAAAACTAAAAGAAAGCACAATGTGGAAAGCGGAGCTCTCCTATAAGATGGAGACACTGTTTTCCTACAGCTTCTGCGGCAAATGGATTCTCAGGGACATGGCGGTGTACAGGTGTCTTAGGGCTGTGGTAACAAAGGGCCCCAAACCTGCTGGCTTAAGACAACAGATTCCTGTCCCACCATGCTGAACGGAAAGTTAGAAATCAAGGCATCTGTAGAGCCGTGCTCCATCTGAGGTTCTCGGTAGAGCCCTTCCTTGGTTTGGTCCAGTTTTTGGTGGTGGCCAGCGATTCTTGGCACCCTGACTTGCAGCTTCAGTGCCCGTTCTCTGTCTCTGTTGTCACCTGGCATTGTCCTCACGTGTCTCCATCTTCCCCTGCCCTTCTTCTCTAAGGACAGCAGTCATCAAGAGTAGGGCTTGGCCTGGTGTCAACACATTAGCTCAATTATACCTGAAGAGGCTGCATCCACGGTCCTGGGTTAGAATACACCTTTGGGTAGGGATGCAATTTATCTGTTAGTAGCAATCCATGCATGTCCATACACAGCTGTTTCTAGTGTTGATTTTAAATCATCCTTTGGTTGGTCCAGGTGACACCTCTGTCTGTACAGATGAGCAGAGAACTCTCAAGCCCCCCTGGCCCCTTACAATCAATGGCATAACTTTATGACTGTGAGCCAAAAAATGAACAGAGCAGTCTAAGATATGATGACCTGGTTGGAAAATGATATAGTCACACAAAGAAAGTGCTGGGAACCTCGAGCCTCAAATCTGACCCATCTGAGGCTGGTTTGGCTACACTAAGAATGGCCACTGTTCCTGAAATGCAGTTTGCTGTGCTGGGGACACCAGATGGGGATGCTCTACTATGACACGCTCATGCATCACTTCCATTTCCAATGCTCACCCACGGGAGCTCATGCTGGGCTTCTGGGAAGCAGGCGAAATTCCACATCTAAGAGGGGAGAATGCTAAATTGAGGAGGAGGTAAAGTTTACTATGTAGAGAAGTTACGGTCAGCCAGGTCCAAGCAATGCACTGGACAAACTCACTCCCTGTTATTTCAGACCGACATAAGTGACATCTATATGTACAGTTTACCCCAAGAATGTCTATTTCTAAAGCTCAGCTAAGCAGATAGTTCTTGCATATTAGCAGCAAAGGAGGAATGATAATTTGCATGGGGGCTAAAGCTGGCTCATTAGACTAGGCTGGCTGGCCCGGGAGCCCTAAGAACTTGCCTGCTTCTGCATTCTTGGTGCTGGGATTTTAGGAGTGCATCACTATACCTAGCAGCCTTTTTACACTGGTTCCAGAAATCAAACTCAGGTTCTTACGATTGCAAAAGCAAGGCCTTTACTGACTTGACTATCTCCCCAAACCGTTATGTAGCATTCTACTGTGACAGGATATTCAGAGCGATCATTTTCGCCATCTCTAAGTGTACAATGCAATAGCCTTCTTCAAGTGTTGTGTGGCTGCCACCTCCATCCATTCCCAGAACATTCTCACCAGCCCCCATGGGAACATGTTATGAAATAATTGCTCCAACTGCCACTTCCCTCCAGCTTCCCTGGTCACCACCACCCTACTTTCTGTCTTTGCGGTGACAGTGAAGGTGCCTGCTGAGGAAAGTCCTGTCCTGACTTTCATGGTGGTGTAAGAGAACTTTCTCATCCCCAAGTTACTCTGGTCTTTGATTGGAGAAAGAATTTCCCTTTCCCAATAGGTTGGAGGACTGCAGTGTCAGGTGAGAAGCCAGGTGGGGGGTCAAGGGCGGGGAGGGGCTTAACAGAATTCTGTCTTGTCTAACTCTGACTGATGTCAGGGAGCTTCACAAGCTCAGGATGCTGCTAATTTTTGCCTCTGAGGCTCCCAAAGTAGAAAGCATTGCATCCAAGTCTGGAAAGTAAGTGGTGATTGGAGGTTGGATGTAGACCAGGTTGCTTAGACCCTTCTGTGTTTGTGGGGAAGTTACAGCTCTCTTCAAAAAGTAAGCCAAGCAATAAGGTATCTTTTTTTTTCCATTTAGGAAGGCACCTCAATGCTACCGTCCATTTCGAGAAATATTTATCTTGAAGTCACTGCCCTTGAACTTGAGAGGTAGATTGCCTTAGGCCATACCGTGTTTGTGCTTCTGGCCACGTGTGGAGAGGGTGACTTCAATCTTGCTGTTATTCCATACAGATTCTAGCATTTGAGCACCCTGCCCGTCCTCACCTTCTGATGGTATTTCCCGAGCATCCCTAAGGTGGGCAATCCAGGCATCCGTTCATGAAGTACCTGGGGCCATTCAGACTGTGACTTTGCTATAGTCTAGTGATTCGGCAATGGTGACCCAAAGGCACCTCACTTTACCTGACTCAGTTTCCGTGGTGTGAATACACTGGTAACTCCACTCGCTCTGAAGCCCAAACATGCAATGAACCTCTGTCACTTCATCAGTCCCTGTGAGATGCTTCATGGGTGAGCACTATTAGCTCTGTGCAACTGTCTATCCTGGTGACTCTTTGGATCCAAAGGGAAGCATGCTGTCACCTGGAGACACCGAATTTGTGGTCCCCTCCCAAGAGCAGGGGAACAGATGAGGGGAGCGTTTGCTCAGAGCTCCTTATACGCCTCCAGGAAGATGGTGGAGTGGTAGGAGGGGCAAAGAAGGGGGGCTGGTGGCACAGAAGCACGATCTACATTTTTCCATATTCGCAATTAATTCCGCCTAGAAGTATCAGTCTTCTTCAGCGCCGTTAAGAAGGGCTGTGACGAGAGCCGGCAATTTCCAGCTAAACTGGAGGATAATTAGAAATGCCCTGTAGCAGGCCAGTCAGTGCTTCGATTTATTTGCTGTTTATTACCAAGTCCCTGCCCCTTGGGTGTAATGACTGTAAAACCGCGCAGGCAGCTTCTCTGGGTTTGATTTAGTGGCGTAAATGGCGCTCAGAGAGTAGATTAAGCTGGAATGTGATCAAACCTTATTTGCAATCCGATTATACAAACTGCTCCTTGCACTGACCAGATTGAAGTAATTTCCCTATAGAAACGTTACACTCACTTTGGCGTAAAAATGATTAACATTTCCTGACTGTAGGTCAGCTTTTCTCTTCCACTGTGATCCTTTATCAGGCAGTATGCCCATCTTTCTCTTAGGTCTGTCTTGTTTGCATCCTGCCTGGAATCTAAGAAAGGCATGGCAGTTGGACCCAGTTAAAAAAATTCCAGTAAACTCTCAGGCCCCTTGTATTGAAAGATGACTGTAGGTGACACCAGGAAACGGGGATGAATGGTGCATTTTCTTCAGATTTGGTTGCTCAATGTTATTGACTTGTTTAATGATGTGATGGAGAACTCTTCTGACCAATGAGAACATCTCCCTGTCTACTTCAGAGAGGCTACGGAGGGTCTTAGGAGCAAGTGTCGTTAACCTCATACGGCAGCTTGATTTATGGTGACGAGTATTAGTCACTGAGACCTTCTTTCAGAAGTGTTTTTTTTTTTTAATAACCACCCACACAGAGAGTGGGGCATCCCTTCCCCTTGCCCTATCAGAATTTCTGCCCAGGAAAACAGTTTTCTTACAATTAGCCTCTGGTAACAAAATGCCACCAGCTCCACGTCAAATCCTGAAAGCAAACCCGTGGTTCCTCACATATTTTAGTGGCACTCAAAGAAACCGTGAGTCTGAAATCCATTATCATAGCCCAGCTCCAATGCCCACAGTTACATGTTTTCTTGTATGACATGTTTAAGTTGATTTTCCTCAAGCGTTTTTGGCTTTAACCCTTGAGACACCATCTGCCCTGGACAAACATTCTCAAGCTCCAGCTGGATTATAATAAACAGAGACAGAAGGGACCCATGGTTTCGTGAAGTATTCCTGCGTGGCTTAGGGATGCAGATGGCATGAAATCGAAGGGGCCAAGTTTCAGTGAGTTCTTTCCAGGACATTTTTGGGTGAAATGTAAGCGATACATCAATTCTATCCAAAGTCCGCGCAGATTGGAAAAGGAGACTGGTTTCTGACTTTTTCTCTAAATGAGAAGGAACATTGCACATTCCACTGTTAGGGAGTTTCAGGTTGCTGGTTCTCTTTGGAATTCACAACATACAGAATGTGAGAAAACGATGCCACCAATTTGCCCAAAACTCCAAGGGCAGGGGTGCACCTTGTTTTCTTTTCAGGAGTTGGGGAGCATTTTAGAAGCACAATGTAGAACATGGGCGGGGCTGGATTTGTTATGACAGTATACAGAATAGCCAGTGTCTTTATCCCTGGTAGACGCCAGCGAACAGATAACAAGAGATAACTCATTTTACCCTCTCCTACTCCTCTTCACATAGAAGCTAGATCTTCAAAACCATACGCCTATTTTTCACCTGAATGTAGAAGAAGCAACACTCTTTTATAAAATCCAAGAAAGAAAAACACAGTGAGATAAAAATAAGCTCAGCTGACCTATCCTCATGGCTCTCGAGTCCTGCGTGTTGACTTAGAAAGTTTAGCCACGACAACCAATCCAGCAGCCCTCATGTCCACAAGTCTCAGAGCTACCACGGGCAACCGTGAGCTGCAGCTGCCATGGCAAATGACACTTGTGCATTCAAACCTCAACCACCCGGTGGACAAAGCTGCTAACTCCCTTTATTGGTAGACACTGTCCCAAACCAGGAACCTAATCCCAGTCTGCAGTGGAAATTCGATCCTGTGGCCAGAAGGTACAGGGTGGAGTCTCTAGACACCCTCTGTGCGTGGCCACAGAGTAGCTAGCTTTTCTGGGAGTCACGGGAAAGAGGAGCTTTTCCTGAGCAACTGTAATTGAAGACAGCAGTCGATGCTTTCCCTTTGTTTGGTCCTGTCCTGGGCAGTCCTGTCCTGGGCGGTCCTGCCCTGGGCCTTGGAGGGATGGGGCAGGTGCCAGGTGACCACCCTGTCCAAACCTGGAAAGCGTCCTTTAGGAATCCTCAGAGGGAAGCAAGGCAGTAAGAGCAGGCAGACACAGCCACACAGGCAAGGATGGCTCCCACACAGACCACACCCTCTACTCCCCCGTCTTCAGTGGCCCTCAGAGCAAACCTCCCCACTCTGGCGTCTTCAGCCCCTCTTGCAGTGGTCGGGATTTTCTTTTCTAACAACTCGAAGTACCTGCAGCTTCTGCTAATGTGAAATTTTAGGAATAAAGAGGTTTATTAATTTGTAAGTGCAGAAGAAAATGAATGCATTCCGAGGAGGATCCTGGGGACAGGAGTGTTAGCAACTCATCTCAGAGGTGCCCCGCTACAGAGTGTTTCTGCGCACTTATTTTCAAATTATCCCACCTTCGGGGGAACATTCAGGGCCGGGGCATGATGGGAAATGTATCTGTACTGTGACAGCTCTGAGGCTGGCTTACGAGCAATGCTTTGTTGGCACAAATCAAATATTTTCACATGAATATAAAGGGCAGAGTCTGTTTCCACTTCTCCTCCAGGTCCCGGAGGTGGTCCTGTTTCTTGTTAGGCATTTTTACAAAGTGTGCTGACTGGTTAATTTCTTAGTGCCATGTATAAAATAAGTAGCATATGTATTATTTCCAGCTTAGAAACCCTTCTATTCAAATACATTAAAAATCACTTATTTGGGGAATAACACACACACACACACACACATATATAAATATATATATACATAGATAACATATGCATATATGTTGGCTTTCTGATTTTTCATGCTGTCTAATTAAGAAAACAGAGTAGTGACTGTAATCCATTTGGCTCTTGTAAACTATCTCTTTATAATGAAAGTTTATGAGTATTCAAAGAAGAGTTATCACTGTACATTGCGAACTGCGCTGCACGCGTCTGGCACACTGAGAACAAACTTCCAGCCGGCCCCACAGCTCCAAGGACATAGAATTCACACCCTGCTCAGCTCTTCCAGTGCTGTCTGTCACCCCAATGCCTTTGCAGACAGCTCTAAGTCCCTTCTGTTGACACTAGTGTTAGGAACTTGAAAAGATGTCAGTTGTCATAAAGCTTCGTGTTTGCCACTGCAGGCTGAGCACTATCGGTGCTCACACATCAGGGAATGAAGTAGGTAGCCTTGCCACAGAAAACCCCGGGATGCTTCCACGTCCTCTTTTTCTGTGTAGTTCCTTCTCTCCATCCCTCCTTTCCCGATGTTACTTCCTCCTCTTCTTTCTGTTTTCCTCCCCTGTTCAGGTTTATTTGTCTGTGTTAAATCGCCACATAGAGAACTGATCAGGCCCACCTGGGTGAAGAGGAAGACACTCCCAAAGGCAGGAGGGGGTGGGAACGTGGATGTTTAGACAGGAGTACTTAGTGTTCACTTTGAGTTAAGGAAACAAAGAGAAGCAGAGGTGGATGCTTGCTACTGCTGTGGAGCCGTGAGGGTGATCTGCAGAACAGAGACTCAGTGGTCCAGAAACTAAAGCATGTGGGTTTTATTCCCACCGTGTAACAGTGGCCACACCATGGAACCTAGGTGTGCAGCAGGCTACTTGACCTGGGTTTGTGGGAATGCACGCTATGGTGAATGTTCAAAGATGCAACCAACTAACATTCCTGAAAGCCTTTTTCATCCTTCATCAGGGCACAGCCATGTTTGTGGTGATGGCCGTTCAAACCAGCGTGGTGGATATTTTCTTTAAAACACAAATCAAATCAAATCAGCATAAACAATGAATGAGATACAGACATTATGTAAGTCTGACCATTTGCAGATGCTTATAGCTAGAAATAATCATATTAAGTTAACTAAGTCAATCTCAGAAAGACCAAGATTATGTTTTCCCTCACCTGGGGCTGCTAGATTTTAAATAGATGCATAAAATCACATATATGCATAGATATATAGTATGCATATGTATAGAATATGTAATATATATGTGTGGCATAAAGTGGAGGTAAAATTGATGGTGGGCAAAGATTATTAATGGGAGTGGAGAGAGGCAAGAACAGGGAGGATAGAGGTAAGGGGGTATGCACTATATATAATGCATGAAAGCTTAAAAAATGAACAGAAGAAAAACAAAAGGAATGCCAGAGAGGCTGTTGTGTAGATTTTGTATGACGCCCTGAAATGCAGGTGACACAAATCACTAAGAAAACACCCATGACTTCCAAATTAGAAGGCTTTGGCATGCGGGTGAGTGCACATCCGTGTGCATGCACGCGCACGTGCGGATACATGTGCTTTCAGCCACTCTTTTCACACGCGATGGGATGCACAACTCTTCCTTCAAGCCTGAGGTTTTGCACAAGGCTTGTCCTTCGATGCTGTTCCTATTTCTCACATGATTCAGTCACACTGTTTGCACATAGCGGCTCACGTGCCTTGGGCGTGCGTGGCTGTGTTTATCTTTCACCCAGTGGCTTGTTTGGATATCACATCAGCTATGTGCTGGCACCAGCCAGGCAGTCGTTACATCTCACTCTACTGTCCCATGCTCTGTGGTAGGGATGCCTGCCGACCCGACAAGGTGAGAGCAACCAGAACCACATCTCTCCTGGGTTATCAGCATCTTTGCTTGCTACCTTGCCAGCTGGGAAAGTTAGGTGACCTAAACTACGCCAGGCACCAAATACAAATGCCATCCCAGTTTGCCCTGTTTGTTTACTATGTCTTCTTTGGTGACCAGGGAATCTCTGGACTTCTTGGTCTGACTAATGGGCTCGCTTGGCATGCTGGATCAAATCCAGTATTTGAAGAGAGGCAATAGGCATGAGACGATGTGGCATTTAGAGTCTTCAGCTTCAAATGTCATTTGAGGCTGAAGTCATTAAGAGCACGGGGCTACCGCTTTAGGAATGTGCCCTACACAGCCTTGTGGAGGTACTGGGCAGGTAGGGGAACAATCTGCAAGCACCAGGTTTGCATTTGTAATCAGTGCTAAGGAGATGGCCTGGTCTCATCCTGCTATGGTTTGGACATGATGGCCCAGCATCTCCCGTAGTCTCCTCTCTGGGGGCTTGGAAGGGGATGGCTGAGAGAGGATTTGCAGCTGCAGCATTGCTGAAAAGACTGCATCTTGCCCTGCACGAGAAGTCTCTGAAAGTCTGCCAACTGCTGCCCAGCAACACTGAGCAGCAGAGACCAGGGAGCAGCCAGCCTCACCACCACTTTCACAAAGCGCTCACATAACTCCTTCCTGCCAGGAGCTTCCCCAGGGCCTGGCAGTGCCCCTTCTTCCCTAGATGGCCCCCCTCAAGGGGACGTATGTGCTTCTGCTTACCAGTGACGACTCACATTGCCTCTATCCACCCAAAGGCTGC
This sequence comes from Myodes glareolus, assembly GCF_982192425.1. Taxonomy (NCBI): domain Eukaryota; kingdom Metazoa; phylum Chordata; class Mammalia; order Rodentia; family Cricetidae; genus Myodes; species Myodes glareolus. The sequence continues at coordinate 79,521,684 of NC_142037.1, read as the reverse complement.
AGAAGAGAGACAATCCCTGCATACATTTGTCCCAGCTTGACTATTTCCATGCAGTCAGAAGAGTCAAGAAGGGACTGTGGACATAGCTCAGTTGGTACAGTGTTTGCATGCGTGCATGAAGCCTTGGGGTGGATCCCCAGCAAACATAAACCTTGAGTGCTGGTCCATACTGGTGGTTCCAGCACTGGGGAACTGGGAAGTGGAAGCAGGAAAATCAAGATCATCTTCAAATATATAGCAAGTCTGAGGCCAGTTGAGCTACCTGAGGACTCATCTAATAAGGAAAGAAAGAGGTGAGGGAGAGAGAGAGAAAAAAAGAAGGGAGATTGACAAGGATTCTTTGAGGTTATTTAAGATAGCTTTTTCAATTTTAAAAAGAGGAAACATTAACTGACTAGTTCAAAGGTCAAATATTAGCTTAAGGACAAAGCAGTTCTGGTACTGAGCACAACAGAAAACCAGGAAGCTACTGCTCCTGAGGTCCTCTACTCCCCTGCCTGTCTCATCTCCAGCTCTGGAGCAGGAAACCTCTGTGCGCTCCCTTTCCTCTCTGACCCCATTCCCAGAGACATCACGGAGACCGTCTCCATCTTCCTCCCCCTGCCCCCGACTCCTCTTCTATGCCTGCCTCCAACACCAGCAGGTGTTCCCTGTGAACACCACAGCTGTGTGAGCAAACAGTCAACACACAGACATCCCACTTTCTGGAAATCCAGAGAAGAAACAGAAACCAAGGACCAACATATGAACCCAACAAAGAAACCCAGAAATCAGCACCTAGACTAATAATCACCCCAAACCCAGATGGCTAGATGCCATCATGAAACACAATAACAGCCAGGGCTGTATGTCTCCCCTGGAATCCAGCTATCCTATTACAGCTGGCCCTGAATATTCCAACATAGCTGAAGCACAGGAATAAAGACCTTACCAGCACCTCTGTGAAAATGACAGAGGTTTTCAAAGAGGAAATGAATGCATCCCTTAGTGAAATTAAGGAAGACAAACAAACAAATAAACAAACAAAAACTGGAGGAAATAAATAAGTGCCTTAAAGAAATTCAGGAAAACACAAACAAATAGTGGAAGGAAATGAAGAAAACTATTCAAGGCCTGAAAATGGAAACACAACTGACTTCTTAATGGAGGCTCCAAACCCAGAAGAGCCGGAAAAGATGTGCTGTAGACTCTAACAAACACCACAGAGGCCAACCCAGACTACTGTACCCTGCAAAACTTTATATCACCACAGAGGGAGAAAATATGATATTCCATAATAACGTTAAATTTAAACATCTATCTACAAATCAAGCCCTACAGAGGATGCTGAAAGGAAAAATCCATCCTAACACACACACACACACACACACACACACACCCCACCACCACCACCATCATCACCAAGGATCCAATTTTACCTGAGTCCAGGTTCCGACACAACTAAGGGATAGCCTTAGATGGCTACACATAGTACTGTAGAGCTATGCCTGTCTCCATTACCAAGGGCAGTGGCACATCTTCTAATAAACAGTGGCATGTCTGTTCATGGACAGTACCACATCTTCCCATGGACAGTGCCACGTCTTTTCATGGACAGTGCCATGTCTACCCATGGACAGTGCCATGTCTGCTCAAGGACAGTGCCACGTCTGCCCATGGACAGTGCCACGTCTGCTCAAGGACAGTGCCACGTCTGCTCAAGGACAGTGCCATGCCTGCTCATGGATAGTGCCATGTCTGCCACGTCTGCTCATGGACAGTGCCACATCTTCTTCTCATGGACAGCGCCATGTCTTCTCATGAACAGCATCACGTCTTCTTATAGACAGTGCCACGTCTTCTCGTGGATAGTGCCACGTCTTCTCATGGACCGTGCCACATCTTCTCATAGATAGTACCGTTTCTTCTCATGGACAGTGCCATGTCTTCTCATTTTTATGTGATTTTTGTTTCTGTTTTTGCTTTTGTTTCCTGGATTCCCATTTTTTCTTTGAATTCTGAATTGTTCCAACTTTGTCCCTAGCACTTGGCACCGGAAGAGTGACATCTGATTGTGTAGAGTCTCACCTATGCTCTGTGTTGAATGTGGGCTGAGTGTTTAGCAGTAAACTAAGCAGCCCCAGCCCTGCCCTCCCCGAGTCCACCCTCACCACTAAGTAATTTTCTAACCAATTGATGTATAGAGAATATTTTTTAACCTGCTTATAATATAGGCAAGCTACCATGTTTGAGTATTAGTTGACACATTTGTAAAATTTTCAGAATTGGCACTGATGGGCCCCATGATAAATACATAGCAAACGATGTTATAAATTGTTTTCCAGTGCTTGTTTTTTTGAACGTGCTGCCTCTTAGGTTACATTGTCATTCAGCTATGAGAGCATTTCGCTCTAGGAAAGGAAGCCAAGCCATGTCAGAAGCTCCTCGCTGCTATTAAGGCAAGCTGGAATTAATAACAGAAACAATTAGCTGGAAGTAGAACCTAGCAGTAGAGCATTGTCCTAGAATGCCCCATGCCCTGGATTCAACTCCCAGGACTTAAGAGGAGAAATTAAAATAATTAGTGTGAGTGGCCCTGGGTAGATGTCCTCAGTCCCCGTTGATAGTGCTGCTAAGTCTAGCCCAGCCGCTCTAATAACGGCTGTGTTTGGGGCAAATGAGGTTACTCAGTGTGTCCCTAGGGATGGGCTCAGTGTCCCTTGGTCTGCCTTCTGCAGTCTGTCTTCTTTGTGGTAGGCTGGCAGCAGACCAGCTTGATTGAGTGAGAACTGGGGTAGGGAGGAAGAAGATGGAGCAGAAGGGGCACAGTTGGAGTCACAGGTACCTGTTAGTAGGCACTGTAGGGTACACTGTGGTTTGTGACCTCCGCTAGCTGGAGATGGCCTTGAAGAAACAAAACAGAGAAAGTAGGCTCACCCCCAAATCTTATAAACACGGGGATACGACCCTACTGTGCTTCATCCTGGAGAGCCTCCTAGAGCCTTCCAGATAGACTCTTTGCATTAAACAGGGACATGACCAAGTCTACCTTTTCTTTAAAAACTGTTTTGGGATAGCTTATTGTTCTCTTGGTGGACTTCAGACGGAATTTTCAATAGATTCAGGAAAAACTATAAAGGAGACATTTTCCCCCAAGTAGTTACTAGTACTCTGGGTGCCCAGGAGTCCTGCAGGGCCTTCCTAGCCTCGGGTGGGGCGGTCGTCGTCCTTCCTTCTGCCACTCAGCAGCTAGTTCCGAGGAGACTGAGTGTGTGAAGGTGAGAGGTGGTGAGACCAGTCTTCGTGCCTCCTTGACGTGGATACCCTCTGGATGCTGTGAATATTCCTTATTACCATTGGTTAATAAAGAAGCTGCTTTGGGCCTATGGCAGCACAGAATAGAGCAAGGTGGGAATTCCAAATAGAAATAAAGGGGAAAAAAGAAGGCGGAGTCAGGAAGATGCTCTGTAACTGCCAAAAGAGAAAGATTCCCAACCTAGAACCTTACCGGTAGTAAGAGCCTCGTGGTAAAACACAAAATAATAGAAATGGGTTAATTTAAGATGTCAGAGTTAGTTAATAACAACCCCAAGCTAATAGGCCAAGCAGTGTTGTAATTACTATAGTTTCTGTGTGATTATTTCGGGTCTGGGTGGCCGGGAATGGACAAGCAGTCAGTCTCTGCCTACATTACCTCCTCCTGGCTGCACATGTACCCGAGAAGGTTACAGAACTGAGACCCCATGCAGAGAAACGCGGGTGGAGTTATTTATAGTCTTTGGGTAGGGAACTCCTCTCAGGTCTCAGAGAACAAAGATAATTATGAGCTCTAAATGTGTCAGAAGAATCTCTCCAGTGATAAGTGTGTATGTGCATGCGTGTGTGTGTGTGTGTGTGTGTGTGTGTGTGTGTGTGTGTAAAATTATTGGGAAGATATGCTGTAAGACTTTGATTTTTCACAATCCAGCTGGTGAAGAAATCTACCGTCAAAGCCTGGCTGAGGCTGAGAACACCCTTATTCCCCCCCCCCCCCGACACACACACATACTCAATACCCTAGCCTTCTCCTACTTACAGCCCAGATGTGGGGTTCAGCAGAAGGGCCTCAGGTTTCAGTGGCTGTTTTCTCCGTGAAAACGGCCATCATAGGTAGCAAGCCCCACTGGCTGGAGGTTGTGTCTTGTCTCAAAGCCTTCTTCCCTTTGAGCAGGGCTCCAGGCATTAGACACAGCCAGATGGCAACTGTGTAGCCTGTGGATGAAGGAGCAGCCACAGGAGCTCCAAGGCCCCTCTTCTCACCACCAACCAGGCTGTTACAGGGTCTTGCACTTTTTGTAAAACTTAATGCATTGGCAAACCAGTCCTGGGGAAATGATCACTGAAGTGTGGGTAGCGAGTCTTTCCATTAAAACTACATCCTGTGAGCAAGTTACCCAGGGAACTACCGAACTCCTTTTTGTCCTCCATTTCTGAGGACAAGCCCCTCTCTGTATTACCTCTGTCTGAAATTCAAAACATTTTTATGAAGGGAGCATCGAAGACAACTAAATTACACATGACAATCTGGGGCAGCATTTTCTTGTATTTCTGCTAGTTCTCTGAGTTCTCAGGTAAATTGCAGAGTCCTGAAATTATGGGAAATAGAAAAATAGCAGGAATTAAGCTTTCCCTGTAAGGCAAATTTTCGAACATTCACCACAGTGTAAACAAACCAGGAAAGCCTTGCTGAAATTCTCTGAGTCTGAATACTGAGGGTCGATGTCGGGCTTGAAGGCCGAGTTCCAACAAGCGAGCCATAATGAGCCTGCTCGCGCCCCTGGGATTGCAGAGGTCGGACAAATATGGCTTTGTCACCTTGTCTTGCTTCCGTTCTGGTTTGATCTTCTCTTTTGAGACTGTTATTGTCAATTATCATGTTCAGTCACTTCTTTAGGCAGCCTCTTTAAAAAAACAAAACAAAACAAAAACAGAAACGAAAACAAAACAAAACAAAGGTTAATTCTGGTAGCACCAGCCTGGAAATTCAGCTACTTAAAAGGCTGAGGTACGAGGTTAGACAGTTCAAGTCTGAGCAACATAAGGAGACCGTGTCATAAAATGAAAGCTTAAAAAGGACTAGGGATGCCTCTGAGCTCTGGAGCACTTGCCCAGCTCATGATGGGGCTCAATTTTTCTCCCCCCAAAACCTGGACTTGGTAGCTTACAGCTGCTGTCTCGGTGCTTGGGAGAGGGAGGCAGGAAGACAAGATAATCCTGGCCCTGCGGAAAGTTTGAAGCCACCCTCAGACACATAAAACTCGTTCTCAGAAACAAAACAAAACAAACAAACAACAAAACAAAACAAAATAAAAAATCTCCTAACATGCCTCTTTTGGAGCCCTGCTACAGTTATGATAAGCAAACTACAGAATTATCAAATGTGGAAAGTGCTGGGTGAGGGACACCGGGCAATTCCCTGAATTATTGCTGCAACCTTCCTGTAATACTAGAGTTATACTAAAATTAAAAATTCATCCGAAGACAAATCCCGGGTGAGTAAGATGGCTCAGCAGGTAAAAATGCTTGCTGACAAGCAGAATTCAATTCTGACCTCCACATGAGCTCCATGGCAGGAGCGCCCAAACACACACACACACACACACACACACACACACACACACACGTGTAATAAGTTCAAGAGCTCACCATTTTTTAAATATGCCCCCAAACTCCACCTATCAGGCAGTGGTAGTGCATGTCTTTAATCCCAGCACTCGGGAGGCAGAGGCAGGCAGATCTCTGTGAGTTCGAGGCCAGCCTGGTCTACAGAGCAAGTTCCAGGACAAGCTCCAAAGGCTACAAAGAAACTCTGTCTCAAAAAGTTAAAAAAAAAAAAGCCAGCTATCATGCAGGTGTGTGTCTTTGGCTTTTAACTTTATCCCTCAGGAGAGTAGAAATTGAGTATCCATCTGTTTTCAGGCTTCGCTTCCTTCCCCTGTGACGAAAGCTCATTCACGAAGGAACAGCTAAGTATCAAGTGTTTGACTCGCCTATCTGGAGCTGTTCGGGGACTGTGCAACTGATTCATTCCTAGACCTGAGCCACTGGGCTCACGGTGTCACTCTTGTCGGACAATTCAAACAAACAAAGCGCAGAGAGGTTGGTAGAGTCTTTATCCACAAATGAGACATCTATTTCATGCCCTTCCCCAACACTGAGGGCCTCTCACAGCAGATGGGGCAGAAAGATTGTGAGAACCGGGGACCAGGGAGGACCTCAGCAGAACGGCGACTGCTTGGAATAACAGGACCACTACGACCGTGATTCCTGCGCAGGATGAAGTCACTCCACATTCTAGCCTGGAGTGCGAAGGGATTCCTGGGCCCGCATCCCGTCTCCTGGTGGCTCAGTCACTCTCCATGAGTGGCCCCACACACAGAGGTATACAGCACAAACTGGACTTTATGAGTTACTTTTTAAAATGAGAAAATATGAAGTGGAGGGAGGGTAGGGAGGTGCAGATGGATTTGGGAGGAGTTAGAAGGAGGAGTGAATTAGGGGAAGGAGTTAGGGGAGGAGTTAGGGGAGGGGTTAGGGTAATAGATAGTTAGGGGAGGAGTTAGGGGAGGGGCTAGGGGAGTAGATAGGGGAGGAGTTAGGAGGAGGAGTGAATTGGGGAAGGAGTTAGGGGAGGAGCTGGGGGAGCATTGGGGGTGCATATGATCAAAATACATTGTATAGATTCTCAAAGAATTAATAAAAATATCCTTCAAAGCCCTGTGTGGTTGGCAATGGCAGCCCAGAGCCAGCAAACTTTGGTAATTTCTCAGTCGTCCTGAGTTTGAGGTTTCCTTCAACCATGGTTTGCAGATGGCTATTAAAAATATTGTTCTACCCATATATTCCTGGGAGTGCCCATGTTTCCCAGATTCTTACTCTACAATGAACAAGGACCTTACTCTGTGAGGTAGAGTGTCAGATCGTAATGCCGTAGCAACCACTGGCCTGCCTATTGTGTTCATCCGAGAACATGTCTGAGAGACTAAAGGACAAGGCCTCTCTGGATAATAATACGGCAGTATTATTTTATTTCTTAAGTACCAAGAATGCGCGATGTCTTAAAAGCACTTGTTGGTAAGGTATCCATGGTATAGGGTAGCAACAGAAAAACGGAGGCCAGACAGATCTGGGTTTCAATTACATTTATTTGACCGTGGGCAAGTTACTTGAACCTTCTGAGTCTCCACCGCCTCCTCTGGAAATGAAGCTCTTTTTGTCTCCTGAAGCTCTTCTGCCACGGAGGGGAGTGGATGGAAGTGCCCGGTACAATTGCAACCTTTTAGTAAGTGGTTTTGAAGATTACTTCCAGGTGGACTGAGAGCCGTGTGATACATTTGCACAGGTGCCTGAGTTATAAAAACACAGGGTCCTCTTTAGGAGCTCTCAGTCTAGGAGGCAAAACACAGTCCAAAAAAAAAAAAAAAAAAAAAAACCCAAGAACAGAAAAAACAAAGATTCTTTTCATGGAGCCAGAAAGCAGCAGAGTGGTCTCAGCCTTAGCCTGAGTGAAGTCACTGTCCTCAGTGGTCACATTACATGATGGGGACCACATATCCACCAGGGAGAAACAGTAATGTCGCCTGAACTGTTAACAACTAAACATGAATTTAGGTGTTGGGATGGAGCTGACATTGTAGACTAGTGGTTCTGAGACAGAGGGTAAAGTGAGTCCCAAAGGCTGCTGGGAATGTGTCCCAAAGGCTGCTGGGAATGTGTCCCAAAGGCTGCTGGGAATGTGTCCCAAAGGCTGCTGGGAATGTGTCCCAAAGGCTGCTGCTTCCCAGGTACCAGGTGGGAAAGACTGTATTTATTTCCTCATTTGCTTAAAAAAATAAGTTTCCAGACCGTTCCGCGTGCCCGATTCTGCCTTAGACAATGAGCCTTCATCTCCAAGCAGTGCGCTAGTGAAGTTAGACCATGTCCTGGCCTTCGTGGTGCTCGCAACAACTAACAGATCAAAGCGAAAGAGCTATGAAAATCGCCCACAATAAACTTCCTGGATTGCAGATTTTCTGATGTCTGGTCTTCGCCGTGCAACGGAAGTGACTGATCCTGGGCAGATTTGGTGAGATTTATTCTACCTATGAATCTGGAAGGAAGGTGACCAGATAATAGCCCCTCTGAAACAGATTGTTCGGATCTCCCAAACAAATGGGTCTTCCCTGAAGGCTGTGGAGCTGGATGGAAACGGCCAAGGACCTGAAGTCCAAAAGGACATTTAACACGCCGCTGGCTTGTCATTTAGAGCTAGTTTCCAATGCTCCAGCCCTTGAAGGGTCAGATAAATCATGAGATTGCCTTCCCTCTCCCCATCCGCCAGTCTTCTCTCTTGTGTCCTCTTGATCTGAATCACTTTAGCTTAAACTGCCTAGAGAAATGACCCAACTTTTCCTCTTCCTCTCCCTAGAGAAACGTGGTCCCTCAGACTCACCCCGTGTCTAGGGCAGTTTCTCCAGCCTAGCTCCAGTCTATTTAAGTGGTGGTTGCATTGGGATCCACTCTTCTGTAGCATCTGGGGCGTCTGAGGCAGCCAAACTCCAGGTCGAAACCTAAAATTAACATCGATGCTATGGAAGTTATGCCTTTTAGAGGTAGAAAAGGAGTTCACGTCTTTAAAAGTCCTAAGAAGTTGTAGCCATTGGCTACGGTGAATCAACAAAGACTTCATTGCAGTAGGCATTCTAAATACCCACTAGGTGTCCATAGCAGCTGCGGTGGCGTAAATGAGAAATATCCTCCATAGGCCCTACTGTGTGAATGCTTGCTCCCCAGGTAGCGGTGCCGTGGGAGCCTTGGAAGATGCCATGGCCTGGCTGGAGGAGGTGTGCCATGGCCTTGCTGGAGGAGGTGTGCCATTGACGGTGGAACCTGAGAGCTTCAGCCCAGTCCAACTTCCAGCTCACCCTTTCTGCTTCCTACTTGTCACTGAGAAGAGGTAAGTCCTGAGCTTCCTGCTCCTGCCACCATGCTTGTTGCATGCCATCCTGCCATGATAGATTCTCTTCCTTCTGGAACCCTTAGCCCCACTTCCTTCTCTAAGTGGCTCCTGGTAACGGTGTTTTGTCATAGCAACTGTGGTGGCTGAATGAGAGCAGACTCTATATGCTCGTATGTCGGAGTGTTTGGTCTCCAGTTGGTGAAACTGTTTAGGAAGGATTAGGGGTTGTGACCTTGTTAGAGAAGATGTACCACTGGGGATGGGCTTTGAGGTTTCAAAAGTCTCTGCCTTCTGCCTACAGATCAGGCTGTAGCTAGCTCTCAGTTACTTCTCCAACACCATGTCTGCCTACTTGCCTCCAAGCTCCCTGCCGTGGCGTAACAGACTAACTTTCTGAAACTGTAAGCAGGCCCCAGTTAAATGCTTTCTTCTGTGAGAACCTTGGTCATGGTGTCTTTTCACGGCAACAGAAAGGTAAGCAACGCTATGGTGCTATGATGGAGATTTTCTTAAATATTTAATAATCATGACGGAGGACTTTGGACATATAAAACCAGTTACTAGAGGAGATGAAAGCCAGGTTTCTAGACTTCAAATAAGTCTACCCATGGTGTACATTTTGTGATGGCTAAGGCCTTTACTAATCATACTATTCTATTATTTTAAATACATAGTATGATGGTGTGGTGTAGGAGTTCCTTCTGTTTGTGTGTTGCTTTCATTGGTTAATGAATAAAGAAACTGCTTTGGCCTGATAGGGCAGTACTTAGGTAGGCGGAGAAGACAGAACTGAATTCTGGGAGGAAGAAAGCAGAGTCAGAGAGAAGTCATGGATCCTCCGCCTGAGGTGGACGCTGGTTAGAATTGTGCCTGTAAGCCACTGCCACGTGGTGATACACAGATTAATGGAGATGGGTTAAACTAATATGTAAGAGTTAGCCAATAAGAAGTTCGAGCTAATGACCAAGCAGTGTTTTAATTAATACAGTTTCTGTGTGGTTATTTCGGGTGTAAGCTAGCTGAGGAGCTGGGATGAACAAGAGGCCCTCCTCCTGCAGCAATAGCACTGACTGTCAACCTGACAGGATCTGGAATCACTTAGAAGATAAACTTCTGGGGAAATGTTGGTTGCATATCTGCCACCTATCAGTCTAGAAGGGATGTTTACGAAGGAGTTTCTAGACGGGGCTCATGAAAGTGGGAAGACCACCTTAAATGTGGGCAGCACTCTGCCACGACTGGGGTGCTAGGGCAGAACAAAGAAGGTGCTCAAGTGGGCAGCACTCTGCCACGGCTGGGGTGCTAGGGCAGAACAAAGGAGAAGGTGCTCAAGAGTGGCATTGCCCTGCTCTCTTGTTGACAGCAGATTAGTTCTTGGAAACTATTGTCACCAAGTCTGCCCTCCATGATGCACTGCACCCCTACTGCGGGGCAATACACCTGTTCTCCTCGAGTTGCTTCTTGTCACTTCATAGCAGTGGAAAAAGGATGAATGAACCTGCTCTCCTACGCAGCAAGATGAGCTAAGTAACCAGCAAATTCCTCTTCAAAATAGATAAATAAATAAAGAACAGAGCTGAAAGGGGGAACATTTATATTAATAAGAGTTCATTTAAAGGTCTAACAAGGCTAAAAATCCAAGAAAACTGACTTATGGTTCACATGTGAATTTCTCCGTGAATAGAGTCGTGTTTCCTCTTCCACATCACAACTAACTTTTCAGTAGAACCAGGTGATGCTTGTGCAAGGGATAATTATTTTAAATGATTAATTTACCAACATGCAGCACAAAAGTATTTAAAAGTTGTAAGAAAGTTTAATGAGAAGAAAGTGCAGGCAATGAGATTGAGCACATAAAAACTAAGATCAATTGTCCCCCCCATTACATAATAACCGCTGGTTTCAGGTCAGATGCCTAATGTTCTGAGTCACCAAAGCAAACACTGATTTACTGCCTTATGTGTGTAATGATGCTTTTAATTGTCTTCACTCAAAGGGCTTTCAAGCTGTTGGTTTTCCTTTATGCACTGTGTGTGTGTGTGTGTGTGTGTGTGTGTGTGTGTGTGTGCATGTGTGTGTGCGTGTAAGACAGAGAAGGAGAGTGGGCAGAGAAATCAAGACGCTTATCAGACCCCTCTGTGTTTTCTGCTGCATTTATAACATTGTGCGTTAAGTAGAAAGGTTTTTTTTTCTGTAGAACTCCAACTTCCAGTTGCTCTTGTTCACACCTGTGACCATATTCAATGAGCTCTTCCATAGCGAAAAGTGGCTGACTCTCCATCACCACCAAATAGAAAGCAATGCAGTTGGGGTTCAGGTTTTAAGCAACAAAAGGAACTTCTTGTGGGTTGCGACAATTAGTTGACTTGATGCAGTAGAGAGCAAGCCCCGCACGGATGAGATGCTGGACAGTAATTTTGTTATATATCTTAAGGTGGGAGGGATGTGGACCTGAGAGGAAGGAGAGTTTGTTCTGGAAGGTGGACGCTCATCTGAGACCAAGAGATACATTTCCTACTTTGATAACTGAAGATGCATTAAATTCCACTGGTTCTTTCCCGCTTTTGAGGACTGTGTGTGTACATGTCAGACCCCTCAGCAAACCTGACATATGTTGGATGCTCCGTTCTGCAAGGCCAGAGAGTGTGTGACCTGGACAGCTGGGCCCCAGTGTCGCTACAATGATGTCTCACGTGGTTGCAGAGCTGAGGCCGACAGAGGCCATCTAAGGGAAAGGACTCATTTTGCTCGGACCTTACCTTGCACGGAAGCAGAGAGGAGTCCATTTGACTCGGGCTTTCTTTCAGGAATCCAAAGAATCCTAGTGGCCACATCTTTGCAGGACATCTGTAAAAGGAAGCTGGGCCTGCTCTACTCTGCTTTAGTGGGCAGCACCAGGTTCTGAGCCCCAGCCCCTCCAGGCTGACTGTTTTCACTGTGTGTTTAAGCTCTTGCTACTGGCTGTGTCTTACAGTAAAGCACCTCCTGCAGAGATGTTTCCCCTCTCCCCCATAAGACACCCGAGGACAGAGCACATGATTCAAGGATGTGTCGTGTGTGTGTGTGTGTGTGTGCACGCACATGCAGGTGTGTGCACATATATAAGATGAAGTCCCTGAGTACAGAGCATGTGCTTCAGAGATGTGCTGTGTGTGTGCATACATGCACATGTAAGATTAAGTCCCTGAGACTGGAGGCATTAGTTTTGCTTATCTGGATTTAGTGATATGATTATGGTGATGACTTTTTACTATCAACAGACAGGGTGGGTGCTTGGTAAATATCATTTATGTCAACCCTGTGACGTAGCGTACCATTTCTATTTTAGAAATGGCAAGCTAAGGCTGGTAAAGATTTGAGATTTCTGCCAATATCTCATCTTGGGTAGTAGCAAGGCCAGTGATTGCTGGGGAGGGGGCAGCTTGCCTTTCCCTCTCTGTGATTTTGGCATTCTCCCTTAATGGTCTTGAAATGCAGCGTAACTCCACAGATATGGCTGCCTCACCTCATCACCAGGCTCTGAACTTTCTCAGAGAGTCTCAGAAAGAGAAGTGGGGACTTTCCTGCCTGCCTCATGCTAGAAAGCAAGACAGGAATGGTCTGTGACCTCCTCTGCCTTAGGCGTGTCAGCCTGTGTGTGTTACGTGTCCATCGATGTCTTGTTCTCTTTCAAAGAGATCCCAGCACCTTAAGAAGACTGAGGAACTGCTGAAAATGTGTTTAGATGAGGGTGGAAGAGGTGGTAGAAACTAGGAACTAGGAGCAAGGATACATAAAAAGGTTACGGCTCAGAGCTCTCACTAACGCTGGCCAGGCCTGAATTTGGCTCATAGCTTTCGGTTCCACTATGAAGTGAGGACCCTGACTATTTAGTTTGTATGGAGAGTCAGGTAGAGAAGGGCTATGTCTAACACTCAGTCTGGGAGAGAATTTGTCCTAGGGTTTTCTGTGCAGAGCAATAGATCTTGTTCACCCTCTTATCAGACACCACAAGTTGCATCAACCCTTCTCCAGTCAACAACCAAGCACAAGGTCGCTTCTGCCTTCTCCAGCTGGACCAACACCCTGTCTTCCAGCAGCTCAAAGCTGCCTGGAGAAAATAAAAAAGCAAACGACAAATGAGCAAATAAAACTGGTCACAACCCTGAGGTGGGCTTCTGGTCCCTGTACCCGTGCCCTTTCCACTGCCAGCCAAACCTCCAAGGCCTCTGGCTTTCCCAGCCAGTCACCTCTGGGCTGCACAGGGCTCTCAGACCTGGCCGCTGCCCCATCCCTTCTCAACAATGGGACTGAACCAGGGTGAACGCTGTCTCAAGAATACCATGTTCCACGCTTCGGTCTTTTTGTTGTCCAGTGATAAGTATGAGGGTTGGGAGTCAGGCAATTTAATGCCAGGACATACCAGTGTCTCCAGGGAGAAGCACTCAGGGCTCAATTGATTTTGCTTTACCGCTCTTACTCTGATTACACGCAGTGTTCTGCGGCCAGTTTATCAGACTCTGGTTTATTCCTGGCCCCTCTGCCTCGTGGTGTATGTGTGTGCATGTAAGTGTGGTGTGTGCATCTGAGTATGTGTATGTAAGTGTGTATGTGTATATGTATGTATGTGTGTGTCCTTCTGAGTGTGCGTATATGTGTGAGTGTGCTTGTGTATGTGTGTGTGCATGTGTATGTGTGTGTGTATGTAAGTGTGTATGTGTGTGCCCTTCTGAGTGTGCGTATATGTGTGAGTGTGCTTGTGTATGTGTGTGTGCATGTGTATGTGTGTGTGTGTGTGTATGTAAGTGTGTATGTGTGTGTATGTATCTGGATGTCAGAGAGCAATATCCAATTGTAACATGAGGGCCAGCTTGTTGGGGTATCTGTCCTGCCCAGTACCCCACAGCTGGCAAGCCCCAGAGATAAATCAACCACACAGAGATCTCTATAAGTTATAAACTGATTGTCCCATTAGGTCAGGCTACTTATTAGCTCTTATAACTTATGTTACCCCATTATCCTTATCTACGTTAGCCACATGGCTCAGTACCTTTCTCAGCTGGGCAGGTTACATCCTGCCTCTTCGATGGTCTGCACAGGAGTGGCGGAAGCTTCCTGCTTCCTAGAATACTCCTGTACTCATCGCCCCGCCTCTACTTCCTGTCTAGTTGACCCACCTATACTTCCTGCCTGGCCAATCAGCATTTTATTAAAATATGATTGACAGAATACAGACAATTCTCCCGCACCATCCATTGTCATTATCCAGGTGCCAATCACCAACCATTTGAGGCTCTTTGAATGTCTTAACTGTATAGAGTGAGGGATTTTGTTCTGGCATTTCTGTATATGTGCATGAAAGACTTCGAGCAGATTTACCCCCTCTATAATTTTTATAAGTTTGGTTTTTGTTATTTTTTAAATTAGATTTGTCCCTTGACCGTTTCATACACGTGTATGATGTATTTTGATCACTCCCTCCCTCCCTCCCACACACTCTCCATTTATCTTTGCTTTGAGACAAGGTCTCTCTCTGAGTAGGCTAGGCTGGCTCCCCAGAGCCCTCAGGGGTCCTCCTGGCTCCGCTTCCCCAGTGCTGGTTTTACAACTCCTGCTGTCAGGCCCAGCTCCAGGTTCTGGAACTCGAACCTGGGTCTTCTGCTTGCAGGAAAAACTCACTACTCTCCAGTGCCTGGCTCAAGCTTTATGTGGTGCATTGTGGGTTGAGAAGAGACCAGCAGGGTTTGAATACCTCTTTGTCATTTGTTCCTCTTGTGAGATACGAAATTTTATTTTTTGAGACAGGGTTTTGATGTGTGATATATTGATCATGTTCTGACAAATGATGCTTGCTTGGAGTCAGAGGGCGGAACTAGCCACTAGTCAGCCAAAAAACCACAGAGGTTTTGGAGGACTTAGGACAGATAGGGCAGGAAGCAGTAAGGCAAGGCTGAGAGGGCTCTCAACCTCTTTTTAGAGGAAGGAGTGGAGCAGGTAGGAGAGGACCGGTGGCTTCTCTGCTTCTCTGACCTTTCAGGTTCTTACCCCGATATCTGACTCCTGAATTTTTATTGATAAGGAATAGTTAGATTAACATTTCAGGTTTCTCTGTGTAGCCCTGGCTGTCCTGGAACTCACTCCATAGACCAGGCTGACCTCGAACTCATAGATCTACCTGCATCTGATTCCCAAGTTCAGGGATTAAAGGCGTGGGCCACCACCACCCGGCAAGATATGGAACTCTCAACACCTCAGTCCCAGAGGCCCCGTAGCCTTAAGGGATGAAATGTGTTAAGAAACATTTTATGTCAAAATGTGTCAAGTGCCCATACCTTGGCAGAGCAGACACTCCGCAGGTACCTCTGAAAGAGCAACACAGAACTGCCTTCTGGTCTCACCCCTACACCCTGGCTAACAACCGAAAGGTTGTAGGTGAAGGAAGGAGGTTATCTCCATGTTTCCCCGAAGCTTCAGGATGCTTGGATACCTGGAAGAGTTCTGAGAGCAGGAGAGGCCAGAGGAGGGGAATCGCCAGACAAATGCAGCTCTGTGGAAGAGGCAGTCCCTGGATGCACCTGTCCTCGTCTGTGGCCTGATTTTCCAACCCCGACTCTATTGAATCGTGATGTTTCATAATGAAAATTATAGCTCGGATTGCTCCTATTAAGTTATTAACTTTTATACTTTAAAATTACAGAATAAATATAGCCTTTAAACAGGCTCAACCACAGTGCTGTACTTCAAAGCTGAGTGCTGAGAAAAAAACCACACCGAGGCTCATTTTCATTACTTTTACATAGCCAGAACTTTTATAAACAGTTTAATAATACAACTTACAAGCCGAAACCAAACGACTAAGTCCATCGTAAACGGAGGCAGCTCGGAAGCCAGCCCACTGACAAGCGCAAGGCCTCGGCTCCTTCTCAGCAGTCAGTGGCTGTCACTCATCCTTCCAGTGGATACTTCTCACTTGGCTTCAGATTAAAATGAATTAAAATCTTATTTTCTTGGGTGGTAATTGGCTGAGATTTCCCCCTTTAGAATGTGCTTTAATGTAATAAATACAAACTGGTTAGATGGAAGTTTGGAATTCTTGGAGTCTGTTTTGACTAAGTGGCTAGAGCTGTCTTTAATGCAGGCAGATATTTTAATGTTTTCAATTATTTCAATGGTTTTCTTTATTAAAAATTTTCAGAAAAATGTAGAAAAGTAGGATTTTCCGAGAATAATTTATAAGCTCAGCTGAGGACAGATGTTCAGAGAGTTTCAGCCTGGGGCTGGGACGTGGCTCAGCAATTAAGAGCACTTGCTGCTCTTTCAGAGGACCAGGGTTCAGCTCCCAGCACCCACATGGGGACTCACAACATCTGTAACTCCGGTTCCAGAGGATCTGACATCCTCTTCTGGCTTGTGGGAAAGCACACACACATGATGCACAGACATACATACCAGCAAAACACATGCACATGCACCCACATGCACACCATACACACACACACGAATCTGGGGCTGAAGAGGCGGCTCAACAGTCAGGAGTCCTGACTTACTGTGGCTTCCAGCACCCATGTCTGGCAGCTCACAACCATCCACAACCCCAGTACAGAAAGCCAGTGCCCACTTTTACACAACTCAGGCATTTACACTCATGTGCACATACACCCTCCCCCTACGCACACACTTAATTTAAAAATAATAAAAATAAATCTTCAAAAATCAAAAGTTTCTTAAAACTAGCGTTGTTTGGTTTTCTGTTTGTGTCTCTGACTTGAGCAGCATGAGTTTTGTCTGCTCGGTTGTCACTTGTTTTTAAGGACAGCCTACATACTTCTCTTGGGCAGCTTCAGTTTCTAAAGCCTATCTAGCGTTACATTTTTAAAACCCTCTGTATCCAGTTGTTTCTTTTGTTGATTGACACTTTGTCTTCACCTATTTCTTGCTCTTTCTATGAATGTTTAAGCATTGCACAAAGCACACTACATATAATTTGGTCTTCCCACAAAGACACATATGAGCGCCTGACTCTCTGTAGGATTTCCACACCATTTCATCTTCCTCCCATCACGGCAAAGGTCGAGAGCTATGACTTTAGTACTGCAGATGGGGAAATGGAGAGTCTAAGAAACTGAGTTCCTTAGTTAGACATTTTGGGGTATTTTCTGGGGTAGCAGTAGGGCTCCATGGCAAGTTTCTGCAAGATGTCAAAAAGGAGTCTCTAAGAATAACCGTCCCCCACTCCCCAATTTGGGTCTTGAACTACTAGGATTATGTAACTGCCTGTCTTTGAATGAATAGCTAAGAGGGAAAAATACAAAGAAAGATTTTTGAATTGGAGACCTACTTGAAAAATCTTAAAAACTGAAAAAGACAATCGTCTGTTTGTAAGTGAATTGCAATAATAACATCTGTATATCTTGTGTGTGTTGAGTGTTTGGGGGACAGGAATAGAGCAGGAATTGTGTCACAGAGCCCCTCCCTTTTCTAAAGACATCCTGTGAGTGAGAGTCTGTATGTGGGAAAAACTGCGGTGCAGCCCGTGGCCTCTCCTTTGCGTGGTAGGAGAGCAAGATCGGTATCTGTTCTGTGAACAAGATAGTATCACACTTAATAGTATCCTTCGTCCTGGTTTAGAGAGATACAAATGATGGACAATTAAAGTGATTCAATGTGTGTGAAAGCAGTGTTCTAGGATAGGAAGCAATGCATTTATATTTATGATTAAAACGAAGAGAAAATAAGTCTAGCAGTAACTCTAGGACCTGGACTTCAGCATGGCTGACTCTTCCCATCGATACAGACCTTGTCTCTGAGAGGGGGGTGCGGGGGGGCAGGGGGCTCACTAACCCTTCTGGGAGCTAACTAATGAGTTCAGTCCCTTGTGTTTGGAAGGTTACCATCCCCTACTCATCCCAGGGTAATTATGCTTCTTTAATGTTTTATGTTGCAGAAGTTTGCCTTGTAAATAGTTCTATATTACATGCTATAATTAATGTAATAGTACTTTGACTATACTACATTTAAAGGTGTTCCCACTCCTAGTATCTCCAGAAGCCAGGCCAAGGGGCCTTCATGTAGAGGTAAACCCAAGAGATGCCCCCCCCCCCGCCCAGTGGAAGAACTGAAGGATGGATTGAGATACAACCTTGATGTGCAACTTGAATTTTTATCAGAGATCTAGTATTTTTTTTCCAAACTCATCACAAACAGGCTTTCAGGGCTAATGGAAAGCAAACTATGGGGTCGTAGTCAAGATAAAGCCTATGTTGTCTTATTTTTATTGACCCAAAGAAGGGCCTTGCTGGAAAGTCTTAGAATTCCACAAACAACCAAAGGACATTCGCTCTCCCTTCTCAGAGATGTCAAAGGCAGTCTCCAGTCTGACTGTGGCCCTTGCAGCACCCGGAATAAATTTTCCCTGTTCCTAGCCAGCATATGATGCAGCTTCTGGGAAAATGGGGCTGAAGAGGAGCTGGGTTTATTTAATGTCTCTCTCCTAAAAACTCGAGTGCAAAGCTGCTGTAGAAGTTAGTGGATGGCACACCGGTGGAGCAGGGTCCCTTGGGTGGCATGTTCTAGAAGGGATTGCAGGAGGAAATTCTCATGAATGTCTGAACTCAATAGATCTGCCAGCCATTTCTCAGGTTTATCTCTCCCGCCAGCCTGCCCATCGTTATCCCTGAATCTGCCCCTTGATGAAATCTATTTGGTGGGCGATATGTTCTCACCTAAGGAGAAAGTCTGATTTAAATACGCGTCTCCCGGTAAATCACAGTGTCTTCATTTTTATGGATTCCATGGTGCCTATTTACAGTCTCAAGTTTGAAATAAATCCCAACACTTAAGAAAGGGCTGTCTGGTGTATTAAATCTATTTGGTGGGAGTGCCACTCACTCACAGACCGGGGTGGCGGGGCTGCACTCATGGCTCCGTTTGAGGAAAACTAGACCATAAGTCTTGAATGCGGTCTTTGCTTTTGGAGGCCTTAACTTTAAGATTCTACCTTGGTAGTCTTGTGGCTGACATAGAGGGGTGGTTTTGGGGTTCCAACAAAAGAGTTAGATAGGTTTGGAAGGCTGAGACCTATCTAATGACCAGTCATTCACAAGTGTGTGAATGCAATCCACACCTCTTGCCTTCCAGACATCCCCAGTGTAGTGAAATGGAGAACCTTTTGGCGTAGCTTAAAAATAAATCCCCATATATCTGAAGATGACCTTGAACTCTTGATCTTCCTGCCTTTGCCTCTCGAGTGCTGGGCTTAGAGATATGTGCAGCCAGGGCTCCTTTGTGTGGTTCTGGGGACTGAATCAGGGTCTTTGCACACAACAGGCAGGTGCTCTACCAACGAAGCCCTTTCCAGGAATCGTTATTTCTGAGTGTGTACATGTGTTTATGTATGTATGAATGTGTGTGCGCACATGTGTGTGGAGGCCAAAGAGCTATACCGGGTATCTTCCTGAATTTCTCTCCTTCTTATTATTCTTAAAAAATTTTTAAATTATATTTATTTAGGAGTGTGTGTGTGTGTGTGTGTGTGTGTGTGTGTGTTCATGTGTCATGGTGTGCATGTGAATGGCAGAGGTTAACTTACAGGGAATCAGTTCTCCCTACAGTGTGGGTATCACAGATCAAGACCTGGTCTTCCGACTGGGTGGCCATGGCCTTTACTTGCTGAGTCATCTCACTGGTCCTCCACCGTCTTATTTTATGAGACAAGGTTCCTCATTGAACCTGGAGATGGCAAGTTGACAGCATCAAACTCTGGGCCCCCCCACCTCTGCCCCCCAGGAAGGATTGCAGGTGCCTGATGTTGGGCCTGATGTTTTCATGGACCCCCATTCTGAATTCAGGTCCTCATGTTTAGTCAGCGCCCCTTGAATCAGCTCCCAGGTTCCCAGGAAACACACTCAATGGAACAGAATCCTTTCTTTTTCCCCGTTTCTTCAGGAGGCTGCTGTGTCTTTTGCAGCCCTAAGGTAGATGCTGTGTCTATGGAGCATGTGCGGTCATTAAACTAATCAGTTAGAGACACAGCTTTGGTGGCAAAGATGGTTTTAATAAAAAAACATTACCATACGGTTATTAAAATAAGAGCCATCATAACTAGGCCCCGGCACTCAATTTTATTCTTTCACATCACGGCTTGAAATGAACTGTCAAAACTTAACAACAATGAAAAATAAGTCCTGTTGCACTTTAAATACAAGGTTTGATATCTCTTGCACTAACTTGTCCCTGGGCTCTGGCCCGCGGAAAGACCGGTGAACACTTCTAGAGAGCCCACAGCAGCCAAGCCAATCAACTGAAGACACAAAGACAGCCTCCTAAAAGTCAGACCCAAATTTTCTTTACCCAAATGTGTGGGGTCGTGGTAAAGCTGAAGTTCAGAGTTCCTGGGGCAGTTTGAGATTAACTCTGGTCTCGTTTCTGCCACCATTCTTTAGGACTCTTGGATATCCTAAGGCTCATTTCCCATAGGACACGTTTGCTCGCGATAGCTGCCTGCCGTTGCAAAACTCTGGCGCGTTGCTCTCTGGTTCGTGGAGCCAGCTCTGTGGTTGGTTGGCTTTTCTCCTGTGATGCGTTGTTCACTGTAGAATGTCTAGTGGTTTCTGGGGGTCTCTGTGCACAGGCTACTTAGGCGCATGCTTTCAGGGTCTCAGCACAGCTCCCCCATCACGCCACTGCGTTTCTCTCCAGGTTGAAGTGACCCTGCACAATGTGGGTGATGACTGAACTGCCCATCCAGAGTGACCGCATGAGAAGAGCCGTTTATGGACCGGTTGGTGCTAGATGGCAGGGGGTCATACAAGTGCCTCTTTTGAAGTTAGCATAATTTCTTCATTGATTCTTTGGAAAATTCATATCACGCATCCCAATTCCACTCATTTCCCAGTCCCCCATCCCTGTCCTTAACCCTTGCAGCATCTTCCCACAATTTTTTTAAAATAATAAAACCAAAACAAAACAAAACAAAACAAAAAAACCAAACAAATGAAAAAGCCCTCTTCACTCCCCCGTCTTCCTGACCCTCTCCATCACCCCTTCATTCGTCTTCGTGGCGTTGGAAGCAGCGGTGTGTCACACGGCCACCCTTTGTCCAGTCTGCTTTCCTTGCAATGTTCACTGAAGTGAGCCGTTGGCCGGGTTCAAGGCCTCTGATTTCTGGTACTCCATCCTCACTGGGCCCTCACTGAAACTCCTCTTGGATATCTCTCTGCTGACCCAGTCATGGAGATCCTTTGGGTATTGTTCCACAGGACCTTCATGTGCCCCAGCAAGCCACAGATGGGCGGACATATCACGTAACTGGGGCACCAGTGCCACCTCAGCTGCTCCTTCACTGCCCCTCAAAGGGGCGTTTTCTGCCTACTGATGTTTTCTGATCATCCAGCAAATCCTCCCTCTCAGGGATCTCGCAGCAGGGCTGCTGGAGACCCAGCACCTGCACCCAGCCTCCGGTCTGCAGCAGCTTTCTCCCACAGATAGCTCAGTTCTGTGTGGTTGCCATCTTGGCATTGACTCCCTTAAGACCCACCGTAAGTAAGATAATTCCTTGAACCTCAAGTGCTGGCACAGCTTGGTGGTCCCTGAGAAAGAGAGAGAGAAGACGTTGCTTGTTCTGGTGGTCTCTGCTTGTTGAGAGAGGTTGAGGTGGGGGTAGGGTATACAGTGGCTGACTTGGTACAAGAACTTAAACCACCTCAGCTCACATGATCAACAGCTCATCCGTGGCAGCAACAACACACACACACACACACACACACACACACACACATCCACCCACCCACCCACCCACTCACCTACCCCCCCACATGCTCGCTTGCTTGCATACACACACATACACACGTATGCATATGTCCCAAGACCTACAGTTCAATCTGGTGTTCTTCCATTCTTCCTTCCCTTGCATAGATACTGGCTTCTGACTCCACCCTTTTCCCCAGCCTTTGGGGTTTCCATGTCTGACAACTGCTCCGTAGGATTTGAATATCCCCCACCTCCTGACTGCACTTCCTTAGTTACAGGTAGATCATTCAATGCACGCTTGATTCTAAAAAGAGGCAGAAAAATCCAGGTCATTCGTGGGGACTGAGGCTGCAAGAGCGGCTCCCTTTTTCCGGAAATAGCTATGGTTCCTCTTGTTATCATCTGGATAGCGCCAATTTCCCCTGACTCTGGGTAGTGATTGGACCACAAAGTAACTCTTCGACACCAGGAGAGCCCACTGGGGCTGGATAGAAAGAGCTCTATTATATAAAGCGTTCCCACCTGGGCTACAAGAGGGCCGTGGCTGGAATCAAAACCCGTTCATGAATAAATTTCCCTCTTGGAGACAATTCTCCCTCTGTGGGTTTAAAAGAAGGTACTGGGTGATCATCTACTAGAGTGGCTGAAGACCCCTCC
This sequence comes from Myodes glareolus, assembly GCF_982192425.1. Classification (NCBI taxonomy): domain Eukaryota; kingdom Metazoa; phylum Chordata; class Mammalia; order Rodentia; family Cricetidae; genus Myodes; species Myodes glareolus. The sequence continues at coordinate 79,499,345 of NC_142037.1, read as the reverse complement.
CAACAGGCCACTTGGCCCCGTGGCCAGCCAGGCTTCCTAGGATGTTTCATTTCTGGGTTACACTCACTCACTTTCCTATTACGATGAGCATCGGGGTATAGCAGGATAGAAGCAACTTGTAATTCTGCCTCTGTGACGCTCTTTATCAACCTTGGGGTTCTCATTTTTAGCCGGACTGCACCTCAGTCTGTTCATTGGGAAAAAAACAGGTGTAGACTAGACCAATAGTTTATGTCGTTCTCAGCTTTAAATAACTCTAACCAAATAGAACAGGGAAGGCCAAGAACTCAGAGAAATGAACAGCTCTTAAAATATATATATAAAGCCTAACACCAAACTACCATGCTCTAGGCGTTGGTTGTAAATGTGGACAGTGGGTTAGTAGCCTATTCTGGAGAACAAGGTCATAAATAAAATTATAAAATTGATATGACAGCAATACATGGTGGATTCAATTCCCTCCCGATGGCTATTCTTAGTTGTCAACTTGATTATATCTGGAATGAACTAAAATCCGGAAATGGAGGGTGCACCTGCAAGAGATTTTATGCTTGACTTGAAGGTGAATCTACTTTAGTCTGGACCTTTGAGGTGGGAAGACACCTGCCTTTGGTCCAGATCTTGAAGCAGGAAGACATGTCTTTAAAATGGGGGATCTCACTTTAGCTCAGGCTGGCCTAGAATTCACCATGTAGCTCATGTTAGCTTGGAACTCAAGGTAATTTCTCCTGCCTCAGCTTCCTACTGCAGGGATTATAAAGATGAGCCATCATGCTTGGCTCAAATCCTCTTTTGATTTGCGTTTTCTCAAAGCAAGACTCAGGGAGTGTGAGTTGGCTTTGTGCCGACATCTTTTGATTTATAGGGAGGAAGAGGGGCTGGCTGGCTGGGCTTCAGTGCCAGGCCGGAAACTAGGTTCGTGGGAACTTGATGACTTCCTTAGACACTTGTGCAGAGTGGCTTCATATTCCCTGACAATAAAATCCTCTGGCACATGTAGAGAAACCTGAGGGATCCATTTAATCCACACAACATAGAGGAAAGCTAAAGAGAAACCAATTTCAAGGCGGGGGAGGGGGTTAGAAATTGACTTTAAACATCTTTCAAAGGACAGAATGGAAAGAGATCGCAACTTCCAATGCAATTTGTAGAAACCATGCCCTACGTTCAAAGAGTTTGTAGTTACTATTCTAATGAAAATGTAGGTTTAAGGGAATTACAGCCACTCTCCCAAAGCCTTCTTCATCTTACGTGCTCACGGTTCAGTATGAGAAGCACAGTGAGGATGTGTGCAGTTCACAAGTCCTTGCTTTGGAAAGCCTCCCGACATTTCCACATCTGCTGCAAGGGAAGGCAAAGGAGCAGCTGGACTTTCAGAGGGAACCGAGTTCTGCGGCCTCAAGCCATGGCCAGTGGATAGTATTAGTGGCCTCAAGCCTTGGCCAGTGGATAGTATTAGCAGTCGATTCCTGATCCACAGCAGGTGTCTAACACTGACCTTTCCTGCCAGCTTAGAGCCCTCCCTTCCTGTTTCTGAAGGTCAATATCAAATTGAGTAGCAGACTTTATAAGAATACAAAGCGGGGCCAGTGAGGTGGTTCAGCAGGTAGATGCTCTCACCAAACCTGGCAACCCGTGTTGGATCACCACATAGTGAGAGGGAGGAACCAACTCTTACAAGATGACCTCTGAGCTTGGTATGTAGCACAAAGCCACATGGATGTGCACCATGCATGCATGCACACACATACACACACACACACACACACACACACACACACACACATACGCACACACACACAAATACATAAATGTGATTTTAAAAGAAAATTAGGGAATTTTCTATGAGCCTATGTGCATGGCAACAGAATACACAGCTCCCAAGTGACCAAGACATGTGTGTGTCCACAGGGTGACAGACTTTTCACCCTGCTTATCCAGAATATTCTCATGCCGGCCATCAGCCGTGGACAACAATGCCGATGGAGAGAGGTCCCAGCCACCTATCCTACAGTGTCACCTCATCTTGGCTCCGTCTTCACTGCTGCCATTACAGATAATGAACTTTATCCCCATTCGAAAACTTTTATTTAAAAAACACACAATGTCCTCTGTAACCTTCAACCACACCGTGCTTACTGAGCTAAAGCCTTCTATTCCCCTTCTGAATAGGAACGCCTCCTGTCCGGACCTTGCGCGGCTAGGGATCTGAATGCAATGGACAATTTCAAAGACTGCTCTTCCGCCTTAACAATCAGCGCATTTGGCTGAGATGATCACGCAAATGCAATGGGGACAGATGGGTGGGCTTGCACTGCGGAGGCGAGGTCTTCCTTCACCTGGCTCTGGAGCAGGACGAAGGAGTGCTGGCGGCTTGTTCTTTCAGCCCCACGATGACCTTGATCGTCTCGACTAATGCAAATTGACATCATATCCACATCGCCATGGTATTTATCATCATGGTCCTGATGTGAGTCCGTTTTCCCTGCGAATGGTGGAGAAGGGGAAAGAGATGACAGCAGAGAGACATTCTTGTGCTGGGAATGTATAAACAGCTGAGAAGAACGGAGCGACATGTTCATAAGAGAAGCCCCAAGTCCTCATTTTGTCCCCATTGTCTCCCCTTCCTTCTTAAACAACCTTCCTTTATTCTAGCTATCAATACAAAGTTCTTTCTGGTAAAATGAAGCGCATTCAGGCTGTCTGAAAAAAGCTTTTCGAGTTGATCGGTGCTCACACAAGGCAGAGTCAGTGGCGGGTGCAGCCCGTCGGGGGGTGAGGTTGGCCAATGTTCATTACTCATGGCCCGACACTCCAGCCTCCATATCATTTTGTAAAGAATCAGATAAGCCTTCCCCATGATAAACAACTGAAATAATTTTTCTTAGCTGTCAGTTCCCTTTCTCCCTTCCCCTGCCTGTTCTCACACTCTTCCCCGCTTGTGAAAGCAGCCAGGCGCAGCCCTTTGGTCTGATAAATGGGCTCCTTTCAACGGGTGGCAGGCTTCGGGAGAAAGAGATAATCCTGGATAATGTGGACACAGTTTTCATTTCATGTCACCCAATTAAACTGCAATTATCCGGAGTGCCACAGCAGAAAAACTGGAAAGAATGGCCTGAGAACGAAGCTGGGACGGTCCTAGGGAGTCTCGACACCACCACGCACATTAGCCTGGATTTGCTCTGTCTGGGTAATAAAGTGCTGGCCTAACACACACACACACACACACACACTGGCCAGAACAGCTGCAACCTGTAACTTATAGGAAATGTTTGCAAATCCTGTGAGAAACAGAGGTCTTGATAAGAAGACCAGCGCTCCGAGTCCAGGGGCTGTACCTGTACCAGAGGGTACACCATCTCACGTGAATGTTCTTTTCTTTTTTTTTTAATCAATTGATTAATTAACTTAAAATGATCTTTCCTCACTTTTCGTACCTATCCCAGTTCCCACTCCCTCCCCTCTTTCTGCTTCCCCCACCCCACTTCCCCATCCACTCCTCAGAGAGGGTAAGGCTTCCCATGGGGGAGTCAACAAAGTCTGACACATCACTCTGAGGCAGGATCAAGGCCCTCTCCCCTGTATTTAGACTGACCAAGGTATCTCTCCAAAAAGAATGGGCTCCAAAAAGCTAGTTCAAGCGCTAGGGATAAATCCTGGTCCCACTGCCAGTGGCCCCACAGACTGCAAGCTTAACCGTCATCTTAGAACCTTCATCCAGCTACTGATGCAGATGCAGAGATCCACAGCTAAGCACTGGGCCGAGCTTCCAGAGAGCAGTCGAAGAGAGGGAGGGGCGATAAGATGGGCAAAGGGGTCAAGACCATGATGGGGAAACCCACAGAAACAGCTGACTTGAATGTTCTTTAACACCCCAGTCACCAGGTTCTTTTCCAGACAGGTCCCAGTGGAATTCTTCCTTATGTGACAAACTCAGTACCCTATGAAATACCATCCTAAGAGCCCCCCTCTGCGAGCCAGAGTGGAGGAACCAACTCTGTCGTTATCAACACATTTGAAAAATCATGCAGAGACATACTAATCCGGAGGTTGAATAGACAAACGTTTCAGTGAGCAGCCAGCTCATCAACCGGGAGCGGGGATGGGGGGGGGTGGGCGGAAAGTCCCTTCATTTAAATGTGATGATATTCAACCCTGCAAGGGACTCCAGCTACCAGTGAGAAACAGATAGAGGTTCGCATCCTCTTACGCTCACTCCCAAAGGCTGCGGTTCTCTGGTGGTAGGAGACAGTGAGTCCTGGTAGAGAAAAATGAAAGAAAACACACACACGAAGGGGAAACTTTAATGAAAGTGATGACAGTCATATTCATAAGTGCAGTTGAGCAGAGATTAATAATGGTAGAATTTATTGAAAGAAAAGCCAATTCAATAGAATGAATGAAAATGATCTTTGAGGGTGACTCTGTCAGAGCACAGTGAGAAAAAACGAAGCTGGTCCCAAACTCCAAAGTCTCGTTTTCATCACGGACAACATAAATCTTTGGATTTATGAATACCTCCTCAAATAAACCGTGCAACTTTTCCAGCTGGTATACTCTGTGATGAATCAACTGCTTTAATCTCCTAAAATTAGTCTCCGGTGTGCTGTTTGGCTCTCTGGCTCTTCTTTCTTCCTCTTTCTGAGATGGATCCCATCTTAATCTGTTGGAGAATAGCCGTTTATGGCCCCTATAGGTGGCAGATGAGAAAAAGAGTCACTCAAAGTCGACGATGACCAGAAAAATTGACTCGAGTTTAGCTGTCAACAAGCCTGGGGCCCCTGGCGGCTTCCCCAGGTGTCACAGACAAGAGATGGAAACATCTGTCCTCAGGGACTCCGCCTGTCTGCCGCTCCTCAGGAGCTGGAGGTGCTGCCTTACCCCACATCTTCAAAGAAATGTAGAAGAACACACCATCAAAGTCACGCAGTAAGCATTAAAGAAAACAACCTGGAGACATCTCGAGATGAATTTGAAAATTGGTCCATTCTTCAGTAATCCTAAATGTAATAATAACCACCCACCACAGCGATGCTAACAACACAAGACAGTCTGTGTGTACCTTTCATCTAAGCTCAAAGACAGTAATGGCCTGGGATAGGATTCCATCCTCGGTAGCTTTATGGGAGAATCCACACAATTACAACTCCGTAATGATGCCGTGATAACATTAATAATACCTTGTGTTTACACAATGCCTATCTCTGGGAAACCCAAGCAGCTGAGAGATGCTGATCTACTTAAATGCCAGGTCTCAGGCATGCAGGTCTAGGGCGGGTATTTTCCATTTAAATGCTATTTCGGAAATGATGGGAATACTGACATCGCCTACCTTCCTTCCTCCTAGGTATCTGTGAACATAAAGAAAAAGAAGATTGTCTAGATGTAAATCTTCAGCTACACAGAAGAACAATGTTAATAGCAGAACATAATAATACCACTCAGATCTCTGTCCATCTGATATACTTGTCTTCCAAACGATGGGTTTAATTCCCATCCTGTCCTTTCTCCCTGAGAGATTTTCACACAGCTCAGCCAGTGAAACGAAGCTGGCAAAGTTGCTGGAGGAGAGACAGTCTTTAGCATGGTCCCTCCAGTTGGCCTAGGGCACAATTTTAACCTTCCTGGGGCTGGTTCTCCAAAGATTTCACAGGGTTGGTTTAGAAAACCTTTAGTCATTTGAAGTGGATTTTTTTAAGGCTGTACTTCCAGAGATCCTGAGTTCAATTCCCAGCAACTACATGGCGTCTTGCAACCATCTGTAATGAGATCCGATGCCCTCTTTTGGCCTGAAGGCAGAACACTGTATACATAATAAATAAAAACAAATCTTAAGAAAAGCATACCTTTGACTCGGAGACATGGAAATAAGAGTATTTTTTAAAAATAGCAGTGGGACAAGTTTGGATTCAGCATGGGAGGATCTCAGAGCAAATAGAATAGCTAAATGGAAAGACGTTTCCTTAAAGTAAAATTCCTTATATAGATGAATTCATTGTGGGCAGAGTTACATAGGACCACCCTCCATGGATTACTAGATATTTAATGAATTCATTGTGGGCAGAGTTACATAGGACCACCCTCCATGGATTACTAGATACTTAATTAAATTACAATACTTTAATTTTACAACAATCTCAAATATTCAGTAGCAGTCACAGTTTTAATCATGGTTTACTATCATATTATTTACTTATTCTCTTATTTTTCACCCTAGTAAGAAATCATAGTGAACACTAAATAAATATTTCATACTGAGTAAGTGAATGAAGAGGCAGAAATACAGTAAAGTGGTTGGAAACTCAAGTTTTCCATGAGAAAGTCTGAGCTGGAGTCAAGACCACTCCGTTTGCTAGTCTTACACAGCAAAGCAAACCCAGTAAACTCTTGGAGCCCCAGTCTCAGATCTGTGTAAGGGGAAGAGCATCTATCAGACGCACCCGAGTAGTAACCGGAAGCCATGTAGGTAAATTTGTTAACCTAAACTCTTGACAACCAAAATCACACCGTAGTTTGGCCCCATCTTTAAGGTCAGTCAGGTACCTCTGCCGTGCACAGCCTCACCAAGAGAAGCTTCACTTCCTGTAACCCTGAGATACCTCTTTGCTGTTGCTGTGGCCAGCGGTGCTGGGCTAAGGACAAAGGGAAAAGCCGCCAGGAAGCATGCCCAGTGTGCAAGGGTTTCCTCTTTTGACCCCCTCGCCTACTACAACCCTTGGTATCCTTGGGAGACCCCTCCAATCCTCTCAGCTATCTTAACTCCCTGGGCTACCCCGGCCCTCGAGAACTTTGGGTGGAACCTTCCCCCCACCCCAACCAATCCTCTGGGCTATCTTAGCTCCCTCATCTACCATGACCCTCAAGATCACCCCACCCCGAGCCAATCCTCTCTGCTTAGTACCCACATTAAGGCTCAGTTAGGGAACCAGTGAATGTGCTTCCAATACTCCTACTTTCTGCATCGCGTGCCTCCATATTTACCCTCCTGCTTCAGTTTGGCTAGAGTAGAATCTCCCTTTAAGGCCATTTGAGGATAGAACAAGAAGATCTTAGGCCACAGTGGCCGGAAAACCACTGTGTGTCCCTGGCTGCGGAGGGGCGAGGTGCGTCTACCCAGAGATGTCTCACCTCCCCCTCACCAATGCGCTGGGCCAATCTGTGAACTGTGGCACAGAAGATGATCCTAGGAGACTCGGGGAGAATGCAGATGAGGCAGGATCTCTGCTTTGTCAGGACGGGGGCATGCTGGGCAGATTTCCAGACCTTGTACAGCCATTTAACAAATCCACTCCTGGCGGAGAGCTGTGAGCTGGTTGGAACCGGTAAGGAGACTGGAGTTTGCAGTAGACTGTGAGCTGCTGCCGGGGAGGCGCTGCAGCGGGGGAGGCGCTGCAGCTGGCTGAGACCCTCTTGTTCTCTTCCGATATTTCACATGGTTCAGAATACGCATGCCTTTAAACTTGACATGTTAACCTCTCCAACCTCAGTTTCTTCAGCTGCAAGAGTGATAACCTCACTTACAGGAGTGCAATGGATCACGTGGGATACGGCACATACAGACACATAGGATCACCATCCTCAGAAGAAAGTTCACAGTACGCATTGCTGGCCACAGGGTCCCACCCCTCACCCGTCAGCATGCAGCTTTCCACACAGAGGGGCAATTTCCACTGGATCAGTCTTTCCCTTCACCAAATTCTCTCTCTCGAGTAGTCTTCCCCATTCACACTTTTGACATTTGTTGCTTGTGGAACAATGGGCAAGGAACACACAACTTAACAGGCTTCCATCTTAGTTGAGGCGTTACGGCATACACATGTAAAGGATAACATACACGTGTAAAGGATAACATACACATGTAAAGGATAACATACACGTGTAAAGGATAACTAACCAACATTGGCTGAGAAAGTCCAGATGTAAAAATCTCCTTTTCAGATAATACATCCAGGTGGATTTATTTAGACACATAGGAAATATTCATACTTCTGGGAGGGCTCACTTTAAGTACACTTATTAGTTATGCAAATGAAAGTCAGCTAGACACAGTCCTGCAAAGGAAGACGTTATAGGCTTGCTTTTGCCTACTGACAAAGCATCCAAGATCCCTTCTCAGGAGGCAGAAGAGATGGAACATTTGCTAGCTCCCTAAGTGCTTTGTGGGGGCAGTCTGTTCTTCGCTAGCAGAGAATTGAGTCGAGCTGAGTACCCCCAGCACAGCGTACCTCTTTTGGCAGCAGTAGGCGAAAGAGTGGGTGTAAATTGAGTTTTGGGCATTAAAGCAAGATGAAAGCTGACTTTGGCCCAGGTTCTAAGTGTCAGAGAGTGGCTAGGGTCCAGTACCCTGGTGGGAAAGGCCCTCTTGAGATCTGGCACGGCAAGAAGTGAGTCATGATGCAGGGGTGCCTGTCCAACTGGTGTCACCAGTGACCCTGGCAGACATACCATAAGGGGCCACTTAGTTTGAGCCGTACTAGATGAGTGATATGTGCCAGTCTCCATGTTAGTATAAAATACATAATGATTAGATGGAAGATAGGTGGGTGAATGGTAGATAGATAGATAGATAGATAGATAATGATGATGATGATGATGAAGATAGATAGATAGGTAGATAGATAGATAATGATGATGATGATGATGAAGAAGAAGATAGATAGATAGATAGATAGATAGATAGATAGATAGATAGATAGATAGGTAGGTAGGTAGATAGATAGATAATGATGATGATGATGATGAAGATAGATAGATAGATAGATAGATAGATAGAGATGATGATGATGATGATGAAGATAGATAGATAGATAGATAGATAAATAGATAGATAGATAATGATGATGATGATGAAGAAGATAGATAGATAGATAGATAGATAGATAGGTAGATAATGATGATGATGATGATGATGAAGATAGATAGATAGATAGATAGATAGAGATGATGATGATGAAGATAGATAGATAGATAAATAGATAGATAGATAATGATGATGATGATGATGATGATGATGAAGATAGATAGATAGATAGATAGATAGATAGATAGATAGATAGATAGATAGATAGACAGACAGACTGATAGATTGGACAAGAATTGGCAGGAACAGAAAATACGGATTTCTGCATACCAGTGTAAATGTTTCATTCATAATATGAAAAGAGATATTGTGACAAGGGCTTTTCATTTGGGGAAAATACCAAGGTTCTTGCTTAGTTATATAAGTAGATGTCTTGGATGGACAGTGTAACATCCTTCTTTGTACACCTGATCTAAATACAGAGTTAGACTTGCTAATGTCTAGGTTTTGCAGTTGAATTTCAATGATGACTCCAAAGAGTCATCCACATATATATCTGGATTAAAAATGTGTTTTACTTTTAAAGCTATTTACTCAAAGTTATGTTAGGTCATGATGACATTGAATTTTCATAAGGTATGTGGAAGGCTTTCGTCTTTTGTCAGTTTTTTGTCTTTTTCTTTTGGAGATTTTTGGTTTTTTATTTTTTTTTATTTGTATGTTTGGTTTGGTCTGGTTGTTGTTTTGTTTGTTTTTGAGATGTTTTCTCTGTGTAGCCCTGGCTGTCCTGGAACTTGCTCTGTAGACCAAGTTGGCCTCCAACTCAGAAATCCGCCTACCTCTGCCTCCCACCTGTTGGGATTAAAGGCGCGCTCCACCACTGCCCGGCTTCCGTCAGTTTTTATATCTGTCTTATCCATGTCAGGATAGCTGATGTGGGAACGTCTTTAAGGGAAAAACTTAACATACATAGACAAAAGGATGTCCTTAGAATGGTAGCTTTTTATCTGCTCCAAATTAACGCATGAATCTAGACGGCAGTCATCACGGTTAGCAATGTCACAGGGAAGGAATGAGCAGACACCGTAGCAGGGTGTGATGAAGGGCTTCATCCACCAAGCCCTCTCTCTGGTCCCATATACGCCTGAAGAAGGATGTGAGATGGGGTAGGTGGGGGCAGACTGACTGGGGGAGTCTCTAAAGCTTCTAATGTGGGGTTAGCAATGAAAGCAAAGTACAAGAGTGTATTGTTTCTTTATTGCTGCTGTCTGTTGTCTGCTTTTCTATTTGGTTGTTGGCTTTACTACTTATTCATAAATCTATATATTCTAGATACTGTTTTCTCTTTCACAGGAGTAGGTAAAAAGACATAGCAGAACTGAATAAAGAGCCAGATGCAGCCTCACATTTACATAAAAACTAGATTGGAAATCACCTGAAAACAAAGAGTTAAAGTACAGCCTAGACGGAATACACTCAGAATTATAGATGCATAGAACGTTCCTTCTGATGGTCAGCAGCCCATGGACATTTCTCTAAAAAGATCAAAATTTAGTTCCTAAAGTAAGTCCTACAAAATATTAAAAAAGGTAAAATAATTTCTTTTATTTTTATAAGACTGAAAGGAAATGAAGCTTGATTCAGTCACAGGAAAAGCTACAGCTAATGTTCAAGTTCATGGAGATTGAGCAGTGCATTCTTGAACAACCAGTGGGTCATTGAAGAAAACATGGAAGGATTTTTAAAATTCCTAGAATCAAATGAAAACAAAAGCACAGTTTTCTAGAACCTTTGGGACACAGCAAAAGCAGGTCTAACATGGGAGCTTGTAGTCATGCATTTTTAAAAATCATAGAAGATACAAAAAATATTATACTGATCTATCTCAAGGTTTTAGAAAATCCTAATTAGGCAAGGTGGTGGTGGCACAATCCTTTAACCCCAGCACTCAGGAGGCAGAAGCAGGCAGATCTCTGAGTTTGAGACCAAGCTGGTCTACAGAGTGAGTTCCAGGACAGGCTCCAAAGCTACAGAGAAACCAATACAAACAACAACAACAAAAACAAAAACAAAACAAAAGCAAAGAAAATCCAGGTTAGTGCACAAGAAGAAATTTCAAAATAGGACAGAAATGAATTAAAGAGAGATCAATGCAAAGTATCAATCAAGTTCATTTCTAAGTCAATCACTCAAAAGACCAGCAGAATTTTAAAATCAATCAACTATTTCCAAATATTGTCTAGAAAATTAAATGTTTTAAAAAATAACACTGGCCTAGAGAGATGGATCAGCAGGTAAGAGTATAAAGTGACAGGGGAGGCTTCTCAATCTCTGGCCTCCACGTGTGCTCATATACACACTCACACACGCTCTCTCACACACTCTCACACACTCACACACTCTTTCTCACTCTCTATCACACATTCTCACACACACTTTCTCACATACTCACCTCTCTCTCTCTATCACACACACTCACATACACACACTCTCACACATACCTCTCTCTCTCTATCACACACACACACACTCACACATACTCTCACACACTCTCACACATACTCACCTCTCTCTCTCTATCACACACACTCACATACACACACTCTCACACATACCTCTCTCTCTCTATCACACACACACACTCACACACACTCTCACACACTCTCACACATACTCACCTCTCTCTCTCTATCACACACACTCACATACACACACTCTCACACATACCTCTCTCTCTCTATCACACACACACACACTCACATACACTCTCACACACTCTCACACATACTCACCTCTCTCTCTATCACACACTCTCACACATACTCACCTCTCTCTCTCTATCACACACACACTCACACACACACACTCTCACACATACTCACCTCTATCACACACACTCACACACACTCTCACACACACACACACTCTCACACATACCTCTCTCTCTCTCTATCACACACACACACTCACACACAAAGGGGATAACCCCATAAGATAACACACACACACACACACACACACACACACACACACACAAAGGGGATAACAAGTCATCTTTGTGTACAAGATCCCAGGGCTTAACTAGTGTCTGTAGTGATGTAGGATGCTGCTAGGTCTATGCACACAGCATTTAGCTTCCATGGTCAATAGATTTAAAAATCTTTGTGTCAGAAGCTATGACCTTTAGAAAATGGTATGAGTGAGGATTGGGTATGTGTTTTTAAGTCATACTGGACCTACGAACATTAAATTTAGAGGCAAATGCAGAAGTTTAGAAGTGGACAATCTCTGACACCCGAATGGCTGGCCGGTCCATCCACGTGTAAGGAGGAGCTGGAGTTTCTCAACGAACAACTGAAGATCTGAGAATGTCGGATCTCGATGATCCGCACCTCAGATGGTCAAAGGGTTTACTGCTTGAATCGACTCTTTTAGAGTGGACATCACATGGGCAGCCAAGCGGCCCACGTTCTCTCTTTCTCTACACTTAGACCTCAAACACATCTTGCTTTTTCTTTTTTGTTTTAATTTCATTCTTCAGACTGGGTCTCACGGTGTGGCCCAGCCTGGTCTCAAACTCTCAATCCCCCTGCCTCAGTCTGCTAAGTGCTGAGATTACAGGTGTGTTCCAACATTCCTGGTTCTCTCCCTTCTCGTTTTTTCCCTCCTGTGGGTCCTTTGTCTCGTCTGACTGCAGGGTCACCTGCCTTCCCAGGCTTCCTGCTTCTGGATTCTCTCTAAAGACATTCTTATTCACTGCAGGATTTTTACCTCTTCTGCTACTGGGAAGCAGAAGGAAGGGCGAAATCAGCACAATATAGGAAGGATCTTGCAGTGTGCACCTACTACCTGCTAAGAAGAAAACCAAGTGGCAGCAGAACTTACAGTATTGGGTGAAGTCGTAAGCAGCAGAGATGAGTGTGCATTGAATAGAGGTTGCTCACCGTGTGTAACAACCCCAGGCGTGGGCTATTGGCTCCTTTGCTCTGTAGCGAAATTGTGCCGTCTACAATAGCAGCCCAGCAAAAAGCTGTAGAGGTCATTGAATTCAACCCTAACTGTCTGTGCTTTATGGAGGGGAGCCTTACAGACACATGGATGGAGATCTGCCCGTACTTTGATTTCCCTTTCTCTGCACCAGTCTTTCCCATCAGCAACAGATCAGCCCATGAGCAGGTGAGATGACTTAGTGTGGGGCTATTCAATATCTATGAGACTCTCCCGGTAAGGTCTTGTCATCATCTAATCTTTAGCACTATTAATCTGTTTCTTTCCCGATTAACCTCCGTTTGATTTATCTCTTACAAATATCAGCAGGTATTTTCTTCCATTCAACCTTGTTCGGTGTCCAGCCCACAGAAGTCTGAGGTTTTGTTTTTTTTTTTTTTTATCTTAGCCTATCTCCTGCATCTCAGGTTGTTGTTGGTCTAACTTCCTTATCATGTCAAGTGTTAATCTTTTTTTAGTGATTGCCAAGTTAAAGTGCCTTGGAAAAAGATGAATACCCTGGCCTGTCATTTCAAAGTCCACACACAGCCAAGTCCTCCTTGTCCTGTAGACACAGCTCTACTGAAAATGGAAAGAACACAAATAAAGCTTCCAGGGTCACAGAAGCCTTCTGACCCATAGGAAGACTGCAGAATAAAAAAGGAATGCCTGAATATTTCCTTCAGAGATCTACAGATAATTATTCCATACCTGGGATAAGAAGTTATGATAGTATTTTCAAGAGCTTACAGTAAGCTAGATGTCATCCTAATCATGTTATGTAAATTTATTTAATTTAATCCTATGTGTTAAGAGAGATCTTTGTCCCTATTCATCCAGGGGAATGTGGAAAATCAATGCAATTAATTTACCTGCTCAAACCAAGTGAGTAAATACGGATCCATGACTTGGTAAGTCAGTCCAATCTCCTAACGTCTGCCAATCCCCACTTCTACAGGGCTTGTGGGAATTGGCTTCCAGTCACACCTTGTATTTGGAAAGAGCATCTTCAGAGACCATGACCTCCAGACCCCTGAAGAGACCATAGTTTTAGATCTAATAAATGTGTGTGACAGGGTTGGCTCTAACTTTGGTGGAACAGGGAGTCCTGGTTTGCTGTGCTTCACACATAGAACCGCACCATCATCCGTCTTGGGTTACTTGGACTCACGCACTTGTCAGAACCCTGTGTCAGCATGAAACAAGGCTACAAAGCAACCCCCCTTTTCCCCTTGGTGGACAATTTCTCTAAGGAATCTAACTATCAGGAGATGCTCCTGCGAACTCCTCAGACAATGGCCATGTTAGCCCTGGCGGGCCACAAAGGATTGTTTCCAAATCAATTAGAGTGGCACATTTTGTTTATTTCCCTCTCCTTTGAATACTGTGTCTTCAGGTGTGATTTCAGCCTCTTTGTCTGTCTGTCTGTCTGTCTGTCTCTCCATGAACACCTGCTCCATGCTTCGTTTTCCTTCTTTATCCTATTAAAGAGCATCACCGCCTGCTACCTTGCAGAAGCCAGAAACTTCTTACACCAAGTATCAGACCCAACCCTAAAACGGAATCCTGTAGCTCTGTCTGAGATGCAGGCTTTGGAATGGGTCTTCTGCCCTCCAGTTTTGCGGCCTTCTGATCAAGCAGGGATCGTGTCCATGCTGAATCCTTCTCACAGCCTCTGAGATCACCCGTGTTCAGCCATCTTGTTTGTGTCCCTAGACACTCCTCTGAGTCCAGATTTAACCTTGTCATTATTCTACTTAATCAGCGTGAGTATCCTCCTATGAACATGATACCCCAAAAAATGATGTGGCACATGACTTTGGTCACCATCTAGTTATGAACTATATTTCAAAAGACATTCATTTTTATGTGTGTGAATGTTTCACGTGCTTGTGTATTTGTGCCCTGTATCCTTGCCTGGTACCCTCAGAGGCCGGAAGAGGCCACTGGATCTCCTGGAACAGGACTTTCAGAAAGTTACAGATCACTATGTTGGTGCTAGATGCTGAGCCTGGGTCCCCTGCAGGCACAGTCAGCGCTCTCCACCACGGAGCCATCTCCCGGTATCCTTGAGCCGTGTGTTACTCCAGGCCACGCCTCCCAGTTTCCTTCCAGGAAACCCTGGTCATCTCCACCACGTGTTCGCATGCCATCATTCACGGACAGTGCCGATCACGTGATACCGTTGAGGGGCCTTCATCTCTCATTTCTAAACTGTGTATACAACACGAAAGATGGGACCCCATCTTTTCTGATGTATCATCTCCACCCACCAAGCAGGGGACTTGTTACGTAGAAAGTACCAAACTTAGATTGCTTCACGCTCTGCTTCGGATATGAAACATCGCCCACGGGACTGCGCTCTGTAAGACTCGTATTTAGCGGTTGGTGCTGTTTTGGAAGGTGCTGGAAATCTTAGTATATGAGGTCTAGCTAGAAAAGGTCCTGTCTACCGTGAAGTAAGAGGCTCCTTCACTACGAACTCCTGCCGCCACGATATTCTGCCCGTGTTCGTGGAGGCCCAGCACCAACGGACTGAGCCCTCAGATATAAACCTTACCTTTCATTGCTCCCTTTGCTATCTCTGTCACAGTGTCAGAGAACTGACTAAGACACCCAAGAAACCAGTAAAGGTACTGGCATCTAATTTCATGTTAGATGCCTGGAAAAAACTGTTTCTGTTTCTCTCTCTCTCTCTCTCTCTCTCTCTCTCTCTCTCTCTCTGTGTGTGTGTGTGTGTGTGTGTGTGTGTGTGTGATATGAATGTGTTATAGTAAGGGCTCAGGTAGCACTACCTACAGATCACACATATGTGTTATAGTAAGGGCTCAGTTAACATTTTCTACAGATCACGCACATGTGTTACAGTAATGGCTCAGTTAACATTTCCTACAGATCACGCATATGTGTTATAGTAAGGGCTCAGGTAACACTTCATACAGTGAGAATGACTTCATATCCCAGGTTACTTTCTATGACTGTGATTAAAAAAAAATATGACCAAAATCAGTTTGGGTAAGAAAGGGCGTATTGGGCTTACACATTGCAATCACACTGCATCACTAAGGATCCTCGGGGCAGGAACAGAGGATTAGAGGCAGGAACCATGGAGGAACGCTGCTTACCGGTCAGGTCCTCAGCATTCACTAGGCTTGACCTTTAGGCAGCCCTGGACCACCAGGAGCGGCACTGCCCCAGAGGGTTGGGCCATCCACATCAGTCACTAATCAAAACCACACTCCAGAGACTTGCCTACAGGCCAGGGTTTTCAGCTGAGTTTCCCTTTTCCCAGATGACTCCAGTTTATATCAAGTTAAAAAACTAACTAGCACCCTAAGTAGTTTATCAACCAGTTTTGAGAGCAAAAAGATCTCTTATCAGTTAAGCACGACAAGGCATTAGATTAAAGCGGAATTTTTCGGTCAAACCCAGATACCCGTTACACCAATCAGCTTTCCATCTTCTGACAAGACGCTTGGCAAAAACACCTGAAAAAGAGGAAGCATTTCTTTTGGCTCCATCTGCGTTTTAGACCATAGCGAGGCGCCAAGGTGAGACACATGTGGCCAAGCAGAGCTGCTCACTCCATGGCAAGCAGAAACAGAAGAGACCCAAGATGCCAGGGTCCCACTGTGCCCTCCAAGGGTATTTCCTAATGACCAACGCCCTCCAACGGGGACCCACCTGTTGAAGTTACTGTCACCTCCCAACCGTATCACTAGCTGGGAAGCGCACACTGAACTCCTGCGGTTCTTGGAAACACCTATGACCTGAAGCACAGCACTGCACACACTGTCAGATGATGCTGACCTGAAACACAGCACTGCACACACTGTCAGATGATGCTGACCTGAAGCACATCACTGCACACACTGTCAGGTGATGCTGACCTGAAGCACAGCACTGCACACACTGTCAGATGATGCTGACCTGAAGCACAGCACTGCACACACTGTCAGATGATGCTGACCTGAAGCACAGCACTGCACACACTGTCAGGTGATGCTGACAGTGAGGATGGTGTGAGCCGTAAGTCTCATCACAGCGCTGGACGGACCAGCTAGCTCTAGTCCAAGTCTGAATTCGGACACAGCTCTTCCTGTCCCCGCATTATTCTTGTTCTCAGTATTTCTTACCAAGAATCCCCAACCATCAGCTGTTACATTATGCCAGGGGGAAGCACAAGCAGAAATGATGAGGGTTATGTACGATTATGTTGAATCAAGTTCCTCACCCTCTTCCAGAGCCACATTTAATAAACTGCAACATTTGCAGAACCCTGCTGATGCATCTTTTCGCTCACAAAACAAAATGTCTAAACTTTAGTTTGGCCTGGGGCGCCTTCATTGTCTCTTTGTCTACATCTCTTTTTGAAAAGAAAAACTATGATGGGAAACTAAATATAGAGGGAAATTCCCAACCACAGGCTGGAACTTGCTGGGAACAGCTTTATCCAACTTGCAACCTTGTAGGAACACTTCAAGAAAACGACAGCAACCCTTCGTACTATGATTTAGTTAGCACCTCCTGCCCAGGACAGAGCTAGGATAGATTCAAGACACGGTCCCTCAGGGAGTTGTCAATGTTGTCTGAAACACAAACAGAGCATTTATAAAACCACATGAGGCTGTGTACAAAGAGAACTGTGTTGCAAGAAAGTTTAGAAGCCGACTCTCCAGGAAAGCCGGGGCACGGCAAGCCCAGCAGCTTAACGATGACTGGCTGACTGGCGTCTGCGAAGCTGGGAAGGAGACGGGGAGTCAGCGGGTGAGAAAATGGTACGAGATAAAACAGGGAAGTAGGAAGCGACGCCAAAAATGAACTTGCCGTCTTAGAATTGACAAAACAGGAACTCCTAGACTGCTAAAGGGATCAGATGGCAGGAGAGTCTGAGGCACGTGGGACTCCACTCTGGGTTTATTCAGCGCTTAGCAGGCCTGCCAGTCCAATCCTACAGGATGTCATCGTTTTAAAACAGGCAACAGCGTGAGTTGAGATTATTGCCATTCCTCACTGACCCCCCTTTTCTCTATGCAGGAAGTGTGGCAGGAGGAGAAACCACTCAAACTTCAGCACAAACTATAAGGTCCTCTTGTCCCAGAATGCTCACTACAGACCAGCCATTTGAAACTTGACCCCCAGGTCTTTAAGTATTAACAAGATAAGAATTACAAAGACGTTGGTTTTCCGTATAAGCTAGGAAATGTCTCGTGTGTGAACCTCTCTCAGTTCTGGCAGCAAAGGCCAGTGTGTTTCTGCAAGGCTCTTCCCTGGCAGCAACTCATTGGCATTTATTACTTGGCATCCTCCCTCAACCACATATTATTGCTTAATTAAAGTGCTTCTTTTAATAGATCAATAGGCCTGCTTTTAGGAGCTGCCATAATGACACCTATACTTTTATTCAGAGTGGCGAGAGGGAGTCGGGAGGGATGATGTGCAGGGACTCCCGGCTAAAGCCGAGGGAGAACCGCGTGCTACGACATGCCGTTCTGTGTCTGCCTCCACGGAACACAAATCTCTGCTGTTTGAAACAGAAAGAGAAGTCTCAGCCAATTCAAACTAATGCCCTGGCTCTTGCTTCTGGAGTGGGTGGGGGTTTACACGAGGCCCTTTCCTGCCGCTCCTGCACACACAGCGTGAACCCCCGAGTTTGGGGCCCTACTGGGTTGCAGCCAAGAGGCTTGGTAGAGGCCAAGGCAGGGTGTGAGAAGGTGGCAGGGGAAGAGGGGCGAGGCTGCACACATGCCATTCCCTTCTCCGACAACCTCCATGCCAGTCCTCTTCCTGGAAGCATCACTCTCCCTCCCCTCCACTGATTCCTAGAAAAAGCATCACACTGAGAACACAACTTCCACCGAAAGCCTGCCTCCAAAATATAGACTCTGTCTCAAGTAAAAGAACATAACTTTGAAACTTTGCAGAAAATCTTGGAAGACAGGAGAATCTTCTGAAACTTTTGCAGAGCCCGGATTACAAACCTGTCCTTATCATCTCTCTGAAGAACAATGGGAAAGTGAAAATCACCCATTGGCAGAGGCTCTAGCAAGTGACGACCCTGTGCAGGGGCTCTGAGAGTCTATGCACCCCATTTTGTGGGACATCCAGGGCCTTCGTGGAGAATTGAGTTCAGAACTGATTGGAGTGCCAACAAGTGCCCACAACATAGCCTCACCCTGGAGAAAGTCCCAGGCATCTGAGACATGTCTCCTCCTCATTGGCAGTGGCCATAAAAAAGCTTATTCTGACACACGCCTTGTTCTGCCCTGTTCCAGGCGGCAAACTTGAGTTACAAAGGAAGCCTGCCCTGCCAGACAGGACTCTTTCCTGATGAAAGCTGATTTCTACAGGAAGGTTTAAAGAAGTGTGTGTGTGTGTGTGTGTGTGTGTGTGTGTGTGTGTGTGTGCACTCATGTGTGTAGTGTTTATGTGTGTATATATGTGTGTGCACATGTGTGCTCAGATGTATATATACGTTCATGTGCGTATGTATGTTCTGTGTATGCGTGTATGCACATGTGTATGATAGTGTGTGTATACCCATGCACAGGTACATATTTAGGGACCTCAGGTGTCAGTCAGGAGCCATCCACCTTATTTTTGGAGACAGTTTCTCTCTAGCCTGGAGCTCACCCAGGAGACATCAATGAACTCCAGCGATCCCCCTGCCTCAGCCTGCCCAGGCAGGGCGAGGCTGATAACTGTCTGCCATCATAGCAGGGTTTTCCTACATGGGTTCGGGTTGGTCAGACGTTGTCCCCATGCTTGCCCAGCAAGCACTGTGCCAAGAATTTTCTCCCCAGCTCTGAGAGACTTAGCTTTTGATCTTCCAGTTTTAAGGAGGTCTGCTTTGATTGCATCTTAAACCCTCCCCAACATCCTTGTCCTCTGGCCTCAGAGTATTTAAAAGCAATGCCCTGTCTCCTTATCAGTGTGCAATCGGCAACAAAAATGCTTCATAGGAAAAGAAGCCAGGTGCGGAGACACAGCCCCAAGTGACTTCATCCCTCCATGGGATGAGCTGGTTCCTGTGACTCAGCCTGAACAAAGCAACCCTGGCTACTGGGGGGGAATAAATTAGGCTTCAGGACACCTGCCTCGCCCAGAGAGACGGCAACACCATGCAGTTCACAGCAACACCCTGCCACACAGCTTCAGAGGCCTGTAGGCCAGTCAGGGTTCATTCCAGGCCACTGTTCTAAATCCAGGTGGCAGTTGCTAGTGGTGACCTACATGGGTATATACTCAATCTTTATACACCCTGTTGCATCGCTGGCCTTGTTCTGCCTATTACATGAGTGAGAAAACCAAGGCTTAGCAAGGGCAGTCAGCTTCCTCAAGACCAAAGTGCTCTGTGGTACCACAGCTACCACCAAACCTCATTCCTGCATCACCGGGTCCTTCCCGGCTTGGGCTCCCCATCCAAGGACGGCTAGCCTTTCCTGTGGCCAGGAGACCACCGAGAAAAGCGCTGTGTTGATCCCTCTGCAGCAATACCAACTTATATTCCAGATGGTATAATAAAGTCAAATGTCCCGCTACGAGGTACATTTTGGGTGTCCCATGGACAGATCTAATGGACTGTTTCTTCACAGAGAACACATTTTCAGTCCTAGCAAACAAACACGTGATGTTCATTAGCAAGCCAGCCCTGGCCTGAGAACGGAGAATTGAAAGACTTTTGTTTTGTTTTGCTTTCTCTGGGTTTGTTGTCGTCGTTGTTGTATTTTATTTTACCTGGAATGCATAGAGGATGCTAGTACAAGCATAGTACAGAGTCAGCTACTCAAAGAAAACCAAAAAGTCAATATTAAAAAAAAGGATCAGATGAAATTCACCTTTCTCAGTAGGAACCCCTCTTCCAACCATTTTTAGTCTTCTTCTAAAATACATAGCCCCTCCCCCAGCTCAGCTCGTCTAGTTCCTCTGAGGGAGCAGTAAGAGGTCTCAGCAGGTTCAGGTGCTTCTGCCAAGTCTGAAGACTTGAGTTCAGTCCCTGGGACCACAGGAGGGAGAGAAGTGGGCCATGGTGTGTGCATGTGAGCACACACAGGTGCTGTTTGCTTGTTTCTTGGGCTCAAGACCCTGTCATTGAAGAAAGAAGATAAAAACCCATCTGATATGTTAAAGAAGAGCAGGTTACGTGGCCCATGTTCTTTTAGGTATCAACTTTTCTGTGCTCTAAACCTGAACGGGACAGGACAAATTCTAGGGACAGCTGCTGCAAGGAGTGTGCTGCTGTACGGAGGTGTGCAGACAAGAACACTGGAAACGAGTGGCCAGCTTGCACATGCATGTACACCATTGCATACACAGGTACAGGGACACACACATATCCACACATGCACACGTGTTCACAGGCCCCTTAGTAGTCTTGATGCTCCACCGTTTCCTTAAGATTGCATTTCAGTCTCCAGTCAGGACCCAAGCATTTCCAAGAAGGAACGGAAAAGCTGGCTGGTACAAAAAGGAGCTAAAGCAACCTCAGTGAGAGACTAAGCTGGGGAGTGTATCTAATAATTGCCTGGGTTCAGCGTTTCTCCGCGATAAATGAGTAAACTTTAAATGGATCTCTGAGATGTGCTATCACAGACATTGCCGTGGGCGAGTTTTATCCACCGATGAAACAGCGAGGCCCAGCCAGATAAGATGATAGAGGAGGTACTATCGGGCGGCAGCCTGGTAATTACAACTCTCTATTTGGGCTCTGTAGTGATGCTGCATGTGATAAGCAGAGAATAATGAAGAAACTGAGTGGCGATAATGCAGAAGCTAAACGGTGGAAAATAGCCTATCATAGCCCACAGCCCTCTGAGCGCCACGGGGACTTTGAACTATCTTTTCCAGTTCTCATCCAAAGGGGAAAAAAATACTTTCTCTTTCTTCTTCCTCCGCTAAATTTATGTCTGGCAGGACAAAAGAAAACAGAGAAAGGAATCAAGGGTGTGTGAAGAGAATTTGACCTTTGCAAACAGCTCTGAAGGTCACAGTGTAATTATTCTAAAATAATCCTATCCTGTAATCTTGTCCACACTCATAAAAGATACAAGAACTCTTCCTCAGTGTGATTTGACACAGTTTTGTTGGGGATCATGGTTAATAAAAGGTCAAGTAAAGTCTTTCTAATTATAGCCCTTCGAAGAAGGCCGGGGTGGAGGAGTGCTCCAGCCATCAGTACTATCCAGCCAGACCTTGATGAAGGCAGAAGACAGGCCAAGAGACTGTCCATCCCCAGGAGGCGCACAGAGTCCTGTGGCTGGGGCTTTAGGTCCGGAGTCTTAGAACAAGGTAATGTGGGCAGCACTTGGCGTGTTTTACCCCGGGTCTTCAGTCATTTAATGCAGTGCCGGTCCGACCTTTCACATGGGACCGAGTGTAACTCCATCTTGTTTGTTTGTTATACTTGAAATCATCCTGAACTTCACAATGAACGGAATCAAAGGGGAAAACGTGTGTGTGTGTGTGTGTGTGTGTGTGTGTGTGTGTGTGTGTGTGTGTGTATTTGTGCGAGCGTATGGCAGTCTTTCTGAAAGTGTCCTGCATCACTTAGCACTTGTCCTCAAGGCTCTCCGTGTCACAGATGGGTCAGACCTTAGTGAAAAGTTCTTCCAGGGTAAACAGTCAAGTGACATTGCATTCCAATGCCATCTTGACCACAGGACTCACCAGGATGAGAGATGGAAATAATCCTCATGCTAAAGGCACCTTAAAACTTGCGGCATTCAGATTAAAACATTAGAGTTATTGAAGTAATTTTTGAGATGAAATCCACACCCCATAAAATTCACATTTCAGGGAATACTACTCAGGACTTGTTAGTTTATTTCCAATGTCATGCAATTGTAACCAGATTAAACTGAAGACTAATCAGTCACCCTGCAATGACACCCCAGCCCCATCAACAGTCATTCCTATTCCCTGCCCATTCCCAACCCCTTGAGAGCTTGGCACTTGCTAATCTACTTTCTATTCAATGAATTAACCTATTCTGAACATTTTCTTTAAAGGGAATCACACGTGGCTTGGGAGTTTGACTTCTTTCACCTAGCGTGCTTTCAAGGTCTGGGCTAGGTTACAGAGCATACTTTGTTACATTTAAGGGATAAGCAATATTTCATTGTGGACACATAGCACATGTGTACGCCTTCATCAGATGATTGACCCTTTGGGTTCTCATGGTCTTGCTATGATGCATGAAGCTGTCCTGAGCATTTATTTCTCTGTGTGCCATTAGGACCAGACTTAGCGGTAGAATAGCTGGTTGTTGGGGGTCTCTCTCTAGCACACTTTCAGCATTGCTGATCATCTGAGAATGCCATGTACACTTTTTTCTGAGGAAAATTCTCAAACTCTTTTCTGACCCTTCCCAACAGGAATGTTTAGGACCCCAATTCTCTATGTCATCACCCACAGTCTGAGTTCAAACCCTGACTCTACAACTTCTTAGGCAATCTTTTTAATTCCCTAGGTCATAGTTTCCTCATCTGTGAGGTGTGGAGATAAAAACAGCAATTACTTCACCAAACTGTTGTGAAAATTAAATTGTTGAATGCATAGGTGCTCAGTAAGACGCCTCTCGGTCCCTGTGCCAAACACTTGAGACAATCAACCTAAAAGCCAATTGACTATTCCTTTCAGCTTGGGTCAAGGCAAAGCATCATGCTTACCTCATGGCATCCAGAAAATAAGAGAGACAGGAGGAGACTGTGTTCCCTACAGTTCCTTCCTGGGTTCGTCCCCAGTGTCATAATTTCCTTCTACTAAGACCTAGCACCTGAAGGTCTTACTATGTCTCAAAGCACCACAGTCTGGCCCACTAACTGTAGCACAAATAATAAAAACCCAGAGACAGAAATTGGGATTCAAGCTGAAGATCAGAAAAAGCAAAGTGGCCAGCCTCTTGAGAGACCTTTTACCTCTGCCAGAGCTTCAGACCGAAAGGGTGAAATTCTGTCTCCGCGTCCTCAGACTGAGACCGCACTGAACTCCTGCCTTATATTTCCCTCTAGTGCTGGTGTTAAAGGCGTGTCATCCCAAGTGCTGGGATCAAAGATCTGAGCTCTGTTTCTGTTTTAGACTGATTCACTCTCGTGCAGCCCACGGTGGCCTTGAGTCCTGGGTTTAAAGGTGTGTGCCACCACTCCCTAGCCTCTGTGGCTGACTAGCGTGGCTGCTGGGATTAAAGGCATGTGCCAACATTGCCTGGCCTGTTTGGCAGACAAGTGTGGCTAGCTTTGCACTCTGATCTTCAGGTAAGCTTTATTTATTAAAACACAAATAAATTATCACTATAAACCACCGCATATATGAGCCTTTGGAGGGAATCCAAAAAGCAAACTAGAGCAGGAACCTGTATTTAGGAAAGAAGCCCTCTTCCAGAGGACCTGAGTTCAATTCCCAGCACTCATAAGATGGCTCACAACATCTGTAACTCCAGTCCCAGGTGATCTGGTGCCTTCTTTTGACTTCCTCTGGCACCCAGCATGCATGTGGTGTACAGATATACATGAAGGCAGAGCACCAATGCACACAAACCTTTTAGAATAGAGAGGGTAGCATCACTATTGAATGTTAGGCATGGAAGTTTGCTAGCTGTATGTAAGAGAGGCAGGAAAAGACACAGCTCTCAATGTTCCCTTCAAAGGTATGACCTTATTCTCAACCACACGGATTTCAAGAACTAGACAGGAAACTTGCAACCTGTGTTTCCTGTTGTCTTCATGGCTTGCATTGACGTCTTCACAGAACACAGTCTGCTCCAAGTACAGACACAGTTAGTTAAGAACTTCTGGTTCTTCCTCTCCGCCCCATCTCCTCCACTACGGGGAGCAGATAGCTCATTTGTCCAGCATAGTATTTGGCTCACTGTGGACCCAGAGCCAGAGGCTGAAGACTGAAACTCCAGAACCAGAAGCCCAAGGCTGTGCTTCTTCTGTGATGTTGTCTGTGTTAAGTGTTTGGTCACAGCAATGCGTGTAACTGAGAATGCTCCAGTAACTAGAGGTCTCCTTCCCCATTGTTACATATGCAATAATTATGAAGCTTCCTCTGGTTTTCACTCCCCCAAAGGTCCTGTACCCCAGGCCTCTTCATTCTGCAGCTAAAAAGATCCTCCCAGCCAGCATTCTCTAAGTGTCCAGCTGATATTTAGGGCATTTTATTCCCACTGGAAATGGTCTAAGTTCATGGTCGCGACATTCAAAACTCCCATGCTCCAGCCACTTGACCTCTCTAGTTTCTCCAAGTACCCAATATTTCTTACAATATTTTGATGTGGGATTCCCCTGTGTATGCTGTGAATACCATTGGTTAATAAAAAAACTGCCTTAGGCCTGTGCACGGCAGAATATACATAGGTGGGGGAAACTAAACTGAATGCTGGGAGAAAGAGGACGAAGGGAGAAGCCATGCAGCCTCGCTGGAGACAAATGCCAAAACTTTACCCACTAAGCCATAGACTTGTGGTGATACACAGATTACCAGAAATGGGTTAAATTAAGAATAAAGAATTAGCCAATAAGAGGATAGAACTAATAGGCCCAGCAGTGATTGAATCAATACAGTTCCTGTGTGGTTGTTTCAGTTCTGGATGGCTGAAATGAACATG
The DNA here is from genome assembly GCF_982192425.1 of Myodes glareolus. NCBI lineage: Eukaryota > Metazoa > Chordata > Mammalia > Rodentia > Cricetidae > Myodes > Myodes glareolus. The sequence goes on along the minus strand of NC_142037.1, from coordinate 79,473,951 downwards.
TAGACTCCTACTACAATATATCCTAAAATTTACCAATCTTGCCTCTCTGGATGGCTCTTGTACATCTTTGGTCCCTTAGCCCACCTGTCCTGAGAACCATATCTTCTCCTTTCTTGCTTCCTCTTGGCACTGGACAATGCTGCCCTACCCTTCACACGCTTTTCTCTTGAAGTCCACCAATATGTGGATTTCTATCACTCTATTTAGCAGAAGGTATTGAACTGTTGTTAACTTGTTTTATGAGTACAGGGATTCTGCCTGCATGTTTGCAAGTGCACTATGTGTGGACCTAGGGACTAGACGAGGGCACTGGATCCCCTGGGACTGGAGTTACAATAGTTGTGGCCCATGTAGGTGCTGGGAACAGAATTCATGTAGTGCTCTTAACCACAAGTCATTTCTCCAGCCCAGGGTATTTTTTTCACTTATTTAGTTTTATTTCCTTTTTGTGTATGTACACACACGTGCACGCACACACACACACACACACACACACACACACGTCACAGTCCGTGTGAAGGTCAGAGAAAAACTTGCAGGCCTCAGCTATCCTCTTCTACAGTGTGGATTCCGGGGCTCAAATTGGGGTGTTCAAGCTTTGTGGCAACCACTTTTCCCCACCAAGCTGTCTTGCTGGCCCCTTTGTAAGGTATTTTTGTTATTCATCACTCTACTGTTCAACTAGTCTGAGAACTGCTGAGGCTGAAAATACATGAACATACACTATTTACTATTCAGTAGACTTGGTTGAGCATACATACCTTTAATCCCACACGTCTTGGGAGGCAGAGTCAGGTGACTCAACGTTAGTTCGAGGCCAGCCAGGGATACACAGTTAAAAGTGAAAGAGGTGGGGGTGTGTGCAGGAATCAGAAAAACAGAGGACTTCGGCAGAAACAGACTCCACTGAATTAGATATATTGTGTTTAGGGAGCCGGAAGGAGACCCTATACCTTCTCATCAGAGTACATCAATGCTAGTGACCCTCCTTACGAGATGCTTGAGTTGCTCAGAATGAAAAATTCCAGTCTCAGGAGAATGATAGGAGAGACATAAGAAATGGAACTGGCCCAGGGCAGTGGCAGAAGGCAGGCAAATGCTGGGCACCGGGACAGAGAACCAATATGTGATGGAGAGGTGGGAAAGAGAAAAGCAGACTGTTGTCTGATCTAGGGAGAGGGGAGAAGCAGGGGACGTGATGTGGGGACAGGTGAGAAAGGGGGCAGAAGTCGACATGCTGTCATTGCCCTAGCGGGATGGTGTACAACAGCCTGGAGCCTATGCAGACACAAACTCAACCTCCCATCCCCCAACCTGCAGCCTGGCTGTGGGATTCCCCTGGCTCTGGGCAACAACAGAGGTCTGAAACCCAAAAGGCTCACTTTCTGGACTGGCTCCCTCTCGGAGGACCACCGTGGCCCCTGACGCCCCCAGAGGCCATAGGTGGTCTGTGTGCTGCCCCAGACCACGGTGAAGCTTGAGACCCGTGTGTGCACACAGTCTGTGCTGCTACCCAATGCCTTGGTGATGTCCTCGGGCTTTGCTGCCTCCGGAGCCATGGTGCTGTGAGTGGCATGTGTAACCACCTGCGACCATGTTGAGGCTCGTGCGGCTGCTGAGAGCCATGAGTGGGCCAGTGGGCCTGATACGGCTAGGACTGCGTGGATGTCTATGGCCGTGTTACCACCGAAGCCCATGCGCATGCCAGATAGCGGAGGTCTGGGCTGCCGCCTGAAGCCATGTTAATGTCTGTGAGTCCGGGAGAACCATCCCACCCCTCACTGGCCCATAGCACCATGGTGTAGGTGCTGGCATAGGCTCCAGTGAACCACCTCTCAGCTCTCCTCAGTTGATGACTTCTGGCACAGATGTAGGCAGAGAAAGACACTTCCTACCTTGTCACTAGAAGGCTGGTCACTAGAAAGTTGACCATGCTCTGGTGAAGACATGGACAACACAAAATGGACAATTTGGGGGGAGATAGGTCACAGGGGAAGTGTCATACATGGGAAGACCGGGAGGTGAGGGTGATCACAATGCATGATGTGGGATTCCCAAATAATCAATAAAAAATAACTTTTAAAAGAGAGATGTAATTTTTTCCCTTTTTTGAGAGTTACCTTGCTCGCAAAAGCTGAAATGATTCCTTCAACTCTGAACAAACTATTTTGGCTAAACCCTTGTAATCATTTAGTTTGAGCTCTCGGCAGCTTGAACAGAGCAATAGATAGCCAGGGCTGATCATGAACTAAGAATCCTGTGAAGAAACGTCAGCATCACTGGCAGGACCATTGGAGAGAGGGCCCAATAAAACACTAATGACAGCCAGCAATCCTCACAACGGTGTGGATCAACAATCTTAACACTGTGTATTTATCTCCCGCCTTTCATCCACGGATCTGAAGGCTCTTTCAATCATTAATGATGGGCAACATTCTTGTGAGGTGAATATTCACAGTGCCCAGAAAGCAGGCCAATCAACTGTCAATAATCACACAATAGAAACAAGTTCAAGACCAAAAGGCACAAAGGGCGTTAGTGACCATCCCCAGGCTCCTGTCCCTTCTTCAAGTCATTGTGATAGATGATCTCATATCGAGACTGAAGCTTGGCAAAGGGAACAGCGGCCTGTTCTGTGGGACCCAAGAGTCATGTTGGGTGCAACTGCCGACGAGAAAGTTCCCCATAGAAATAATTCCGCCAAGGAAATCAGGTCGTTTGCACAGCCCAGCCCATAGTCAGTGAATTTCTACACATTTGTCTTGAAAGAAAGACTGGATTTTGGTCTCTTTTTCTTGGCGTGTTCTTGGGATGAGCAAGCAGATTTTATGAAGTCCTGGGAATCTTTTAATGAAGAGTTTCATGAAGGCCATCAAGAGATCTGCTTAAATGGTCATCTAGGACCAGGACAGTGTCGGGAAACTACGCAAAGGTGCCAGAGTGACTACTTTCTTCTGGTGGTACTCTAGCTAAAACCCCAAAGCAAACAACTACAGAATCAAAGTGCAAACCAAGAACCATCCTGAGAACAGAAGAAAGGAGAAGAATGGGCTATGGTAAAAGGAAAGTGTTCTCTAAGCATTTCAAATTTCTGCGTGCATGTGTGTATGCAAAGCTGACTGAGAGGAACCCTGTTTCTTTTCTCCAACTGTCTTGGTCTTGTCTTCTTCTTCTTCTTCTTCTTCTTCTTCTTCTTCTTCTTCTTCTTCTTCTTCTTCTTCTTCTTCTTCTTCCTTTTCTTTGGGTTTTTTTTTTTTTGAGACAGGGTTTCTCTGTGTAACAGTTCTGGCTGTTCTGGAACTTGTAGACCAGGCTGGCCTTGAACTCACAAAGATCCGACTGCCTCTGCCTCCCGAGTGCTGGGATTAAAGGTGTGGGCCACCATCACCTTGTCCAATCTCATTACTTTTGAGAAAAAGCTCTTCATTTATATCAGAGATTTTAGAGAAAACATTAATGCATTAGTGTGTTTACTGAAGAATCTCATTTTTAAAAATAGACTTTTATTTGTATGCACAAGTGTGTGTGTGTGTGTATTTGTACATGCATGTAGAGGCCAGAAGAGGGTATTTGCTCCCTGTAGCTAGAATTACAGGCAGTGTGAGACACCCAATATGAGTGTTTGAAATCAAATTCAAATCACAAAACACTCCTAACTGCTGAGCCATCTCTTTATCTTCAAGAATCTCTTTATGCATTGTATCAGCTTCTAATCTGAAATACCTAGAAGATATGCCACCTCATTAAGATTTGCATGTGAAGCAATTAATTTTGAATATCATCAAGTTAATAGTGGAATTCATTTGAAGTATGAACCTGGGCTTTCATGAACCCTCACCTGACATCATTACTTGTGCTCAGAATAAAGAGCGCAGTCACTCCTGCCTTCTGGCCTGGCTCCTGCCCGAAGGATCACTGAGCACCCTGTAGCAACCTGCTTGGTTCCTTCACTTAACTGGGTGAAAGGGCATTTTCATTTGCACATGTATTTCAGCTGTTATTGTTGCCTGGTGCTCATATGGCATAGAAGAGAAAACTGAAGGGAACCTCAGTTGAGATCACAAGACAGTCGCTGGAGAATTTGGATGGGAATCTGAGCCGACCCTGTGGGCCCGTAGTCCTCTGCTCACTCTGCCTGCTCTGAAAACTGGCTGACTTGTTGGTTTCCAGCCTGGGTTAGGCTCTTCGGGAAGTTTAAGAAGTGAAGAGAAGGATGAACCAATTCATAAAGGCAGGAGAAATCACTCATAACTCCCCTTCTCTATGTTACTTTAAAAATTTTCCTTCTGTGTTGCCTTCAGCTGATAGCTCTGCTCCTCCCAGAGACAGAGCATCCAGTTTACCTTTCGTTTCTAGATCTACTAACCAGAAAATCAGTCTTGATAAATATCGGAGAGACAGGGGGATCCAAGACGGTGAGGAGAGGCATGAATAAGAACAAGGTAAAATAAACCACGTCTGTGAAGTGTCATAATGAAATCCATTATCCTGTATTTCTGCTTGCAAACTTAATATGTGAGATACTGAGAAAATGGAGGTAGGATCAGGAGTTCAAGGCCACCATGGCTACATAGCAAGTTCATGACAAGCCTGTGCTAAATGAGAAGCTGTCTTTTAAAAATATTAAATTCAAAATCTGTTTTAGGTTCTGAACCTTTTCTTTCTTTTCTTTGACTTACTCCTTAAGCAGCTCCCCCCGCCCCCAGCCTTCCCTACTCCTTTGTTGAACAACGCTAAACACTGGTCATTTTACCTCTCTGGGCACCACTCCTGGGCTCTAATCCACCCTCTCATACCACCACTTACACACACGTCATTCCATTCCAGAGTCAAGCCTTTTTTACTTGGGTCTTCATTTCTGGAGAACCCACGGCAGCTCTGTGGTTAGCACGACACACAGACCCAGTGTTTTTTTTGTCCCCCACAATGTTTCCATTTTCCTCCAACTATGTGTCAGTTCTCTTATGACAGCTCTTTCACCCAACACAACGCTGAATGTAGACTACAGTGGGAGACAGGACACGCTCTGCTATAAATGTCAGAAGGTATGTGTACCGGCTCCCAGAGGCTGCCATACGGCAGACTGGGTGACTTCAAGTGGCGAGCATTTATTGGCTTATACTTTTGGAGGCTGGGAGTCTGTAATCAAGGCACAAGCAGTGCCATGCTGCGCATGGAGGCCCTAACAGGTGTTTCTCTCTCACTGCTTAGGTCTAGTGGGAGCCACCAGGGCAGTGGCTCCCACCCTGTGGGATCATGATCCCTTTGACAAACCTCCATCTCCAAAAATATTTGCATTACATTTCCTAACAGCAGCAAAATTACAGTTATGAAGTGGCAACAAAAATAGTTTTATGGTTGGGGTCAGCACAGCAGGAAGAACTGTGTTAAAGGGTTGAGAACGCCTGCCCTAGGGGGTTCCTGTCTTTCAGCAACATCGCTCTGACCTCTGTATTTGTCATCCCACAGAGAGGTCCTGCTTCATTTTTGGACTGGAAACCTGCTCTCCTTTAAATTATGATAATATTATTTACTAGACTTGGGTCCACCTTAGTCCACTGTGACTTTATTTTAACCAACAATTATCACATGCCGAGAGTGGATTTGGGGGCTCCCTATTCAAGCAGCACATTGCTTCTTACAGGTTCTCCCCAGGCCTTTCAGCTGGTCAGACTCTGAACGGCTGGATCCTTCCTCTCCTAGGCCTGGCTTTGGGACTATGAAAAGGTCGCATGATTTCACCACAGTTATTTCATACTTAAAATTCTAGTGGCATTTATATCGTACTGCTGCCATCAGGATTCTATGAGGTCACGGAATCAAAAGTCTCCACCTTAGCGTGGAGTGGGTGCCCAATAATCTCGAGCACCCGTGTCCCCTCTGAAACAGAAGAGCAGACAAAGCACTGGAGGAGGCAGAAACAAAGCCTTCTCAGGGCCTCTTTGGGGAGACCTCTGCTGGGACGTAGAGTAAGGAATGTTCTGGGAAGGAAGAAAGCACACTCAGCAGGCCTGGGAAAATGTACTGATGTTTGTCATTTTTTAAAAAGGTAGTTAGAAATAAACAAGCCAGAGGCTGCTTATTATGACAGTACATTGTACTTAGGTCTGATGTGTTGTGTCTAACATCTGAGAACCTGGAAGCTTTGAACAAGGGCAGCTCATGACTCCCTGTGAGATTGGTAGCAAGCAGTCATCAGGCCTAATTTATAGCAGAGGAAACTGAGACACAGGTAGATAAAGTGACTCATTCAGAGTCAGTCACCATAGTTCCTACAGGGCTAAGTAATGGCCACTAGTCGATCCCAAAGCAGGCCACGGTGTAGCTGACGGTGAATTATCTTTTAATTCAATCTCACCTTTTGTATCCAATACAAAGAAATACACTTCCAGAAACAAGAATGAGGTATTGCCAAAGACAAAACAGTACTATAGAAACTGCAAAAGAGAAAAATATGGCATACCCATACACTGGAATACTATTGAAATATATGTGTGCATATACATACATATATTACATATATACATATATGTGAACAAAGTGCTGACACATGCTAAGATGTGGCTAGCCTTTGAAAATGCTGTTTGAGGGGAGAAAAGCCACATGTGTGTTTTTGCCTGTATGACAAATCTAGAACCGTGCAGCCCACAGAGACATAGGGTAGAATTGAAGCTCTCAGGTTGCTAGAGAGGCAAAAGGAAAGAAAATGCTGGCTCATTAATTCAAAAATGCAAGATTACGTCCCAGAGTAATTCAGTGGCAATGGACTTCACCTGTTACCAAAGACCCCTGGACTGTACAGTCGAAAATGGCTGAACTTATGTGTATTAAATCCCCTGTAGCCTTCAGAGACTGCCTCTGACTCTCCTCTCTATGGTGCAGATAATCAACCACTGTAGAATAAAGTTCTATGTTAATAACATAAGCACTTGAAAATGAGTGCTAATCATGCCACTTGCATCCCAAGGACAGGTATGTAGGGAAGCAGCCACGCATCCCAAGCACAGGTATGTGGGGAAGCAGCCACTTGCATCCCAAGGACAGGTATGTGGGGAAGCAGCCATGCATCCCAAGCACAGGTATGTGGGGAAGCAGCCATGCATCCCAAGCACAGGTATGTGGGGAAGCAGCCACGCATCCCAAGCACAGGTATGTGGGGAAGCAGCCGCTTGCATCCCAAGCACAGGTATGTGGGGAAGCAGCCGCTTGCATCCCAAGCACAGGTATGTGGGGAAGCAGTCACTTGCATCCCAAGCACAGGTATGTGGGGAAGCAGCCATGCATCCCAAGCACAGGTATGTGGGGAAGCAGCCACTTGCATCCCAAGCACAGGTATGTGGGGAAGCAGCCGCTTGCATCCCAAGCACAGGTATGTGGGGAAGCAGCCACCTGAGCCTGTGGCAGCTGTGTCCTCCCCTCTGCTGACTGGAGCAGCATGACCACAGGCTAATGCTCCTATCTCTGTCTTCATAATTGCCCAGTGGAGCTCACCCTGCTTGTGTTTTTCCAGCTGTGGTTTTTTAAGCTGGTAAAAAAAGCTTTAAAAGAAACCTTGTGTAAACCCTGCCATACAAAACAGATAGAGGTAAACCGAGTGAGACGTCTAAGAGATCTCACTCCTGATCCTACCAGCCCAAAGCCTTCTTCACCATGCTGCTCCTGAATAAACCTCAGCAGGCCCAGAGTGGGTGGCGTCTAAACTGACACCTCAGGAGAAGGCTACTCCCCTTACCCCCTATTCGAATGCAAGTATTAATATGGATTTTGAATATCAGGAATCCAGCAGGCCTGCTGTTGATACATTTTTGCCTTAATGAGGACTTGGGAAGGAAACATAGAAAAGTCAGCATGACAGATGTGGGTGCACCGAGTGCAGAGTAAGGAGGCCCGACTGCCCCCAGTTCATTCAGTGTTTCTGAGAAGGCAGACCTAAGCCCTGTCATCAGTATCAAGGCGAAGCCATGTGTACAAGGGCCAAGATTCCCTTGACCCCCCAATGGATAGAGTCAAAGACCCTCCAGGTCAGGTGTACATTATATCGGGTCTTTTTCAAACCATCGCCTCCTGAAAAAGGATACAGAGAATTCTTATTAAGTATGAAAGCATGGCCTTGGCTTAAACTTGTTCCCAGCTATCACTGAAAACTTAGATTAACCTGTTTCTGTTAATCTGCATTCTGCCATATTGGCCCATTACTTCTCCAGTACTGCACACCTGACTTCCTTCACATCTGGCTGGCAAATCTTCTGTGCCTCAGATTCTTTCTCAGAGTTCTTATCTCTGCCCAAAAGTAACGCCTATCCTCTCCTGACTAGCTGCTTACAACATGATCTACTCAGAAGCGTGTAGTTGTGCCTGGCACCTAACATGCACTGAAGCATTTGTTGTGATGTGTGTCCTCACAGAAGGATCGCTGGTGAATCCTTCATCCATTCCTTGAACAGCTGGGTTCCTGCCTAAGGCAGCGCTAACGACCCCAAGTGCAGCGCTCTTCTATGTGGAGTAATTCTCCCCGTCTCCACTTAGGTGTTTCCCAAAACAGGACACAGAGCAGGACACGGAGGATAAAGCCGCTGCGTAAACTGGTAAGAGAAGTCCCTAAAGCTGCCCATTTCAGAGAAGTCCCTAATCTTGCAGCGCCCCAGGCTTGCAATGTTTCATATTGTTCCCCTGCATGAATAATCTATGCTACAATAAGAATATTACTTTGAGTGATTTCCTTAGAATTATTTTCTTTTTAAAGTACCACGTAAGTCAGGAGTCAATAGGTGTGTGTTTTATTGCTCTAGTAACATCTTGTGCATCGCCAAGAGCTCAAGGCTTGTCCTATTATTAAAAGTTTTTATTGAAGAGCAACAGCAAGCAAATTAAATAATGCAAAATCTTATAGTTGCACATAATAAAATGTTCTGTAATTAAACTATTTACCTAAGAACCACATGGATCCTGGGATTAAACAATTGATTTCAGTCTCTTCTGGTAGTACCCTTGAATTGTGGAGAAACCCTAAACCATATAAATAATTTTGGAGCCCAAGAAAAAAAATATTTCATCTGTATTTAAACTACTAGTTCATACCTCGGCTAACTGAATAAAGAATCTGTGCCAGGAACTGCAGTTCCAACTCACAAGAAATTGTTACATTTATTATTACACATACATATTACATATAAACACATATACACACTCTGTGTGTGTGTATGTGTACACGTGTGCACACGCGCATGCCACAGTAAATGTGAGGAGCTCAGAGGGCAACTTATGGGAGTCAGTTCTCTTGTTCCACTTTGTGGGTCCTAGCGATGGAACTCAGGTCTGGCAGCATTCTTGCCCACTCAGTCACCCCACTGAGTAAAATACCTGTGAATCTTAGTGACATCCTCCAGCCTTGGGTGAAACCCAGACAAGTTTAAATAGACTGGTCTTAAGAAGAGCATAAAATCAGATATACTATAAAAATTTTAGATAATGCTGTAGTGAAATTGTAAGTATAATTGCTAGATATATAAAGGGGAAAAGTCACTTCCTTCTTGGCCTTTGCTATGCTTCTGTCTTGTGACAGAAGGTGACAAGGAATAGCGGGGAGTTTAAGGGCAGGATCTTTTCCTGACTCCATGGCAAAGGCTGTCTCAGCCCCTGCATCTTCTTGTGCGGAGCCCTTCTCCACGCTAGGGTGCTATGAAACTCTGAGACAGGATCTTGACTCTGCTAAGCTCTGTGAGCAGTGGTGTGCCCAGAGCTGCTAGACCAGGGGCCTGTCACCCTCAGTGTGACTGTCTTCCAGGAGGCTTGACATGGACCAACCTGTGTACTTCTGCACTGGCCTCTGAAGACTATTGGGTGCCTTCTTGTCCTCTCCTATGACAGCAACAGACTGGCCCCGCGTCTGTCACCTGTACACGGTGGAGACCTTTTCCTGCCTACATTGTTGTCCATGCAGCTGACAGTCCCTGTCTCCTCATCCTTCCTGGGAAAACTACTCCTTTCTTCAAATGACTGGTAGTATAAAACACTTGCTTTGGATATTAGGGAATTTTATTTTAATGATAGCATGTATTTTGCTTACCAAAGATCATAAATGTCACCGAAATGTGGCTTCCTCTCCTTCTAAACTTACATCTTCCAGTTTGTCTCTCAGGTCAGTGGTTTCCATAAAATTACACAGAATTAGTATCAGGGAGAAGCTCCATACGAAGGAAGCCCACTCCTGCCCTGCTTACCCCTTCCTCGGCAGACTAAAAAGTCAAAGTCAACATGCAGGAATCTTAACTCCTCATAAAATTTAAAATCTTTGATCTCAGCCAAGTTGAGGATAGAATTGAGGCTGCCTGAAGCTGGGGAGGGGAGTGGGGGGCTGGGCAGGGGAGTAAGGAGCTGGGGAAGGGAAGGGACCTGGGGAGGGTAGTGGAGGAGCTGGGGAGAGTACTGGGGGAGCTGGGAGAGGAGTGGAGAGCTGGGGAGAGGTTAGTGGCCACACTAGCAGTCTTACAGCCAGAGAGGAGGAGGTCTTGTGTTTGCTGCACAGAAGGGCAGTAGAGTTAGGTCAAGAAGGGATGGCAATCTGATGGAACAGATGGGCCAATTGCACAATATGTGCCTGAATGGAAACATCACATTATCTCCATATATATATATATATATATTTATATTATAAAATTTACAATTATGAAGTAAAAGCAGGGGTAGATAATTATAATATGCTTCCTTGAGTTAAGAAAGGAAAGAAAACAGAATTTGTGTTCATTTTTTTGCATTTGCATAGGGACTAGAAAAAACTAGTAGGCAAACATAGAAGGCAAAGTTTTATATTTGTGAAGCATAAATATATCTTTTTATATGATTTTTCTTCTTCTGAGACAAAGTCTCACTATGTAGTCCTAGTTGGCATGGAACTTGCTGTGTAGACCAGGCTGGTCTCAGTCTCATAGAGATCTGTCTGCCTCTGCCTTCCTAGTTTTGGCCACCACACCCAGCTCTGAGCCTCTATTTTTAATGTTTAAATATTATAACTCCCTTCAAATAAAAAAAAAAGGAGGACATTGTTCCTGTGGTTCGGTGGTCCTGATGACAATCCAGGCCCTGAGGAAAACAGATTAATGGAAGCATGTTAACCCCTAGCTCTCAGCCACACCCTACCACCCAAACTCCCTAGAGATACCCAATGGCACCTGGGATCAAATAGGACCCATTCAGCATGAGCCCACCAGACTCTGCCCTCACCCCACAAGGCAGTTCCTCCATTTCTGACAGTCCCTTCCTTCCTGCCCACCTCCTCAGGATGCACCAACTTGAAATGTGTAGTCTGTCGCCCCCTTCTACCTTCCTATCACCCCAGATTTCCCCAAAATAAACAAGATTTGTCTCCCCGGGTTACATCAATCAACAATTTTTTTTTTTTTGTAGTTTTCTGCCTTCCTAGAAATTCCTGAGTGGAAGAAGGGCACTCTGAAAACTGAATGTTGCTTTTCGGTGTTAAACTACCTCTAAAACAACAAGGGGAACACGGGGGAAGACTTGTTAGATTACTTAAATCTGTACATTAAAAAAAAAAGATAGGTGTGTATGCTTTAGTAAGCAAACATATCAAAATTACAGTTAGGATAATGGGCTTAAGTGTGTTCATAGCAGATAAGAATCATTTGTACCTGGCATGTACTGTGGATGCCAACAATGCCACAGGCTGCTTGCTCAGGCCCTGGACAAACTTAGCCCTCACTCTTAAGTAAACAAGCCTCCTGTTTATGCAACAGATTCGCCTCACGAGCTCTGCTAGACAATGGCAGCTTTTAACCTCTCTCGGCACCTAAATTACCAATGAGTCCAAATGAGGTCACACAGTCTCTACAGATGCGGCAGAACTCCGTCCCGCGGAGGTGTGTGGCCTTCTCGGCTAGAAAAGAGGGCAGCCTATTGCTGTCTCCATAAAATAGGTAGAATTCCATCAGTCAAGGTTTTCTGTCCTCTTTACATAAAAAATAAATAATAAATAAATAAATAAAAACAAACCACAGTCCTTCCATGAATGAGTGAGTGGTCTCTAAAGGGTTCAGCTTGTGTTTTAGAGAGCAGCCTGAGTTGTGAAGTGGGACTGTGTCCCCTGACTCTTCCGTCAGTGCTTGAAGTGTTACCAACGCACAGAGCTTTGGAAACTAACTTCTGCTTCCAGAAAAGACCAGTAAAAAAGTTAGTCTGATAACAGATCAGAAACCAAATAAACCCAGAGCAGAATGACTCAATTATTTCATTCCCAAAAGACCATCTATTATTAGTTTAATCAGCTTGTAGCCCATAAGAACCATGCTCAGGAGATCAACCATTGGTCTGTTAATTCTCAAGTCCCGGGTCATCAATAGTCATCCACAAAAGGTTTTTCCCCCTTTAATGTCATCAATTGACTTAATTGGCTGCCAGGTATGAAATGTGGTTCTAATGAGAGAATTAATTTTTTGCAAGTTACAAATCCTTTGAAATTGGAATCCAGAAAATTATAGGTAGGAGTGGCCTCTTCCTTTCCTAATTACGCAGGCAGCATTGTCTTCTTTCTCTGGCTGGTTTCTCAGAAACTGAAGCCGGCCTTCCGCATAACATAATTTCATTTTATGGGCTGTAAGTTCTCCCGGGCCACCCGCGTTAAGCCCCTTGGATGTCAAGTGCACGGCCTTGCCTTTCCCCATTGAAACGTGAAACCAGCCTTCCCAAAGATTCCATATTTAACTATTAACCATTAACAGCTACAACCGCCGGGAATAAAAGTCCTTGGCATAATGACCGTTTTCACAAAACTAATTCCCTCGGATAGGTGTGTCCTCATGGACCAATAAAACCTGCCTTGTCCTGTCTGCACGCAGCGTCACCTGCACGGAGCCGGCTGTTAATTGGGGATCCCGGTTGGGCGAAAGTGGGAGGCAGGAGGTTGCACTTAATCACACTTTATCCCTAGTTTCCTCAGGCCTTTCATCTGAAGATCTCAGAGCCCTTGACAAACACTAATTAATACTCACGACACCCCGGGAGGGAGGCACGGATCATTATCCCCATTTCACAGATGAGGAAATGCGAGGTTACGTTGGGTAAGCCGTGCCCATGCCAGCCTTGCAAGGGGCTGCCCTGGAAAGATAAAAGCAGCCCTCTTCTCCTCCTTTTCAACCTCTACCTCCTTACCCCTTGAAGACATCAATTAGAAATGGGAATACAATTAAACCATTTGATTGTAACAACAGGAATGTGGTCTTGTAATCTTCCACTTTCTTATAAAAATAAAAACATGAATCAACCTCGTTTCTTAGACTCTGAAGTAAAAGAGAGGGTTTTGACCATGGAGGGGAAATTCACATTGAGTCTTTTGATGACACAGTCAAAGATGTATCATTTCATTCTTTTTTGGGACGGTGACAGTGGTTCTTGCTACAACCCTAAACTCTGCAGGCAGAGACCTATTTCCTAACGCGGTGCTGTGGATTTGGGGGCACATTGCTCAAGAAAGGTTAAACCAGTGAAACCTACTAAGGGCAGAGTACGCAGCTGGCTTGCAAAAATGAATATGTGTGTACCTATGTATGTGTACATGTGTACATGCATGTGTGCACATGCATTCGTATGTGTGTATGTATGTATTACTTACTAAGTGCTACTGACTTACTAGCACTAGCCCTCCCTTTTTTTAAGTGTGTTCTGAGGATCCAACTCAGATCTTCAAGCTTGTAAAACATGCATTTTACCAAATGATCTGTCTCCCCAATCATGCGCTGATCAGAGAGGTCCTTCCCCCCAGCTATGCTCCAATCAGAGGTTAAGTTTTAAGGAGCGGTACAAACAAACACAAGAAAATAAGTCCTCGATAACACACAAATTCTTGCTCCAAACTGGAGCCTTAAGGTATCCACGAGTTACTGCTAGAATCTGCATTCTCATTTACAGACAGAAGAACAGCTTTCTTCCGCGAAAGCCAGGTGACTTCTAACAACCTGTGCATTTAAACTCTGCTCAGGGTTGGAGAGAATACTGTTCAGTTTATGGAAGAGGTGGAAAGAGCTTTGTGAGGACCAGGGTGTTGTTCTTGGGCTGCAGCTGTGGCGGTGAGGCATGAACCACAGAGCTCATCAAACCCACGTGGGATTTATCAGGAAAGGATGGGAGTAAAGGGAGGAAGGGAAGAGGAGGAATTACGGTTGACCAATGGGGAGTGGGGAAAGGGACGAGCAGGTGGGCGGAGTTTACTTAAAAGGGAAAGTTTGCGCGTGGTTACAGAGCCATATGCAGCCACACAACTCAGGACAGAGCAACATACTGTTGCAGGGCCTCTGGGCTGGTTAGGTGTTCGCCTGAATGCCGGTGGGCTGGGGTGGGGGCGCTGAGTACAACGCTGAATCCCAACACAGGGCGCTAAGCATGCTAGCCTTACTCCACAGGACACCGGCTTCACTTACCATCTGTGATAGATGAGAACAAAGATGTTGTTGAAACCACAAAACTAAGCATCCCCTATTCTGGGAAATATGAATGGCGGCTTCTTCTTTGGCAATTAAAGCTTTAATCTTGCATCACATTTCCCACTTTCTGCGCAATAAATCCACTCATGGAACAGTCCCTGCTTCCTGACAGAATCCTTGAACTCGCCCTAAAATCTCTTAAGCCCAAATCCAAGGAAACTTTTCAGTCATGTTCTGGTGTGGGAGAATTGTCTGTATTCTGTCAATCATGTTTTAAATAAATGCTGATTGGCCAGGCAGGAAGTATAGGCGGGTAAACCAGACAGGAAGTAGAACAGGAGTATTCTGGGAAGAAGGAAGTTCTTTCAGCAGTCCTGCCCATATCACAGAAGAAGGATGTGATCTGCCCCACTGAAAAAGGTACTGAGCCATGTGGCTAACATAGATAAGAATAATGGGTTAATATAAGCTACAGGAGCTAATAAGAAGCCTGAGTCATGGGCCAGTTAGTTTATAACCTAATATAGACTTCTCTGTGTGATTTTCTTTGGGGTTAAATGGCTGCAGGAACCGGGCAGGACAGAAACCCCCACAAGCCTGCTCCTCATGTTACAATGTTCTCATGGAACCTCTTTGTCTCTTCTGTGGAGGTGTGACTGAGATGTCCCCATAAGCCTTAGGCATTTGAATACTCAATCCCCAGTCGGTGCCCCTGTTTAACAAGTATAGCCTTGCTGGAGAAAACATGTTACTGGGGTGGGGGGAGCTTTGAGGTTTCAAAAGCCACATGCTGTTTCCAGTGTCCTCTCTGCTTCCTGTTTGGAGTTGGAAATATGAGGTCTAAGTTGCTGCTCCAGATGAGACTATCTCTGTTCCACCATCGTGGACTCATCCCTCTGGATGAGTAATCCAAATAAATCCCTTCTCCTGTAAGTTGCCTTGGTTGTGGTGATTTCTTGCAGCAGCGAAAAAGTAAGCAAAGCATCTTCCTTCTTTCCACACCCTCTGCCAGGTCATCTCCAAGTTCATTTTGGCCATGTCTTATTTCATGTCATAACCTTGCATAATTTTAAAAAAAAGAAAGCTTTACCAAACTTAGCACAAACTCTTCAGGTTGAAGGTGGCTACCCCATCCCCAGGATTAAGGAAACAGAAAGGGTTATAATCAGAACCAGGAACCACAAGCAAAATTTTCAGGCTCTAAATCTTTCATGCTTCACCATAAGGAGACCGTAGCTTCCTTGCTCAACTCTATCTGAATATATTCATATAGATCTTCTGAACAAGTGGGCACATACACGCTGTAGGGCATCCAGGTCCCCGGTGTGCTCACCAGGAAAGCCTGTAACCAAAGAAGGGCTGCTTCTCTGCACCTGTCCTCAGGGTTTCATCACTGGGATAAAGACAATCTAGGGAGGACAGGGTTTACACACTGAGGGAAATCAGGGCAGGAACTGAAGAAGAAGCCATGGAGAGACAGTCAGTGAGTCTCTGTCCCAGCTGCAGGATGACTTCAAGGAAGTAGATGATGGTAGCTGATGCTAAAGAAAGCCTATAAACAGGCAGGCAAGAGCCTCGGAGTGTGGATGCTGTGCTGAGCGCACAGGCTGCATTCTGCTCGGGAAGGAGACCTGGGGCAGAACCAAAGCATGTGGAGCCTCGAGATCACGTACTTGGCATGGATGAAGGGAAAGGTCTGTGACATAATGGAGTGGGCTGGGTGCCAGCATGTGGGAATCTGCCAAGTTACCCAGAGTTCCCGATCACACCTCAGATGTCTGATGGGAATAGCTTTGCTGCTCCGCAGCATGGCCCTGGGACTACTCCAGGCTCCACGCCTGACAGCACAGCACCCAAGAAAGAGGCCGGACTCGGGGTAAGTAGGAGGCCCTCCCAGAGCTGGCACAGAAATGTGGTTTCTCCTCTGTCCTTAAAAGCAAAGTCAGAAAGCCCAAAGCATGGACAGGACAGGGCAAGGTTTGATTAGTTTACTTCTAGATGTCTTTAAAAACTAATGCTTTAAGCTTAAAAGTTTGTTCACTTAGTACTGAGACAAAGTCCCCGAGCCAACCACTCTCCCTCCTCCTCAAGCATCCAAGAATTGAGCCTTATCTTTCAAAGGATACAAGAGAAATACAGGTTGCTTAGAAGAACGCTCTTAGGGCCCAGGTCTCTGCTAGGTCATCTATCCCTTTGAGGGATAGGATATGGAGTTTCCCTCGGGTCTGTACCCTTTGATTACTTGTGTGTGTGTGTGTGTGTGTGTGTGTGTGTGTGTGTGTGTATTCATCTTTGTACATCCTTGTAGGCATGTTCACATTTGTGGGTACACGGGAAACTCTGAGGTTGATATTGGGTGTCTCCCTTGGTTGCTCTCAGCATTACATACCGAGTTCACCTACTTGAACTCTCTGCCTCAGCTACTTTAGCCAGCCTGCTCGCTCTAGGGACTCACCTGACTCCGCTTTCTGTGTGCTAGGGTGGCAGATGGGCTTCCACGCCCACCAAGTTTCTATTCAGCGTGGACCGGGAGTGACAGGAAGTATGAACTCTGGTCCTCATGCTTGCACATAGAGCACTGTAGCTTCTGAGCCAGCTCCTCAGCTGGGGTCATGGGCTTTCAGAGCAAAAACCACACCCCTTTTACCTGTTTCATATTTCCTGACCTATTTCAGGAGAGAAGCCCTCCTTTTGGGGAGCCCCGCTGTGCTACTTAAAATACAAAGCAAAAAGTCAGGGAACCTGATCTGAAGATACTGAGTTCAAGGAGCTGAAGCCGGATCTTTCCTCTGACTTTCTTTTTGTGAACAAGTCATCCAACTTCGGTGTCGCTGCTGAGAGCCAAAGTTAACCATTTTCACGTAGCAGACCCATGTTCTCTGCCGTTGGGTGAAGGAGGAAGCAAAGGGCTCCCAGAACCTCCTTGTGATCCAGTGCTTTCTGTTTTTAAGTGTACTCAAAGTGTACTCTGTGTGTGTGCATATCTGTTAAAAAGCCACAGCGCTGTCTTTCTATGGATGTGTAACTGACAAGGACAATCATTCAACCGTAAACAGCGAAAAATCTCTGTCCCATGTCAGGGCTGCAGTTCGACAGCAGCAGAAAGAAACTTTCACATGGAATCAAGAGACGTTCACCCGTGGGCTGTCTCTCCCGAACCTCCTTGCTGTCAGGTATCGCTGTGACCCCAGCGTCTAGGAAAGTCCAGGTTTGAGGTAGACATTTGAATAGTGAAGAATATGGTTTGAGACGTATTTGGTACTGGAAACAATGGCTGACGTCAGAAGACATCATCCTGGAGAAAGGAAGTTGCTGGAGACCTACGGCTAAAGAGCCTTGAGCAGAGAGACTGGTTGTTCTTGAGCTCAAAGGGCGGAATGGCAACTTTCCTAATTTTGTTTCTGTTGCTATGGTAAAAATATCTTGACAAAAAGTAACTCAAAGGAGAATGGTTCGTTTGAACTCCCAATTCCAGGCTACCATCCGCCACTGATGGAGGAAGTCGAGGCAGGAACTTGGAGCATCACGTTCACCATTGAGAGCAGAGCAAGAATAAACCCAGGGACCCTTGCTGGCGTACAGCTAGGTTTCTCGTCTCATACTATTCAAGAGCCCTGCCTAGAGAATGGCGCTGCCCACAGTGGACTGGGTCTTCCTGCACTGATGCATAATCAAGATGGTCTTCCCTAGACGTGCTCAAAATCAACCCAATCTAGATAGCTCCTCACTGAGATGTTCTTCCCAGATGATTCTAAGTGAGGTCAGGTTGACTGTTACAGCTCATTCACACAGCATCCCTTGCAGGAGGCTGGATGGGTGCCTAGCACAAGGGTCATGAGCCTGGGGTTAATAGCAGGCAGCCAAAATATTGAGGAATTTAACAACAAATGAACCTGGTAAGACTGATGAACAATTCCGTGCAGGTTCTTGTACCTGACACTGGTGTTACTGCTTACCTTTTAGATACTGGTATGATCTCGTGTGTGTGTGTGTGTGTGTGTGTGTGTGTGTGTGTGTGACTGAATTACAATGTGTTTGTTAAATATGATCAGCTCTTGTTTAACACCAGCATAACTCCTTCATACAGAAAATCTGTTTCCAAGTTTCTTTGATCGATCATTTACTTTCTCAACATTCCTGTGTCTCCCACTATTTCCTTGTATTTTCTTCAGCTGTCCCAAATACCACCCCGCCTCCACTTTCGTTCCCTCAATTAATAAACCCTCTTTTCCCCCATCCCCTTTATCCAGTGCTGAGGAGGTCGTTTTGCCTTTGTTGGCTCTTTCAGCCACAAAACATATGGCTTTGCTATGGTTGATTATAACTGACTAGCAATATTTATATAACATTTCATCTCCAGGGCTTTTTCAGTTCTTTAAGACCTCTTTTGTGGGCATCTTTTTTCTCTTTTGCATCCATCGCATTCAAGCTGCTATTTTCCCCTTCAAGCCTCTCTCCGTCCTCCTTGTGTCCTCCTAGGCTCTTTAGTTTTCCTTGACTTCCTGCCCTCCACCTTCCCATGGTGTTCCAGCCGCTGCCTTTTCAGTTTCTCACGGGAGCGTGCCCAGGATGACCCAGGTTTCCCGTGCCCTGCTTAATCAGAAATCAACTTCTGGGATTCTATTGAACAGATGAGCCAGGAGCAGCAAGAGTGGGAATCTTCTCAGCCTGACACATCTAGACCTGAGCACAATTCAAAGTTCATTTAACGACTTTGCTTGAGCCCTTCATGTTTTCCTCCAAAGCTGATATTTTTAGGGTTATGTAAATGAAAATTGGGCCAAATTTTTTAAACAGAAAGCCCTGGAGTAAATGCTTCTATTATTGATCTGAGCATGTTTCAGATCTAATGTCACAAAAATTTTGCGGTTTTACCCGTTTATGAAAAATAACAAAATGTGCAAATAAATGTTTTTATGACTCAAACTTTAAAACAAAGATATCATTAGGCACTGCTACAAAAAGAATCAAAGTAGAGGTGGTAAGATGACTCAGCAGGTAGAAGTGCCTGCTGCCGAACTTGAGGGTCTGAGTGTCAGCCTTATGATGGAGAGAGAGAGCTGACTCCAGCAGGTATGCTCTGCCCTCCCTACATGCACCGCGGCACACACGTGCACACACATTCAATAAATAAAAAAAAAAAAGCTAAAACTTAACCAAGAGGCATCTGAAGAGTAATAAAACGATATCTCTTCCACAGAGAGCAAATCCATACAAACAAACAAACAAAACATAGAATCCACACTTACTTTTCACGGTGCAAAAGCATTTGTGAGTCTTAGAGTATGTCTATGTTTAGCAAATAAACGCTAAGGAGATGCTTCCTAACTTACCATTCTATTTGATTTGTAGTTGTGAGAATTTTTTTTTTAGAAATATAAAAACATTCAGACACACAAAGCGCTTTTTCAAAACCCTGATTTCTGTCTCCCTGTGTCGGAGAACAAGCTAAACACATGTATTTCTCTTAAGAACCCAAGCCCCAAAGTGCTAGGATCAAAGCAATTGAATGAACGGTTTGAGAAGCAGACTAAGCATGTTCCATAGAGTTCATAGGTAATTGTATCGTTTCAAAAGGTGAAGAAGACCTGCAGAAAGCTGTCTGTGCAACTCTGAAGAATGTGCTCTTCTAGAATCTATGATTGAGTTCAAATTATAGTGTAGCTGCTAAAAGGTGTGACTACCCATCGGCCAAGGCCCTTCTCAGGAGAGACAGATGGATTTGTATTTTGAACCTGGAAGATATTTGCTAAATGGGCTCTTGGGGCAGGAGGGACTTTTAATGGCCAAGGACATTTGTGATTTCTTAGGAATCTTGGTGAGCCCCTCTTAAGGGAAGAAACTCTCATATTCTCCAAGAACGGCACAGAAGGCCTGGTTGCCAGAAGTGTCCGGTGACATCTTTCCTCCCAGGAGAAACCCAGGATCCTGTTTCCTGTCTTAACAATATGTAAGATGACTGTGAGGGGAAGGGGAGCTTGGAAACATTCACCACAGGGAAGAGCTCTGGCTAAATAAATTGTGAACTCACTCTTGGGGTTATTTATAGAGAGTAGATGGGAATTGATTGCCAAGGTATGGACCAGCTCCCTCATGACCTATGAGGGAGCCCGTGACATTCTGGGACTTCTGCACACAACTCTACGTGGCCATAAGAAGAGCTCTAATTGGACTGGAGAGGTGGCTCAGAGGTTAAGAGCATTGACTGTTCTTCCAGAGGACCTGAGTTCAATTCCCAGCAACCACATGGTGGCTCACAACCATCTGTAATGAGATCTGGCGCCCTCTTCTGGTCTGCAGGCATACATGGAGGCAGAATGTTGCATACATAATAAATAAATAAAACCTTAAAAAAAAAAGAAAAGCTCTAATTTACATGTTGGTGGAGCATCAGGCCCAGATTAAGCATACGTACTACTCTCATAACCACAGTGAAGTCAGATATTGCTTGAAAAGGGAAGCTGGCTGGGTTGTACTGACAGAATACACACGTGTGTGTGTGTGTGTGTGTGTATGTGTGTGTGTGTGTGTGTGTGTGTGTGTGTGTGTGTGTCAACTCTGCTCACTTTCTTATTACTTGAACTTGGGCTTCTCAGACCACAGTGGCTGGGAACATTCCGTGAAGATCAGTCTTGTACAAGCATTTACTGAACTCTGCTGGTAGTGTTTGCTTGTGTCCCATGCGTGAAAGTCAGTCCGAAGCACAAGCCGAGGGTCACCGTGGGGAGAATCCACACAAGCCCTGTCTGCTGAAGCTGTGGTTGGATGGGAGACAACATGGAATAATTTGCCCAGAGTCATAATCAGCCTTGTGTATATTAAGACCATCAATGCTGTCATGTTTATACTCGTGTGGAAGGGGCAGGCTTCAAACCATGAACAGATGGAAGTCACCTCAGTGAGGATCTATATGGTACAGTGAAGAAGGGAACAGGGAAATAAGGACCCATGTAGAAGACAGACCGTCACACATCAAGCTCTCTGCCACTCACCTGTGTTACCTAAGAGTAATTCAGCTACGAGTGACTAAAGTGGGCATTAATTTTCCTCCTGTAATAAGAGGATAAAGAGCAAATGGTTTCTCGAATTGGTTTAGCAGTGTGTTTGACAGTTAGCATTTCCTACCTGCTCCTTAGAATGTTACCTTTGCCCCAGGGCATATATCACATATGTGTTGACCAGTTTTATGTCAACTTGACACAAGGTAGAGTCATCTGAGGAGAGGGAACCTCAGATGAGAAAAATCCATGCATAAGTTCAGCTGTAGGCAAGCCTGTAGGGCATTTTTTTAAATTAGATTGATGGGGGAGGGGACCAGCCCATTGTGGGTGATGTTATCCCTGGGCTGGGGGTCCTGGGTTCTATAAGAAGGGAAACTGAGCAAGCCATGGGGAGCAGACCAGTAAGCTGCATCCTCCATGGCCTCTGCATCAGTTCTGGCCTCAGGTTCCTGACTTGTGTGAGTTCCTGCTCTGACTTCCTCAGTGATGGACTGTGGTATAGATAAACCTGTTCCTCCCCGAGCTGCTTTGGTCTCGGGTTTCATCACAACAATGATAACCCTAAGACAATATATCTATAATTGATCATCGGAAGCATGAAGAGGAGCCAGCATCAGGCCATGAGGAAGTGGAGCTTTCCTGGAGATTTCCAGAGATCACTCGTGTGTGTCTCGGGCCAGTCCTTGTTACATCAGCCGCAAGGGGATCCAGAACAAACCCATCTAGAAAATTATTTGCTCTTAACATAATTTGAAGATGCTACAGATAAGAAAGTTGGAGGTGCCCCCCTTTTTCTAATATCAAATAGTTAGTCCTGAAAACATGCATACACATAACATACAGACTGAGTTGTTTAATGTTTATATTCTGTAAAAGACACTAAATGCAGGTAGGACTCAAGGTGTTAATGCAAGAAATAGTATATGCTTGTTCATTACACTCAAAAGTATATATCATGAAGAGGAAGTGGACAATATTAAAACCTACGAAGGAAAGGAAACATTTCAAATTCATAACTATTTTATTTTTGAAATTTTTATATGTAGTCCTGGTTGACCTTGAACTTGTTATGTAAACAACAACTCACAGACGTCTGCCTGCCTCCGCTTCCTCATTGATGAGATTAAAGGTGTGTGCCACCTTGCCTGGCCCAAATCAACTCGCAAGCGAGTAAACTAAAGGTTACTTTGTGAAATACATGTCTCTAGAGTTTAGAGGTAACCACAGAAAATGAAAAGGGCGCGTGCACACACACACACACACACACACACACACACGCTACAAAAGTTAACAGAAAAAGAGGCCATAAATTGGAGGAAAAACAAGAGATAGGAGACTTTGAGTGGAGGAAAGAGAAGGTGGAAATATAATATCAAAAATTAAAGAAATTTTCCTTAAGTTGTAGGGAAGTCATGCTGCATGTAGTATGGTTTCTGTCACCTTGAAACTTTGTAAGAGTTCAGAAGATGGACACCCCTGAAGTACTGCAGACAATGCTTCTACAGTCCTGCTACAACAGGATCTAGAAATTAAGTAAGTTATTTTAAAGAAAAGCCAAGTTTCAGCAGCTGCTGTCATCAGATAATATCTCAGAAAGGGTTAGTCCCTGGCACCCAGCAATGCTAGCAAATGCTACCTGCTGCAGTAAAGATGACGTAAGCATGGAGATGAACGTGTTATTATTGCTATAAAAGGCACGAGGCAAGTTAAGATGTGCCCACCCCCAACAAGCATTTAGTGAGCACTTCCTTCATGGAAGACTCTTCTCTGCTCTAACCCTGAGAAGCAAAGGGTCTACTGGATGATTCATAGAATCAGGAGAAATGTAGATGTTTATTTTGGATATGATGTTCAGGAAAAAAAATAAGTACTTTTGGAAGACATTCCTGATGAGTCAGAATCCAATTCACTGGCCTCCAGAACAAAACTGAGGCTTGGGAAACTCAGGGCCCAGGCTGCAAAGAGTCTCCACTGAAGTAAAAGAACCACATAGCACAAATGTGGCCACCAAAGCCATGTCTGAGGCGCAGTGCAGCAATAAGAGGAGAGCTTTGTGACAGTGAGGGGACAGAAAACTTAACTGGGGTGGAGAAATGGAGACAGAGAAGAACTGAAGCAAGAAGGAACAACCCTGGGAATGCCTCTCAGGGTTTGGATGTTTTATGGTTTTATTTGATTTAGTTTGACTTTTAGAGTCAGCAAGAGATTAAAGTTGACACAGAAAACCACACACACACACACACACACACACACACACAAACACACACAATTCCTCTGCCAGTGTGTCTTCTTAGGGAGAAGTGTCCACTTCTGCATTAATAAAGGACACAGGTCACGGCTCAGCTCAGCCAGGCTTACTGGATCGGCTCAAGAAGCCCACAGAGAAAATCCTTAAGGAAAACCCCAATGAAAAACACCCCCTCCCGAGAAAAGGCACATGAGGAAAAAAGAGGGGAAGGTAGTGGTGCTGGTAGGGAGTGGGGTGGCAGACAGAATTAGTAGGATTATTTTGTGCAGGGACACAGGAGAACATGAAACACGGATGACAGTTTGGCATGACCGAGAAAATAACAGTGAAAGTAATAAATGTTACTGAAAAAGAAGGCACACACTTTCTGCAAAAGAGAATGTTATCTGAGGTGTCCTTTGTAACATGAGGGGGCCTGCTTATTGGGGTTTCTGTCCTGCCCCCCCCCAGCTGTTTAGTCCCAGAGAAAAATCACACAGATCTCTGTAAGTTATAATGCTAATTGGCCCATTAGGTCAGGCTACTTATTAGCTAACTCTTACATCTTGATTAACCCATTTTTCTGATCTATGTTAGCCATGTGGCTCATTACCTTTTTCAGTGGGGCAGCTCACACCCTGCTGCTTCGGTGATCTGGGCAGGAGTAGGGGAATCATCTTCCTCCTCCTCAGAATTCTCCTGCTCTCCTTGCATCATTTCCACTTCCTGTCTGGTTTTCCCACCTATACCTCCTGCCTGGCCAATCAGCGTTTATTTAAAACATGATTGACAGAATACAGACAATCCTCCCGCACCAGTCCTTCACTGTAGAAAAGCGGTGGGGAGGGCTGAATGAGTGAGTGAGTGAGTAAGGACCTGATCCAAAAAGGAATGAGTGCCCCACCAGTGTTACCAGGGCAAGACTGGGAGAGCCTTCAGTGTGCCCAGCATGCCACTGGCATTTCTGCAAATGGGTTAAGGGAAAGCTTTCTCAATGAATTCATATACACACAGAACACATTAACTATCTAAGAGCTGAAATAGTAACTTCCTGAAATATGTGAAGGGAATGACGAGAAAGGGCTGGGGATGAAGCCCAGTTAATAGGGATTGCGTTAGGGTTCACCCCCAGCACCTCATAGGCTTGACTCTGTGGTGCATGTGTGTAGTCACAGCGCTGGGAGGGAGGAAGAAGGGTTAGAACCGCATGGTGGGTGGTTCACTATGTAACAAGCTGGAAGCCAAACTGGGGTGTATGAGACCCACATATATTGATGGGGGGGGCAATGAATGGGAGGGCAAGAGAAGGGAGGAAAGAGAAGGAGTAAGGAAGGGCGGGGAAGGGAGGAAAGGGTATGGGAAGAGAGAGGAGTGGAAGGTCCATCCCTGAATCAGCTGGAGCTCTGGTCTGTTCCACCCAGAAGACACGACCGTCACTGGAATGAGTCTCCTCCCTGGAGTCCATTTCCTGTGAATTCTTGGCATTATCGACATAAAAATAAAAGGAAAGACAAAAATAGATCTGGATTGCTAAATAAAAGGAAGGATAAGAAAGTTTAATCGCTTTTTGAAATTATAAGATATAGTTTAAAAAAGGAGAGACTTCAATATGAGTCATAGTTTAATGTTGATAGCACATTTTAAAAAAAGCTAAAATCAGACAGCACTCGGCTTTACTGCAAGAAATAACTGCACTGTGCTGTTCACTGTACTTAAAAGTATGTATCATGAAGAGAAGGGAGACATTATTAAAGCCTACGAAGGAAAAGAAGCAGACTTCAGAGTCATAACTATTTTAGTTTATTTTTGAGACTGTATATATGCATCACTGGCTGGCCTGGAGCTCACAGTGTACCCCAGCCGACCTCAGACTCACGGAGATCTACTGCCTCTGCCTGCTCACTGTTGGATTTAAAGGCGTGCGTCACTTTACCTGGCTCAAATCAACCAGCAAGTGAGCAAATTAAAGGTTGCCTAGTCAGATATATGTCTCAAGAGGCTAGAGGTAAGTACAGAAAAAGAAAGGGGGCTAGCAGAATCAGTAATATCTGCTGACAAAAAGCCATATTTGAAAATACGGGTGTGTAAGATACTGCCTTTCAAATCACATACCATTCATTTACTCTGTATGACCATGTATGTGCAGATTTGTGCGTTTACACAAGTGTGAAGGTTAGAGGACAGTCTTAGGTGATTGTCCTTAGAAAGCCATACACAGGGTTTTGAGGGGTGCATGTTGGAGGTTTGTTAGTGTTATGGTGCTGCCTCTGATATGTGACATGTGCCCATGAGTGGAGTCCCAAAATGGATGTTGTGTGCCTTTCCTCGATTGCTTGCCACCTCCAAGGTTGGAGACAAGGTCTCTCCGTAAATCTGAAGCATGTCGGTTTGGCTGGCTGGTCAGCAAGAGTCAGGGGTCTGCATGTCAGCTTGACTCGGTGCTGGAGTCACAGGAACATCCTGTCACATCTAGCTTTTCATGAGTTTAGGGCTCCAAATGCAGGTTCTCAGGAACCTAGACAACCCCTTGGCCCACTTTCCTTTGTGGGACAGGGTTTCCTTTGGTACTGTGGGCTTGCTGGTTGGGCCTGGCTGGCCAGTGAACCCCAGGATCCACAAGCATCCCTCTCAGCTCTAGGATCACAAAGCGACGCCGTCACACCTGGGTTTTCATATAAACTCTGGGACTCAAACTCAGGTCCTCAGGCTCCAGGGACGAACGCTCTAGTGAGGAGCCATCTCCACAACTGAGGTTTTTCATTCTTCCAGTTAATTATCCAGTAATCATACGCTTTTCTAAGGATGGCTGTACCAAGCCTGTGTTAAGTGTTAGAGTTTAAAAGGCAGAACATAGTTAATAATCTTGGACAAGGTAGACATGGCCTTGGGGGAGAACAGAAACCCCCTTCCATGCAGGGGTGGCGGGGAGGAAGCTCACATATGGAGGGTAACTAATGTATGATATGGCATGAAGCTTGCATCACACTAAATACCTACATGATTGTTTCATAACAGCTGAAGCCAATCTCTAATGAGCTGGAAAATTGGCCAGAGACCCAGAAAATTATTCATTCCCACTATAATAGGTGTACAAAATATTAATTTACGATCTAAGACTTATCAAAGAACTTCTAGTGATAAGAAAAGGGAAACAGTCAAGTCCTAAACAGCATACACAACTGGCCCAAGCCTGTAAAGAATGCTCAGCTTTGCCAACAGTCAAAGGCGCTATTGTTGCTTAGGAAAGCAGCTAAAAATGTTAACAAATTCAATAACATTATTTCCAAAGAAATAGAAAAGTGGCCATTCCCAATCAAAGCTGGTCCAAGTGTAAATAAATCAGCATCATACTTTGAAGGTAATTTAGAAATATTTAAAAATATCCCTATGAAAAATACTGCCTTGGTTTAGCAGTTCTCTCAGTGATGACTTCCAGGAATTTGCTTATATGCACTTTCAAAGATTATCTAACAGCTCATTCAAAATATTTTTGATATGAAATAAATTTTAATAGTGAAATACAGAAAACAAAAGCCACAATCCACATACAGGTATTACCCTTTTCCATCTTGATTAGCATTGATTATAGCATTTATTAACTGTACAAACTGACTGGTAATGTGACATTTCATACATATATAATCTGAATATGTAATACACTCAGATCTTCTTCAGTGTCCTCCTATTATATTTGGCTTCCTCCTCCCACAATTCCCCTTCCTATTCTTCCAAGCCATTCTTCTACTTTCATCCATTATCTTTATTGTTTTCTTTAATTATAACTGAACGTGTGTGCATGCATTTAAATATATAAATGCAACCAACTGATCCCATATAGTGCTGCTCATATGGATATATGTGTCTGCGGACTGACTAAGTGGTCACTGGATAACCACTGCTCATATGGATATATGTGTCTGCGGACTGACTAAGTGGTCACTGGATAACCACTGCTCGTATGGATATATGTGTCTGCGGACTGACTAAGTGGTTACTGGATAACCACTGCTCATATGGATATATGTGTCTGCGGACTGACTAAGTGGTCACTGGATAACCACTGCTCGTATGGATATATGTGTCTGCGGACTGACTAAGAAGCTAGTGGATAACGACTTATGGGGTTCATCCCTAGAAAAGACTGGTGCTCCAACTCTCAGCAGTTATGAATTTCCTGTAGTTCTTCATGTAGGGGGAGCATGGCCCTGTGGGAGCTCCCCATCCACACTGGCCTATCAACTGCTTTGTCATTGTCAAGGTCTTCCTTAGTCTACCAAATTATTGAGATTTTATGGGTGCAGCTTCTTGATTGTAAATAGAAGACTCAGTCTCCTGGCAGAGGTCCTGATCTTCTGGCTCTTAAATCTTTCCATTTCCTCTTCTGTGATGCTCCATGAGCCTTAGATGCGGGAGTTGTGTTGTATCCACAGGGGCTGGGCAGCCCGTGGTCAGTTATTCTCTGCAGTTAGATCAGGTGTAGCTCCTGTGATGGTTTCCATTTGCTGCAAAAATAAACCGTTGAGAAACGAGAATGAAATCTTCCTATGGGTAGAATGATAAGTGTCTAGAATGAAGTTAGAAATGTTACCAGTTTAAGGACGTGGCAGTTGTAGGTTCTTCTCTAGGTTCCATGGCTTCACTAACCATGGGTAGTTGGCTGCATTTAAGCTACCAGGCACGAATCCCTTCCTATTGGTCTAATTAGACAGCCAGTGGTTACTGCCTAGATGTAAGCACCACTGTTGCAACATGGGGGATATCTTGTCATGCTGGTCCTGTGGCTCCTAGGCTTTACAGTCAGGTAGGACTGTCATCTATGGCCATACTATCCTGAATGCACCGATCTTGTCCAGTCGGGTAGGACTGTTGACTGCTCTTCTTCTCCCTTGGTGGCTTTTCATAGTATGTTGCAATATTACAAGAGTTAGACCCCAGGGAGGAGGCTTTCAGGTCCGTTTTAGCTCAGTTCCTCAAAGCCCTATGTTGAAGTGTCTTCAACAGTAGTACTTCGCCTTCAAATTCTGGAAGGCAACAGAGAACAATGACAATAGCTAGTATTATTTGGGAGCTCTCTTGGAGTCCCTGACCAACAATGCAAAGGGAGTATCCTCATGCCTAGTACTAGAGTTCTTGTTGGATAGACTATGGTTCCTGTGGGGAGTGCTATCATCCCTGGTGGCATGAAACAAGATATACTTAAAATAGCAATAAAGTATAGCAATAATAATCATTAATAGTAAAAGCAAATCAGAAAGCAACAAAAATTGGCCACAGTTCACATACAGATTTTCTTTGGAGACAAAGTCTCACGCTAGAACTTTGGCTGGCCTGGAACTCTCTGTAAACCAGCTGACTCAGTCTCCCAGAGATCTGCCTGACCCTGTTTCCTGAGCACTGGGATGAAAGACACAGGCCACCGAGCCAGACCCCTAGGTTGATATAAAAATTTATGTTTTCAAGGAAATATTTCAGAATATGGGAAAATATACTTGCTTTGATGTCCATTGGATGTATAAAGACACAAATCCTTGAAACAGTGTAACCTTAATTTAATCTTTATAAATTTGTCCAACACCAGATTTGTTCTTATCTATCACTAAATTTCTCCCTCAAATAATGGAGAGGTTCAATAGTTTGATTGAACTTGAAAAAATATGGATGTTCACAAGAAGTAAAATCAGAAAGTCCATATTAGCTCAGTGGAGGTGGCAGGATTGTCGTGATTCTTATTTTCTTTGAAAATTCTCTACAGACAATTTTTGAAACATTCATGAGTAAAAGTAGTAATTTTATTGGCTTGCATTATGAAAAATACTCCCAGAGGCTGGGGCTGCAGCCCAGGGGCAGGGTGCCAGCCTGGCATGTGTGAACTCCTAGGCTCCCTCCCCAGCACCACAAGCATGGTTGGCAGACATTTTAAATGGAATAAGAGAAGGCTTTTGCTACTGTGGGGACTTTATTTATTTATAAAAGTGCTTTACTTGGATAAATATTATGACATATAAAAACTACATCAAATCTTGCTTGATGGTGAATCTGATAGAATTAATAATAATAATAATAATAATAATAATAATAAAGACTTTAAAATCTAAAATATACAAAACATTGCATTGGATTGAGCATAAAGCAAATCTTACACAGCTTAGTGTCAGTCATTGGCTGTGATGACTTTTAGGAATAACTCTTCATTGGACAAACTAGAATAACATGTTTTGGGGTGCAGTGGGGAAATGGCCTTTGGAGTGGCATGCTGGCGTGAGTGTTGCTGATGGCAGCTGATGAAGCTTTCTGACCCCGTGAATAATTGAGGAACTAGGGAAAGAAGGAGGCATGCCTGCCCACCACAGCAGTGGCGTTTGGAAGTGGTGGTGTCTCTACCTAGGTTGTATGTTTCCTTAGCCATTGGCTAAGCAGAGAAAAGGAATGTCAGCCATACCAAGGGAGTCTTCTTAGACAGTCAAGCATTGTACGCTTCCCCTCGTTTGCAATTCCTAGATTTTATTAGATACATAAAATCATGTTTGTAGACAAGACATGGAAGCAAAAGTGACCTGTGTAGAGGACCTGAGTCACAAATGGGAGAGAGGAAGGATGGCTAGGACGGCGAATATGCTCAACACAGAATATGCTTATGTGAAAAAGTGTCTAAATATTTAACTCACTTTGAAAGAACTAGAGGGGTTTGGAGAGGGGCTCACTGGTTGGAAGAACCTCACTTGCTCTTGCAGAGGACCTGTGTGCAGTTCCCAGCAACCATGCCAGGTGCCGTCC
Source organism: Myodes glareolus (assembly GCF_982192425.1). NCBI lineage: Eukaryota > Metazoa > Chordata > Mammalia > Rodentia > Cricetidae > Myodes > Myodes glareolus. The sequence continues at coordinate 79,443,520 of NC_142037.1, read as the reverse complement.
ACCTGTCTAACTCTAACTCCAGGGACCCAGGGTCCTCATATTTTTATAAAGATATATGTTTCTATTGTGTATATGAGTGTTTTCTTATACGCACAAATGTGCAGCATAAGAGTGCCTAGTACCCAGAAGGGCCATAGAGGCATCAGGTCCCCCAGGAACTGGAGATATCTGTAGTGTCCATGTGGGTGCTGTGTAACATGAGGGGGCCGGCTTGTTGGGATTTCCATCCCGTCCGGTACCCCACAGCCGGCAAATCCCAAAGAGAAAATCACACACAAGACTCCATAAGGTTATAAACTGATTGGCCCATTAGGTCAGGCTACTTATTAGCTCTTATAACTTATGCTACCCCATTGTCCTTATCTATGTTAGCACATGGCTCCATACCTTTCTCAGCAGGGTGGGTTACATGCTGCCTCTTCAGTGGTCTGCACAGGAATGGCTAGGGAGTTTCCTGCTTCCCAGAATACTCCCAGTCTCTTTGCTCCACCCCTACTTCCTGTCTGGCTTTCCTGCCTATACTGCCTGCCTGGCCAATCAGCATTTTATTAAAATATGATTGACAGAATACAGATAATTCTCCCGCACCATTTCCCTCTTTTTTTTTTTAAACAAAGGAAAATACCCATAGTCCATTTGTTGGGAATGTGGGCGTAGTATTTCAGGCTACTTCCTGCTCATTGGGGGCGCTGATGATCTTATGGGGACCTAAAGAAAATTTAGAGTTATAATCAAGTCCTAACTGGAGTATCCTGTGAGTCTTGATTATCTCAGGCAGCAGTTTTGAATCTGTTCTGGATGTAGAACTCTTTCATCTGGGCCATCTGTTCCTATCGGAGATTTCTCAGGTGGTCTTCCTTTTTCGAACCTGATTTTTCTTAACTTAGAATGAATCCACAGCTTCTCATTTTCTGTGGAAACAAAAGCAAAATCTCTTCTCCAAAGTAGCATACCTTTTGACTTTAATTTTGAAGCCAAGGTATTTTCAAAATATCTATCTTGGATTAATTCAGCAGCATTTATAAGCAAATATCTTTTAGCAGCTGTTGCTCCTTCCTCAGCATTCAAACAATTCAAAGAGAGCATAATAACACACAGTATCAAGATTCTCTGTGTATTTTCCATCTTTATGCGGCTTTATTTTACTTATATTTCTTTTATTTTTACTTTTACTTTTTGAGACAGGCTCTCTGTATATCTTTGTCCTGGAATAACACTGTAGACCAGGCTGTCCTTGAACTCACAGAGATCCACTTGTCTCTGCTTCCCCAGTGCTAGGATTAAAGGTGTGTGCTACCACACCTTGAACTCAGAGATCTGTCCCTGCCTGCCAGGCATTGGGATTAAAGGTGTGTGCTACCACACCTTGAAGTCACAGAGGTCAACTACCTCTGCCCCTTAAAGTCTCAGAGGTCAATGTACCTCCGCCTCCCAGGCATTGGGATTAAAGGTGTACTACCACACCCAACTACTTTCTTTCTTCCTTTTTTACCCTAAGAACTTTAACCTTTAGCCTACATATATTTTTAACACACTGTAAACTCTTTAGAGGTTTTCTTCATCTTTGAACCTCTCTTTACTGTATCTCTCTCTCTTTTTCTGACCACATGAGTCTTTAAGGAGAGGATTAAAGCCATGGCTTTGACGGCTAGATCCAGCCCATTTCTTAACTTTCCAGCCTCATGGCTGAGATACCAGCCAGAGCTGTGTTCACTGCCACAACTCTATGGCGTTTCAAGGTCCTTGCTAGCAAGCAAGCCACAGCATTCTGCTCACAGACCACACTCAGTCAGACTGCCTGCCTGAAAGATTCAGAGATTGCCCTAGCAGGACAGTCCAGAAAGCCAGCATTTTAAAACAGTGCAACTTTTTTCCTGCTACGGCTGAAAACTGAAAAGCATACATTCAGCTTTTCATCAACACCATTTAAGTGTTTCATGGCAGGACCTCTTAAAGGAGCTACAAAGTTTTGCAGCTAAAGCTGAGTCAGGAAGCCTCTCTTAGATGAGAGCATTTGCTTGCCTCTAGCAAGCAAAGCAGACCCGAGAAATTGCTGCTACCAAGAAACCATGCTTTACTCTATTCTTTCTCAAGCTTTCTCAGGCTTTTTGTGGATTCAGTTATCCACGTGGGCGCCATATGTAACATGAGGGGGCCGGCTTGTTGGGGTTTTCATCCCGCCTGGTACCCCACAGCCGGCAAATCCCAAAGAGAAAATCACACACAGGACTCCATAAGGTTATAAACTGATTGGCCCATTAGGTCAGGCTACTTATTAGCTCTTATAACTTATGTTACCCCATTATCCTTATCTATGTTAGCACATGGGTGCTGGGAATCGAATTTGAATCCCCTGCAAGAACAGTCAGGGTTCTCAGCAGTGAACTATGTTTACGGTCTTCCCACAGCCAATACCCTCATTTTGCTTCCTCAGGAATCTGCACTCACATGCACATAGCCACATACAGACATGTATAATTAAAGGTAAATAGTATTCAAAGAAAGGAATAGGGGAAAAACTGTGCCCTAATCCAAGATGGTGGTTCTACCATGACAGGAGTCATGCTGTACACAGTGTGCCCTTATCCAAGATGGTAGTTCTACCATGACAGGAACCATATTGTACACAGTGTGCCCTTATCCAAGATGGTGGGTCTACCATGACAGAAGTCATACTGTGCACAGTATGCCCTTATCCAAGATGGTGGTTCTACCATGATGGGCAGGGGGGTCTCCTGAGAGCGAGCAGTTGCCTGCTTTGCTGCCTTCATCTAATTTGCAACACAAATAACAGTGTGCAGTTAAAGAAACCATACATTCAAGCCACATGCCATGTGTTCCCATTTCCATGAACTATCCATTGTAGGTAAAGTTGTAGGGGCCATTTAGCGATTTTGCTATTTTCTCTCAGTTTCTCTTCACTAAAATGTTGGTGGGGTGTTATGTTTCATTTTTGTTAGTTTTATTTGTGTATGTCTGTGTATGCCTGCACTCAGAGGACAACTCGTGGGAGCTGGTTCTCTCATCCACTGTGTTGACCCCAGGGGTCAGAGTTGAGTGTTCAGGCTTAGCAGCAAGTGGTATCACCTGCTGAGCCATCTCGCTGGCTCAAGGAGGGGATTCCATCAAAGAACACTGTGCATCCACCCTCCTGTGTCCGAACTGCCTATCTCCTGTGCGGCAAACTGTCAACATCGTGGAGCGCCTTCCCCAGAATGGCTAGGTCTACCCATTAAATATGAATATTAAATGTTTCCACATCTTAATAAGTGTGTTTACATAAATCAATGACATCTCTACATCAATATTGATTACCAATATTTGAGAGCAAACATTTCTGTCTTCCTGGAGAATGAAGCATCAAGGCAGAATCATAATTAATATGCTCAGCAAAGCAAACAAGGAAGCGCTGTGCAGCATCGTGACGTGTTTAGTCACAACTGCGTGGGCGGCGAAAAGAAGACAACTCTTATCCAAGTATTTTGCATTCAAGCAGCAGTGAGGACATTATAATCCATACTTCACTACAGACTTATGAATAGTAATGAGTTCACCACAGTGTGAGGCAGTTATTGAACCTTGTCCAAAAAAAACCATACCGTCTTCTTTCTTTCTTGATTTTTACTTCTGCATGCCAGTAGCAGAGTAGGCAAGGTGGGGACAGGAATAAATTATTTTAAAGAAATGAAAGTTGTGTAGCAATTTTGTTACCTCCCGTGCTTAGCAAAGCTTTTAGCCTGTAGTATCCCATGTGCGGAGCACAAGTCAAATATTCCTGTAAACTGTGAACGAAGCTTCAACTCAAAGCCGACAGCCATGAAAGACAAAACAAGGTCACACAGATGTGATTTCTTAAATGAAATTAACTATATTGAGAATAAAGTTATGCGAAGAATTTAGATATATGAAGTTTGTGAGACCACAGTAGTTGGCGGTTGGTCCTGTTCAACTCAGATGTTCCTGAAACGTGCGTAAGCCTGAGTGTTGCCTACATGGAGAATGACATTTAGTAAAAACAAAGCCCCGAGAAAAGTTTCACTCATGGTACCTGAAGGCTGAGGAGTGAACCCCCCGACACAGATGCTCCTATAAGGTATCCTGTAGATACTGGAGGAGGTCTGAAAAAGGCGCTTCGTGTTCTGCAGGAGCCAGTACTGGTGGGAGGGACATCCTTCCGGACTTCTTATTACTTGTCACTGATGTGACCTGGAGACAGAGTTCTTGACCTCTGCGACTGCAACTGATAAGGACGGACATCAGCAGGTGTTTTACTCGAGCTGGTCAACACGGGCTTGCCTGTCACTCCTCACTGTGCTTCTACAAAGAGCCGTCCCCTCACCTGGAGACAGCTCCCTGTAGCAGCGCTCCCGCTCTCGTGAAGGGTCTTTCCCTGTCAAGGCCACTATTTCCTTAGCATAAGGAGAGACATTTATCTTGCTGCTAATGGATAAGTAATTATTTAAAAAATGTATATTATGACACATTTTTTTAAAGAAAAAGAAAAGTGAGCTGGACAATGGTCCTAAATGTCCCTTCTTCCCACTGACTCCTATTGGGCTCTTCCAATGTCATCCCTGACACGGGTAACTTTTCTTCCGTGAATTGTTCTCTTGAATAGTTTCTATGTGTCATGTTATCTGAGGCTCTCTCTGGTCCCCTGGTGGATTTAGCCAGCCATCAGCTGCATAATTGTTAATTTTAACACTATAAAAGGTTCTGATGCAGAAGAGATACGGCATTGGTGGGAGAATTAATTGAAATGTATCTCTCCATCACACCACTCTCCTATTGCTGGCTTCCCACACGCAAGAATTAGACCTGTCATTTAAGGTTTAAATAAATTTACATCTTTGCCATTCGTGAAGCTTTGAGTCTGATGATAAATGGGAAGGCTGATTGTTCCGAGTACCCATGTAGGTTTTTCAGGCTGAGAACAATACCATGGGCTCTACCGGTCATGGTCGGGGGCACATTCTCATAAGTAGAGGAACTGCAGTCGGAGCTGACAAGAGATAGGGTAGGAAGGGGGGTTACGGGAAAGGAAAGAAGTGAGAGACAAGACACCAGAAAAATTGAGCTGAAATAAAATAAATGAATCGTTTATTACTAAAATATCTCCAATCCTCCTCCTTCTCAACCTTAATTGGGATTTTTTCCCACATTTTGCAGCTGGAGAAAGCAATGTAAGATGCTACATGCAGGCCAGGTGCTAAGAATATAAGCGCTCCTGAGGCCTTTGGAACAATTATAGTTTGCTACCTGAAACGAAAAGTGTGTTAGGTCTATATTTTAGGTCACTTCCAGTCTACAAATCTAAATGTTTTTGATGCTATCTAAAGACTTCTAGACTCTCTTCTCGGTCATAGGCCACCACCCCCTGAGTACTTATGACCAGTAATGGTCAGTGAAAACTTGGCTCGTCAAGTTCACAGACAGAACTAAATAGCCAGACCCAAAAAGAGGAACACGGTATGTATTCACTCATAAGTGGATTCTAACCATAATTAAAGGTCTTTGAGCCTATTATTCGTGATCCTAGAGAAGCTAAATACGAAGACGAACCTGATGAAGATTATTTAGCTATCCGCCAGGAGGTAGGAAATAGTCAAGAGTCCCAGGTAACCTTGGGTGCATGGGGGGGGGTGGGAGGGTTGTTGGAAGGGGAAAGGGTTAGAGAGAAGGGAGTAGGGGAGGAATGGAGAAAGCTCGGTTGACCGGGATGGGGGGAAGGGAGGAAGGATGAATGTGGGATCAGGGAAGAATATATTTCAACTAAGGGAGTCATATTAGAGTTTACAGGAAAATTGATTATATATGGGATCCCAGGTCCAAGGAGAGATCCCCAGATTGTTCTCTGGACAGAGGAGGGGGTGCCTGAACCGGCCTTGGCCCGTGACCATACTGATGAATATTTTGCTTATCACCATAGATCCTTCATCTGGCGTTGGATGACGATACAGATGGAGGCCCGCGTTGGAGCACCGAACTGAGCCCCCCAAGATCCAAATGAGGAGCAGAAGGAGGAAGAAAATGACGAAGGACTGCGAGGGATACTATCACCCACTGATACAAGGGGTCGGATCTAATGAGAGTTTACCAAGGCCAGATGGACCGTGACTGAACGAGCATGTGATCCAACCAGATTCTCTGAATGTGGCCGGATTTTCTGAATGTGGCTGGCCTGCAGTCTTTCTGAGAAGCCATTGACATTGACACTGGGACTGGTTTCCTCTGCATATACTGGATTTTTGGGATCCAGTCTGTTTGGATGCTCACCTTCCTGGACCTGGAGGGAGGGGGGAGGAACTTGGACTTCCCACAGGGCAGGAGACCCTGACTGCCCTTGGGGACAAAGAGGGAGGAGGAGAGGGAGGGGGGGGAGTGGGAGGGTGTTGGGAGGTGGGATGGAAATGGAAACTTTTATAATTTAATAAAATTACTTTCAAAAAAAAAGAACTAAATAGATACTTCTAGCAGGGCCTGGTGCACAAGCCTGGAATCCCAGTTCTCCCAGTGTCCTTGGTGGCTGAGACAGAAGACTAGGCTGCGGAGAGATTTCAAAGCCAGTCTGAATAACCTAGTGAGACTCTACCTCAAGATTAATATTATTTTTAGTCTGAAGCTTTAACTCAGTAGTAGAGCATTTCCTTACCATGCACAGGGCTTGGGTTCAGTCTCCAGCACTTCAGATCAGTACATAAAAATATTTTAAGTCACACCATCATACCCGCTCCCTCAGCGCTCTCTATACCAGGTGGCTGCTGAGCTATGGGTTCCTTGTCCCCAACAGATCGAGAAGAGACATAATCACAAGAGTAAAAAGCCCAGCAGAGGAGACGCAGAAACCCCTTTTTGTACGTTGACTGGCCGCTTTCAAGCGAGAAATGGCCAGAGATTTTCAAAGGTGGTGACTTCCGGGCACCATTCCTGCAGCTAAGCACACCTGCCCCTTCCTCCCAACTTAGTTCTCATTGGCGTACAAACCCATCCCAACAGATCACAGCCTGGACCTCCAAACTCCATGGAGGAACTTTTCCAACGCCCTCCCTTCCACCTGGATCTACCCGGTTCATCTAGCTGTCCCCAGACTCTCAGAACTGGGTGAGGCTATTATTGTTCCTCGAATGACGCTTTATCACTGTGTGACAGGACTAAATAGTTCACTATATATGGCTCCAGGTCCTCAGCAAACAAAAAGGGCATGCTTGGTTTTTATTTGTTTGTTTGTTTTGTTTTTTTGTTTTTGTTTTTTTGTCACACAGCAGATTTAAGGATTATGTGCCCATAGTTTCAGGGGACACAATGGGTCAGCTTTGTGAAGCCAATAAAAGTGGTCTCTGCAGAATCTTCTGTGACGTCTTGTGTTAAGATGGGGGGTGTTGTCCCTGTTGTCCTGTAGGAAATTCAGAGATGGCCTATCTCAGGTCAGGAATGGGCGAGGTAGATTTATTACTATTGGTAGAATGTAATTCCTTGATCATGGCGAACTTCCTTTAATTGTGCTTTCGTTTTAAACTTGGGTGTAGGTAGGTGGCTCCATAGACGGAATTACAATGCAACAATTGAGTTTAAGTATTCAATTTTTCTTTCAAAATCCATACTGTGATGGGCTCTTATAAGTACAATGGGGAAGGAGTTATGACCTAATCACTTTATAAGATGAGATGGGGAAAATGCATAAAAGACCAACCAACAGTGTAAATACAACAATACAAAGAAACCTAATCTACTGCAAAGCTATAACTTAATCCTCCCACAACACAGGGGCCTTGGGAACTGGCTCATGGAGAGCTCCAGCATATACAGACGGTCTTTATAAAAAGCCTTGCTTCCGTTCCAACTGTGTGATTGCTGTTTATAGTTTACACAAATTATTTAACTTCATATAAAGAAGAAATTGCAGATTATAACTTAAAAAGAGACAGAATGGTGGACGATCAAGTTCTTTGTGTCTATAATAGTAAAAATTATTTGCATGAAAGTGTGTGTGTGTGTCTGTCTGTCTCACAAAGAATAAAGGCACTTGAATATAATGTAGAATGCTAAAAAAAAAATGCTTTTTGTCATTCTGCTCTGCTATTTGATGTGAATGGCAACAGGGAAGCCCAGCCAAGATTACATCTGTAAAGTGTGACCTAGGAAACGAAAGAACCTTGTCACTAATGGAGACACTATCTGAATTTTTTATTTGTTAACGCTGAGCTAATGAGCGTAATGGGACCTGAAAATGGGAGACAGAGAGAAAAGGAAAGCCCACTGCGGCTTTGGGAGGGAAAGAAGTGTTTTAATGAGACCCAGCATTTGAGGGTTCTGAGCTTTTGTAGGTCATCTTCTTGCTGACACTTGCAGTCACTCTTGCTGACATGCAGTGACCCTGCAATGGCCATTCACTGTCCCCAACATCGTCAGTCTTCAGTGCTTTCTCATTCTTTGCCCCCTGGCTCCTCATTCTCCCTCTTTGCTTTCTCTTCAGCCCCTCGTTCATCCATTTTCCGTTGTTGTAACAGAATGCCCGAGACCGGGTCATTGATGAGGAAGGTTGTTTATTTTGACTCATAGTCCTACAAGCTAAGATGTCTGTGCACAGGGCTCCTGCAAGGACCTCCTGCTGTCACCGAGGGGCAAGAGAATGTGTGAGGAAAATCACAACACAGGGGCAGCCAGACTTTATAACAACCACCGTGCACCCCACCCCTGTGATCTGGGAGAGTGCGAGCCTGCCTTCCTGACAGAAGGTCCTTCTCTCTATTCACCTAATCCATCTTTCAATCACCTCTTTGGGATCCGATTTCAGCATGAGCTTCGCCTGAACAAACCACACTCAAACCCTCACAAACCCTGTTCTCTGGCTTCCTGATTCTCCCCCCGTAACTGAACGGCACAGAAAATGTTTTGACCCATGATAAACACTTCTAAAAAGTTACAAAAACCTGAAAAGAGCCATTTTGAGAAATCCGAATACTAGCTATTTGACAAAATAAGGTACTTTTGGAACCAGCACTTGGGAGGTCAAGACAGGTGGATCAAGATTACAGGGCCATCATTGGCTGCAGAGCAAGTTTGAGTTCTGCCTAGACTACATGAGGCCCTGACTCAAAAAGCCAAAACAAAGCAAGATTATTTGGGGTAGGGGGAGCTCATCTTTAGGAGTACTGTCCAAATACTTTTCTTTTTTATAATTACCTTCTCTTCTCATTCTTGGTCTGTGTTCATTGTGTCTTCCTGGATTGTATTAACTGACGATAATCTCCTCAGAGCATTCCAACCAGGCAGAGAACAATCAGATTCCATTCTCTGCCTGCGAGGGTGCAGTCCACCACAGGGGCGCCAACCTCACGACCTCCTCTGTATCTTATTATGTCCCATGGGCCACCACCTCCAAATGCGGTCACCCAGGGAGTTACAGCTTCAACATATGGATGTGATGGACACAAAATCCATTTCCTGACAGGTAGGGGTTATTATTTCACTGCCACAGATGTTTCTGAGACTCAGTCAGAGCGTGCAATGGCTTTAACACAGCAATGCGTAAGGACGGGCTTCATCCTGGAACTCTTGTTGAGGTTAAAGGGCGGGAAAGAGATGATGCCAAAAGACCCTGTCAGCTGCTGAGACAAACAAATATTTCTTTATTTTTATTTTCTAGTCAAGACACATCTGGGTTGTTTGCCTAAACTTTAAGGCATTTAACATTCAGAGAAGTGAAAACCATCTAGAAAATACAAGAAAGGTAATTGGTTCAGATGTCACAATTATCATAACAAAACGTATTACATATGGCAACAGGATATTTTCATAATACTTTGCAGAGAAGCCAAAAGCGTTCGAACCACTCCCATGAGCAGCCAGATGTGCTGTGACATTCTGTAATCAAGCACAAATCCAGCTCTTCCCAGGAGGAGGGAGTGCAAAGTCCTCCAGGTCAGACTCCGCATCCCCGGGGCCATCTCCCAGCATCCCTTCCAGCCCTCTAGCTCAGGGCTTCCCATGAGCCCTGTGAGAGCAAACTCCCCAATACCCAAACCTCCCCATGTTGCATACTGACGGTTGACAATGCACCCCCTTTCCGGTGTTCTGTAAGTTGTACTACCCATGCAGTTTCGGGGTGCCTCAGGCTGTTGCTGTCCTCTTAAACTCAAGCCCAGCCAGATAAGCGGAGCTGGAATAACATGGAAGGGTCCCTGGTCACTGTTCCTGGCTCAGTCCTGAGCTACTGGCTGGACCAACTCTGTGGTCTGTCCCTAATCTCTCTCTCTCTAAATATATATATATTAGTATTATTTTTTCATTATTCTAAGTTCAGATTGGTAGTTACATAGCTTCTGCCTTCTTCTCTGACTCAGCTCCTGCTGCAGAGTTCAGAAAAGCACTGTTACTTACGCCATAGAGTTTGCCCAGTACCTTCAGGAAGGGCGGCTTCTGAAAAAACCAGCGGTTTTTAGATTATTTTCCCCTCAAAGGGATATTGCTTTTTTATAGCATCCCAAATTAACTTCTCTTAACATTTTCTTGTAAGTGTCCAGAAAAAGGACATAGAGTCTCGTCATATAATTCACTGAGTTGCAAACTAATAATCCCATTTATTTAATCAACATAGAACTCAAGGAGTAAAATTTTATCTGCTCCAGCTTCCTGGACACCCTCATTGAATCCTGCCAATCAGTATCTGTTCTCCCCCTCTTTTGACTTCTAACACCACATGTCAGCATTGGAAATTTTTTACATACAAAATTAAATTGAAATGTTGTAGTTCTGAGTCCATGCCTGGCTCAATATTCTTGCTCAAAAATTCTGTAACATTCATCCAAATTTCTGTGCATTCAATGTAAATATTCAAAGTTTTTCATTGCTGTGTAAGATTCCAATTTTTTTTAATATAACACAGCGTATTTTTTTCACTGTGGCTCATGGACACTTGAATAGTTTCTGTTTTAAGTTATTATAAAGGAAGCTGCCAAGAACACGTGCAACTATTTCTATTAGTTGTGCATGTGCATGTGTGTGTGTGTTTTGGATTTCCTCCTCCATCTCTGAAAGTGTCCTGTCCCCTAACTTGCCATGCTCTGGACACTGCCTGATTGGGGATCTTTGTTCAGCATCTTTTGGAGTCCTCTGAGCCGTGCTCCCAGGATACCCACAGCCAATTTACACAGAAGCAGAAGAGTTTGTTTTTGTTTTGTTTTTTTTTCAGGGTGAAAACAATATTGCAATTTTCTCAGAAGACTGAACACTATTTGAAAGAATTCCTTGAATTTGTGATTCAAACAAATATCTAAAATGGATTCCACATCCCCGGAGGTAAGAAACACATTAAGAAACTTAGAATGATTTCAAACAGAACCCAGATTTGTGTTCTGAACTCTTCCAGGTTGTGGTCAGTGAATTTCTGTCCCTGTGTTAGCATCCAAAGCTCTGCTTTGTACCAATTCTGCAACACAGGCTTAGAGATCATTCGCGATTGGTTCTTCTCTGTACTTACCTGTGTCTTCTACTTTGTAAGCATCAAACACTCAAAGGATCCCTGGGTTTGTTTTGTAGATTCCAGGACTTCATGCATGCTAGATGCAGCTACACCTCTGCCCTTGTTCTTGCAAATCTTAAAGTAGTCAATGCTATCCAGCATGGACTTGTATTCACATGAAGTACATGTCAAGACATAACATACACTCATTCACCTCTTGGATTTTTCTTCTACTCATCTGTCTAATAAAAACAAAATCTCATTTTCATGAATCTTGAGTGAGCCAGTTATCAAAAGCACAGTACTGCACAGCCCCAGCCAGAGGATGAAGTCCGGTAGGAATGACACAGTGTCTTAGTCAGTGTTCTATTGCTGAAAAGAGACACCATGACTACCGCAACTCTTACAAAGGAAAGCATTTAACTGGGGCTTGCTCACCTATTCAGAGGTGTAGTCCACGATCATCATGGCTGGAAGCATGCAAGCAGACATTGTGCTGGAGAAGGAGCTGAGAGTTCTATATCTGTATCAGCAGACTGCAGAGGGAGAGAGAGAGAGAGAGAGAGAGAGAGAGAGAGAGAGAGAGAGAGAGAGAGAGAGAGAGAGACTGGGCCTAGCTTGAGCATTTGAAGTCCCAAAGTGCACCCTCAGAGACACGCTTCCTCCAGCAAGGCCACACACCCCAATTCCTGTCAAGTAGTGCTGCTCCCTAATGACCAAATATTTAAATCTATGTGTCTTTGGGGGCCATTCCTATTCAAACCACCATACATGGTAAATAGTATGTGTTTCCTACTATTGTCGTAACAGATTGCCACAAATGGGTTAGTACTTTATCATTCTGGAGACTAAGTAAAAAAATGACTTCTATAGTAAAGAAGAACTTTACAATGAAAATGCTGGCATTTTGTTGGCAACGCTTTTCTACCAGAAACTCTAGGGAAGAACCTGATTTGTGGCCCCAGCCAGCCTCCCACATTGCCTGGTCTTGGTCTTACATCACTCCAGCTCTGGCGACCGTGGTTATGTCTCTGACTCTCTAAGGACCTTTGTGATCACATCACACTAGAGGGATCTCCTCGTCCTAACATCCGTAAACTCATCACAGTAGCATAGCTCTTTTGTCAATCAAGTTAACATCCCTCGGGTCCCAGGGATGGGCTGAGCACATCCCTGAGGGGCCTCGCTAAATCTAACAAGTCAGTATTACCACTGTGGGCATCTAGAGGCTCTGTTTAGCTGTAGAAGGCAACCTCTTGGCTATTCTTTTTTCTCATCTTTGTATAAGAAGGATAGAATACAAATATATTCTCTTCTCTTTCTCAGAAACCTGTCCTCAAAGAACAGAATAAAGGTGGTTTTTGAGTTTTATTGTTGTTGCTTATTTGTTGTTGATGATTATTGATTTTAATGGACATCAGAATTTATTAAAGGAAGTACATAATTGGAGGAGAATTTGAAAGACATTAAAAACCAAGGATTTTTGTCCAGGCCTCCCTACCTGGGAGGGCAGAAATCAACCAGGAGATACTTGGTGCTTCTAGGCCTGGGTTGGCGTGCTAAGGACAGTCACAGCTCCGCAGGGCACCATTAGGGTGAACCAGTATATTATTGGGAGGGGAAACGGGAGATGGGCAGGCAGAAAGATTCACGTGCTGGGGAGAGAAGCAGAGTTGAAGAGGCAAAGTGGTTAGGAATAGGTTGATGTAGATGGCCTGCTTGCCACCCAGGGCCATGGTGATGTCCAGGCCTGTCTTGGTCTGTGACCCTGATGCAGTTATGGGGGTCTATATTGTGGTCCATGGTTGACATCTGTGGACTCCCAGAATCCAAGCCACCACCTGTGACCATGTTGTTCAAGGGAGGTGTCCCCACAGGGGCCTTGCCCATCTAAGAGGCCTCTGCTGCCACCAAGAACCATGGGGCCATGATGATCTAGGAAGTTTATGCTGCCACCCGGGGCCATGGTGACACTGGGGTCTCAACTGCTGCTGGGGGTCATGTCTGGGTCTGTGTCCCTGCCACAGCCTCAATCTGTGTTGATACCCATGGCTCCTGTTACCACCGAAAGCAGTGAGGACAGGGCTACACAGAGTTGGTCCTATCCCTCACCAACAGCACCAATCTGAAGAACCAGCCCTACCCTGGCCTGGACAGCCCCGTAGAGCTGTCCCTATCGGTGGGGGAGCAAATGAGTTGGTTCTGAAGGTGTGAGGGTGGGAGAGGTCGCCCCACTGCCTGTCACATGGTGGCCTGCGAGGGAGAGATGCACCCCTGGCCCCTCACCCCTTGCCACTTGCCACTGACTAAAGGCCCAGTATCGATTGTGTAGCAGAAGCCAAAAGCCTTGAACCAGACCAATGACTCATTGCAAAGAATACTTAGAAATAACCTTGTATGGACTAAAGGGTATATTATATGACTCACTGGGATACAATACACACATACACACACACACATACACATACACACATACACACACAACCAAGGGAAGAGCTGCAGGGAGCAAAGGCTCCTGTGAGTTCTAAGGTAGCCAGGCCAAAGGAACATGGGTTCCAAACACATTTCAGCTCTAGACCACTCTCCTGCATCCTTCCTATGATGCTAGGCCTGGGCCTCACTTCCCAGAGCCCTATGTTGTCTGGGATTCTTGTTATTCTCTGTCATCAGGAGCTTTTTGTTCCTCAGAGACTTTCTCCATATGGGTTGTGTCTTTCCTCCAGAGACCATAGCAATAAGATGTCCTTTGGAAGCAAAGGTTAAGCCCATCCCAGTTCCAGAACTACAGAAATAATAATAATAATAATAATAGTTTACATTGTTTATGTTACACAGAATTTTTGTCTTCTTATGACTAGAAGAAGGAACTAATGCAAACAACAACTTCATTTCTTCGGAAGCACTTCTCTGAAATGCTTGCCACCCCTCCAGACGTGGCAAGGAGACCCTGCTTCTCCTCTCAATGGAGCTCCACTTACGACTACTGTCATAAAAGTACAGACTGCGTCTACTACGTCTGCTGTTCCTCTCACAGCACTTCACACCTAGACAACCATGAGTAGATGGGATAGCAGGACTTCAGAGCTCAAAACAGCTTCCTTGGAGATGACCAAATTCCTCCTTTCTATCTTAATAATAAAGAAATTACTTTATTCAAAACAGAAACCACAAAACCTACAATACTGGTGTGTTTTCAACACAGTGGATAAAAAGAGGGAATGAGGAAATGGTAGCAGAGGTAGATCTAAAAGCTAGCTCTAATTTTGAAATATTAATCTTTATGAGTCGATGTAATTACACCGGCACTGATAAATTACACCAGCTCCAAGAAAATAATTACATCAACTAATAATTTGAGTTCCAATAGAATTTATAAATTATATGTCAGCTTTTCATAGACAAATGTTCCTTCTTCAATCAATTCTCAGTGCACGCGATTGTGTTGATCTTCATACTTGAGCAATATTCTCTTACATACAATACAGACTCTATGTCCTCTGCGTGTTTTTCCTTGTCCTAGGAATTATGTTCCCTGTTGTCATTTATTTAATCTTCTCCCCATTGGTAGAGCAGACTGATATTTCCTCCTTGGTGGTGAAAGATTTACATATACACACCGTAGCCCTTTCCTAGTCACAACCTCAAGGCGGCTGAACGGCAACTACAGCCTACTGCATAGAACTCGGGGAGGCTGAGCCCAGAGCCTTGGTTTTTCTTACATTGATTTGGACCAATGGAGCTAATAAGACCACAATGGGAAGACAGTATGAGGGGCTTCTGGGTGGGAAGCAGAATACATTAATGTCTCTGCTTCAGTGCCTGTGGATATGAAGAAAATCAAGGATTCGTTCATCCCATCTTCCAGTCAAGGGCCACAGTGTTTATCCAAGAGATACTGGCATGGTATGTCCCCCTACCCTAACTTCTTGTAGGAGACTAATCTCTGAGTAAAAGCCACAAGGGACTGGGGACTCCTTCACCATCAGCAGGACACACAGGATGGAGGTTCCACCCCAGGCCTAGAAAACTCAGAATACCAATGTCATGACTACCACTGGCCCAATTCCAGATTCCGTACGGGGAGACATAGATGAGAATATCAGTCACTACCTCAGATGCCTGGTACCCTGAAGTGGGAGATCCCTGAGAAGTGGGTCAGCCCCATCTACTGCTGTTGAGGCCTGGCAAAGGTATGCTGCTCTAGGCAAAAGCAGGTCATAACAACAGAGGTCTCTGGAATGTTCCCTATGCTGACTTGATTTAGAACAGTGCTTGAGAAAGTCTAGGCCTGAGGGTGTCTCAGAACAATAGAGATTTTAGAGGTTAGCAATTAGGAGGAACAAGGAACTTCCCAGAAAGCAAAGTCTAAATTGAAGAGTTCTCAAAAATAAAGACAACAGGAAGAAGGGACAGCTAAGAAGAGCCCTGTTCAAACAAATCCACAAGACTGGTTTTAGACACTATCTCTGCAAAGGGACAAACATCTATTTTATGATACTGTAGAACAATTTATACCCCAGGGTGTTGTTTAAACAGTAAAGCTATGTCTGTGCAAACAGAAGAACCTAGCAGCATATGAGTTGGTAGCAGCAGAGGTAGGCGGGTTAACAGGGACATCAGGGAGACAGTCGGAGGACTCTATCCAAACTAGTGTTTTTCTAGAGTAGGTACAGACCCTGGGTTATGACCCAGGAGGGTGGGTGACAGCAGAGATTTCATATTTCAAGAAAAATGTACTTTATTAACATAATTAACACACCATAATCTATTTTAACTTCATATTTAAAACCATTTTTGCCATTTTCTTTCCTATGCTTATTTTTGGTGGAGAACTGGACCTCTGTTTATTGAAGTTGTATTTCTGTGTCTGGTTGGGCTTGATGTGGTTCTTGATCTTGAGTAGACGGTGTTCTCTCCTCTGAGTGGCTCTGGAGGTTGAGCCCTCAAGTGTATTTTGTTCACTCTAAGACCACAAATAAAGCTGGAAGACATGCCCATCCTATTATGGATGCAAATTATGGCACACAAAAAAATAAGAAACATGGAAACATGGACTATGACTCCTCAGATGATCACAACACCCCAGTAAATCAAGTGCAAAGCCATTCAGATGGCTGCTGTGCCAGACAAAGACTTAAAACAAAAGAATGTATTAAAATTTCTAAAACCATAATCATAAGGGGACAATATCACCAAACTAATAATAATGGTAGATTATAAAAATTAAAGATTTATAAAAAGTAGTCTTGGAATTGAGTGCCAACAAATTAGATCACTTAGCTGAGAAAAGAGAACCCTACAAAGACTAAAGTGCCAAAACTAACAGAGTCCCCAAGTAAGCTCACGAGAGCGGGAGTGAATCGGTGTCTCCAATGGGGCTCTTTGGTGGAACGAAGCTGCTAGCGTGCATATGCATGGAAAAGGAACTGGTGCACATGACTTTGGGGTATGGCAGCAAGCTCTGATCTGAAGAGTCCTCCCGTGGGTTTCAGATCCAAGGCAAACTCCTGCTCAGGTAAAAGTTGAGGGCAGTCAGAGGGAAATTTTCCTCCTGGTCATATTCATGTATCAGAGAAAACACATACATCTACGATACAGCCCCAACAGCCCAAAACATGCTAGGACACTGAATCCAGGGCGTGTGAGGCGGTCATCTCACACAGCAGTGGAGATTTGCACTAAGAATGCAAGGCTGGCTCTGCAAACAAAATGCTCGCCAGAAAGATATGAGATAGTGGTCATATTGCTATTTCAATAGGTACAGAAATCCATTTGGCAAAATTAAACATCCCATCATGACTTTTTTGAGATAGGGCCTCACTGTGTTACCCTGACTGACCTTGTAGAACAGGATGGCCTTGAACTCACAAAGATTCACCTACTTCTACCTCCAGAATGCTGGGATTAAACCTATCATGGTTTAAAATGTACATATTTAACATACACACAGAGAAAGGGAGAAACTCTCCCCCAATGACAAAGGTGATCTATGCAAAGTCCACAGTGGCACCAGACTCAGCAGTGGGTGACTGAAACTTCGCCTCTTCAGTACCTATAGTGAAAGTTAAGCGAGGGCGACTGATCAAGAAAAAGAAATAAAGTCATCATTATTAGAGAGAAAGAAATCAAAGTTCTCTGTCAAGATGACAGGAGTTTGTGTATAGAAGATCATAAGGAATTTACTAAAAAGTACTGGGACTTAAAAAAAATTAGCTTAGTGTGGTTGAAGAATAACACAGCTGGTAGAAGAAAACCAATCACAATCTTATGCACTCACAGCAAACAACCTAAAAATACAATTAAGAAATTATTTCTACTTAAAACCACACCAGCGAAAGAGAGACAAATGCTGAGGATGAACGCTAACCAAAGGAGCACGACCTCTTCACTGGAAGCTGTTGCATCTTGGGAAAAGTTTAAAGGAAGGAAAAAC
The DNA here is from genome assembly GCF_982192425.1 of Myodes glareolus. Taxonomy (NCBI): domain Eukaryota; kingdom Metazoa; phylum Chordata; class Mammalia; order Rodentia; family Cricetidae; genus Myodes; species Myodes glareolus. The sequence continues at coordinate 79,425,626 of NC_142037.1, read as the reverse complement.
TTTCCCATGTCTGTGCTTCAAATGATGTATTATTAAGGATGCAATACTTTCCAAACTGATCTATAACTGAATACAAATGCATATCAGAATTCCAATGTCTTTGGATAAGCCAATCTAAAATGAACATGACAATAAACGTGGTGTTACTGAGCCAAAACAACCTTGGAGAACAGAACCTAGTTGGAGGGTCCACACCTATTCCAAACATAACTCTTAGGGATCAGCAATAAAAGGCAAAAGGTTCAATTGGAAATGGATAAAGAATCTGAGCAGGCGTTTTCCCAAAGAAGGTACAGAAGCCACTCGAAGACGCAAGAAACAAGCATGGAAACCCTGGTATTGATCGCTATCACTCAACTAAAGCAAAACCCACAGGGATGATCACATCGGGTGGATTCCTTGTAACAGTAAAAAGGACACATAACAACGAATGCTAATTTATGTGTGATCTGACTAAGTAAATGGGATAGCTACATAACTAGTAAGAGAGAGAGAGAGAGAGAGAGAGAGAGAGAGAGAGTGCGTGCTTCTGGAAGAGAGAGCAGCATTTGAATCAGGGACTACGTGCAGCAGCAGATTTCCCTGGCCAGTGTGGACAGGACATGCAACCTGCTGAGGGCCCAAATAGAGCAAAACAACAGAGAGGATGTTTCTTTCCATTGAGGTAGGACATCCGCCAATTGGGGCGGGACATTCGGTGTTCCCTGCTTTCACAACTAACTAGGTTCTCATGGTTCTTGGGTTCTCAAAGATAGACTTGCACTAGGATTTGAGGGTTGGAAACTTCTCACTTCTTGGACCTTCAAATCAGATTGAAATTCTTCTCGAGTTTTTGTCCAACTTGCTAATAATAGATGTTGGGACTTCCCAGTCTCCATAATTATACAAGCCATTCCCCATGGGTCTGTTTCTCTGAAGAACCCTAGGCAGCGAGTATGTGGAAAAAAATAGAGCCCCCATACTGTTGACAGAGATCTATACTGACATGATCATTTTGGAAAATAACCAATCAGTTGAGCTGAGATGGGTACTGCTGTGAGTATTCTCCAGCTTTACATCAGCTCATGATTGGATAAATGAAATTGAGTGTCTACACAATGAGACAGCACTCATGATTGATACACAAAATTGAGTGTCTACACAATGAAACAGCACTCATGATTGGATAAACTAAATTGAGTGTTTACACAATGAAACTCAACAATAAAACTGAATGAACTGTTGATGCACGCTGCAACTCGGATGAACCCTGAAGCACTGTGCTCCACAAAGGAAGCTCTCATCACATTCCACCTATCGTAAGATCTGGTTTCGACGAAGTGCCCAGAGCAGGCAGATCTACAGAGGCAGTAAGAGAACTGGTGGTTGCCCTGAGTGAGTGGAGGGAGGACAACTTGGAAGCAATGGAGGCAACCGTGAACAGGGATGGCGTTCCTTCATGGAGTGGTCAGAATGTTCCGCAGTTGACTGTGGTGGTGGCCACACAGTTGTGTGACTGCACCAAAACAAACAAACAAACAAACAAACCAAAAAAAAACCATTGAGTTATGCACCTTAGATGAGCAGATTGCATTGTGTATGCAAACTATCCTTTTCAAATATTGATTTTTATTTTTTTATATTGTATATGCCTGCACATGCGCGAGAGTGGGTGTCCATTAAAGCCAGGAGTATCAGATGGAGCAGAGTCACAGGCAGCTGTGAAGGGCCTGACAAGAGCACTAGAAACCAAATTCAGGTCCCCGCAAGAGTAATGTGTGCTCTTAATCACCGAGCCTTCTCCCCAGATCGTGGAAATTATATATTGCTGTAAGGAAGTTGTAAAAGCTAATCCTCCTTGTGTAAAGCGACAGTTGACTTTGCTAGTTAGCTGAGCTCTGCAGCTGGTAGAAGAGAAGGGTGCTGAGTCCCCAAGTCAGTGTGGAAAGCAGGGTGAGCACACCTCGCATGTATCTTAACACAAAAGCCAAAGTTCTGATTGTAGCCATGTGGATGGAAGGCAGCTTCTCCCTCCTACGCAGCACGCTCTGCCCTCGTGCTCACGGCCCACATGAACCAGACACACCTGTCCTCATTCACGGTTTAGGAAGTTCATGGATACTTTATCAGAAGTGGAAATTTTCATCATTCCCTTGCATTGCCTTCTTCATGTTTACAGCCTCACACATTAGCCTAGGGATACATTGGTACTGTCATCTTAACAAGAAGAGGCCATAATACCCAAGGCTGAATTGGAGGCTTGTATGTAGCGAACAGAGCACACTGGGTCTTCTGTGGGGTGCTCCGTCTGCGGGGCTGCTCCAACCTGCCTTCTTAACACATACTGCTTATTCTCTCGGGCAGCATCCTCGTCAGTGTTTACAATTAAAAACATTAATTGCAATATGTGTTTTAATTGATGGGCTCTGTTGATTTCAGAAACCACAAAACCACTGATTCATCAGATTGAGTAGGAGTCCAGTCAGTAATGGAATGTATTAATCCATCTCTGCAGACATTACTAATATTTTCCTCTAGTAATGCATGCTCAAAAAGGGATGAAAGCAGAAGCCCATGGCGATGGCGAAGGAAATGGAGCCCCACCAAGCAAACGTCATCAAAATGTATTGTTATATGGTAATTTGGAGGCGAAGCTTTGGACCCTGTAGCCATGTCTGTTTCTGTTCCTTTTAAAAACACTATCATTGTTAGATGTATAATTGGGCCCTGTGTAAGCACAGATCATTTTCTCAGTCCAAATGAATATAACTTATTCATGTACACTTCGAAATTAGAAATTAAGGGATTAAAAAGAATAGGAGGTGTGATCCTTAACTTCACCTCTATACTGAGGACTCCAGAATCTTCCCAACTGCAGAGAAATATTATCTATGAGGAAATGTATTTGATTCTGTGTGTTCATCTTTTTAATTAAGGTTTGACCTATATAGGGATTTAAATTTTAAATTTTAATTTTACACAGATAGGCTGCTCGTATGCCTGTGAACCATGTGTGTGCCTGATGTCTCCCAAAGAGGGCATAAGTTCTCCTGGAACTGGAGTTACAGACAGCAGTGAGCTGCCCTTTGGGTGCTGGGATCCACACCCAAGCCACTGTTCCTAACAACTGGGCCATCTTTCCAGTTCCTTAATGTATGGATTTTAAAATATATATATGGTAAAAGAATTTCCTTCAATCTGTCATCACGCAGTTGAAAAGTAAGTTTATTGATCATAGAAATGATCTCCCAACTAGGAAACAACCGTCCTCAAGACCCAGCAATACCACTTTTGAGTATAGATCCAAAGGATGCTCAATAGTGCCACAAAGACATGTGCTCAACTATGTTCATAGCAGCATTGTTTGTCATAGCCAGAACCTGGAAACAGCCTAAATGCCCTTTGACCGAAGAATGAATAAAGAAAATGTGGTACATTTACACAATGGAGTATTACACAACAGAAAAAAATCACGACATCTTGAATTTTACAGGCAAATGGATGGAACTAGAAAACATTATTTTGAGTGAGGTAATGCAGATACAGAAAGACAATTACCACATGTCCTCACTCATAGGTGGTTTTAAAACATAAATCAAAGAAAACCAGCCCACAAATCACAATCCCAGAGAACCCAGACAACAATGAGGACTCTAAGAGAGACATACATGGATCTAATCTACATGGGAAGTAGAAAAAGACAAGATCTCTTGAGTAAAGTGGGAACGTGGGGGAGGGTTGAAGGGGAGGGGAGAGGTAGGGAGGAGAGCAGAGAAAAATGTAGACCTCAATAAAAATAAAAAGTAAATAAAAATAAATTTAAAAAATAAATAAAAAAGAAAAGAAATGGCCTCGTTCCAATGGAAAATGAGTTTTCTACTTTTCAAAAATCTAGGAAAGAGAACTTGTCCTTGCATAGCTGGTGACTAAATCAAGGCTTAAGTACTTTAGAATTGGAAAGGAAAGGTAATTAACATGAAAGAAAAAATAAATACGGCTAGAATGGTCTCCCCCCCCATTCTCCCTCTGCTACCCTGCAAACTGCCCGCGATTTCATAATGGGGAAGGGGTGGAGGAGAGCACCCCAGGGGTTTTATAGTTCTTGGGTCATTATCATTATCATCATCATCATCATCATCATCATCATCATTATTATTGGACCAGAAGTTTTCTCTTACAGATTCTATAGTTTGTGCTGTATATTAGTAACTATAGTGACGATACTAATTGTTAAGATTAAATCTGGCTCTCCAGGGATAAATGGAATTAGGGAGTCTTTACCAAAGCTCCACTTGTAAGCTGGTAGATCAGTTTGTTTAACTAAGGCTAACCCTGGATTTCCAGGTGTGCAAGCTGTCTGTGGCTGCCTCAGAAACCATCCCCAAACACAGTGACTTGATAAAAACAAGCAGTTTCCTATGCCACAATTTTATCAACTGGGATTAGCTGGACCGTTCTCCCATCTCAACAGATGACACAAAAGTCATTTGGTGGAATTCTCTGGCTCATGAACTGCTTTGAAGGGCTCCAGGGCAGGATCAGTTTTAGGTCTGTCGTGCCAGGTGGGATGGCCCAGTGGTCTGAACCAGCCAGCACTGCATGCTAGCACGTCTTATATACGCAGTCTCGAAGCCATTGCAAATTTCACACAGCAGCCTGGGGCTTCCAGAGAGCAGGGACTGCAAGCAGTAGTAGCTTTGTATGGCTACACTTAGAGACCCCAGAACGACACTGCCATGCCGAATTGGCCAAGCAAGTCATCAAGACCAACTCAGATTCTAGGGGTGAACGAATTACTAGACTTCACTCTCATGAAGGGCTAACAAAGGACTTCCTTTCACCTTCCGCCTCCCCCAAAGCCCACAGTTATTGAGGATGCATGCACACCTGGTAGAATATAAACCAGTGATGTTTCCTCCATAGCATAAAATCAAAGGTGTGTCGGCTTGAGCGCTCACCTGCCGTTCCTACCTCGCGGAGCCAGAGACTAACTCTTGAAAGAAACTGTGAACGTTTCTAGTAGATGTCTGTGGTTCCCTTTCCCTCATAGAAAATCTGCCTGTCTGATTAGCACCCTGTGCCTTGAAGAGCTCACCCAAGTATAGTTCTGCCTCAGGGTTCCTTCCACACAGTCCCAGATACGCGACCAACACCCCAGATGTCTCCTTGGCTAAAAAAAAATATTTATTTAAAAAGAAAAAGTTTGGGGCCATGTATGGTCGCACCGTGCCATCTTTAATCCCAGTGCTGGGGAAGCATGGAATACACAATGAGATCCTGTCTCAGAAAGAAAACAACCAAAAAGACCCAGAGATGTACCTCTTGGTAGGGTGCTTGTGCAAAATGCTCTGGATTTGAAGAATCCCCAGCACCGTGTAAACCAGGTGGAGAAGCTGTACACTTTCAGTCCTGACCCTTGCTGGGTAGGGGTGGGGGGTAGAGGCGGGAAGAACTGAAGGGGGCAGATCATCCTCAGCTACCTCAGTGTGAGATCAACCCAGACTATGTGAGAGAAAAAAAAAGACTAAAAGAAAATCATTTCTCACAACTATGCTACTAACTTATATATAAATAAGTCAGTACAATCTGAAGAGATGAAGGAAATAGCTTCTTCAGAATGAAGGTGACCTAACAGAGGGTTTGCAAGGAGGCTTGTCTTGATACCTCGAGAGATCTGAACTGTCACTCCCTCAGGTCCAAAGAATTTTAAAGGCAAAATTGCATCATTTACAATTAAAATATTCCAAGAATGATTTTTAAGAACAGATCCAACAAGAGTATAGAATCCATTTTATAAAAATGCAAAAGCATGATTTAATCACATTATAAGTTTTTCCTTTATAGCCAAGAAACTATTAAAAAAAGCACAGCCAAGCAACGTTTAAATTTAAACTTATTAAATGTTGTTTTGTAACCAGTCTGCCCTCAGTAACAACGTAAAGTTACAGACTTAAGTGCCAAGGAGATGGCAAGGACACTTGTCTCTAAGCCTTGAGGGCCAAGTTCTCTCCTTGGCATTCATATAGTGGTAGGAGAGAATCCATTCTCACAAGTTGTCTTCTGACCTCCACCCACATGCTATGGCCTGCCTGCCAACACACACACACACGCACACGCACGCACACGCACACACACACACACACACACACACACACGTAAAAGAAATAAATAAAGAACTGTAAAAACAACCAAAAAAATCCTTTTAGTTAAGATGTTGGATAACCACAAATTGATCATGGAGAGAGGACGGGGTAAACCCTATTTGATACATATTCATTGTTATTAATTAGGAAGTTGAATAACCACAAGTTGGTCACAGAGAAAGAGAAGGGTAAACCTTCTCTTATATGTCTTTATTCTTATTTTATTTTTATTTTTATGTGTATATGTGTGCCATCATGTGTGAGCAGGTACCCAGGAAGGCCAGAAGAGGGCACCAGATACCCTGGGACTGCCATTACAGGCTGTTGTGAGCCGCCATGTGGGTACTGAGAACCAAATTCAGGTCTTCAGCAACAGCAATAAATGCTGTTAACTTCACAGCCATTTCTCAGCCCCCTAATTGATATGTCTTGAATACACAGACTGGGCTATAGGATTTTTGCATGGGGATACATTAAGTCTTGTCATTTCTAATTCTAGTCCAGACATCATGGGGATTAATTAATTAAGATTATCTTAGCAATACTGTATGTGAATCAAGGTGTTAAATCCTCATCCTGTTTTTTCTTCTTGCCTGTGCATACATGGACGTAGAGCATGTGGCTGATTCACTCATTGTCAACCATTTATTAAGCACTTATTTGATGCCAGGAGCCTTGCTTGGTGTTGAGGTGTAAATATAAAAAAGATGCAGTCCTTGCCTTTGGGGTGTTTAAAGTTGAATGAGGAAACGCTGGGGGTTAACAGTTGTAACCAAGGGTGACTGGCACTAGCTGATGGTAGCTGAGCTAAGATATGAAGCATAAAGCATGGAGTCCTTCACTGAGCCTGTTGGGATCATGAGAAAAGGAAAAGGGTTCCTTTCCAAAGCTACTTGAAGCGATTGCCAGTGAATGCATCTGGTGGAATTCTCTTGTCTAGTTGCTCCTACCCTCCCAAGTCTTTCCCATGTGTCCTTATAGCCAGAGGGGATTTCATTGATGAAAGAACTGATACAATGCATTATGAAAAAAGAATTGTGATCTAATGAGAGCCCCTTTTGTCTTCCATGAATAAACAAAGATGAATGTTAGCACGAACAGGGCTTTGTCTGACAGCAGTAGATGGATTCACTCTCAGACATGCACAGACATCTGACACGGATTCAAGAGCACAGAAACCAGCACTGTAGGGCAGTCACGCCCGACAATAGACTGGACTGTGAGGCTGGAGGCTGACAGTTATCAAGAGGGCATGTCAACTAGGAAGTTAGTGTGCAGAAATGTTTAGCGCACAAACAGAGCATCCAAAGGAGTGTAGCTCTCCAAATGCCTGGAGGTGCGAAGTCCACTGAGGTCATTAGTCAACTTTTCAGGCAGCTGGACTGATGCTGTCAGGTCAAGCACTGGTTTTTAATAATCAGAATTCCTGCTCGAGGTCCCCTCATATTCATGTATGAAAAATTAGAAGGAATTATGACTTTGCTTTTCCTGACTTTGTATTGCTTTATTTTTTTTTAATTTTTGCTTGGTTTTCAAGACAGGATTTCTCTGTGTATCCCTGGCTCTCCTGAAACTCACTCTGCAGACTAGGCTGGCCTCCTGACTACAAAGAAAAGAAACAAATACTAAGCAAATTAGAAAAAATAAACAACTAAGTAAAACAAGCATCCTTATGTAGGTATGGAGCTTGTGGAGCAGTTGAAGGCTCTGACCTATCCTCCAAACATGGGGGGCTGCAGTGAGGCAGGGTTCTTACTCTAGAGATAGACAATCATGTCTTGGTTGTCCAGCTGTCTAAGCTGAGAAAAAGATAACTAAGAAAGATTGTGAGGACATCTGTGCATGCATCTGGGTTTGGTGGCATGAGGCCGGTATATCTGGATTGTTCAAAGTACCAAGTTCTGAAAACAAATAAACAAAAAGTCAAAAACTTGTGACTTCCTCCTGGAAGCTGCTCACAGGTCAGCGCAGAGACAAAGGTCTCCCCTCGGCTCAGGAAGGAAGGGTGGACAGTACAGCGAGACACAAAAGGGAAATAAAGTCCACAGGGCCAGGAAGGAGGATGAAACTCTCAGGATTATAGATGTTTTTAATGTAGAGACGCTAGCATGAATCACTTGAGTTAAGGTGCTTTCCAGCTGGATGGTGGCACATGCTGAGACAGAATGACCTAAGCAAAACAGTAAGGCCCTATCTCAAAACTAAGTAGGTAAATGAATATATGTTCAATTGGTGTCATGGTTGCCATTTAAAAATCAACATAAAATCAAATGATTTCTAACCATTGACAATAAGGAGAAAATTAAACCCCAAAAAGACATCATTTTTGAAGGCAGCATCTTAAAAAATGCTCTTTATCTTAGCAAATAAATGTTTTAAAAATAGTTAAAATATTTTAAAATGTATGCAAATGCAGTAATAAAAACATTATTTTGTAAGCTACCTTAAAAAATAAAAGGGAGTTAAAAACAATAAAAGCCTACAAAAATACAAATAATAGAGATGTAAGAATTTTATTCAAACACACACAGAGATCTCACTGAAAGAAATAAAATTTATTTCTTTTCAGCAAAATTAATGAAGAGACACTAGGTTCATGGATTATAAGGTCAATATTATAAACATTCAATTCTCAACACACAGGCTTATAGCAACCTTAATTTTGAAGGCTTTCAAAAATAGTTGGGGTCTTAAAGAGTAACCAGACATTCTGTTCTCAACTTTGTGTATAAACACAAAGGCTGAGAGTAATCAAATGTTTTTGAATAACAATGGCAGGGGTTGCTATACCGGATAATGCAAAACCAGACAAACAGCAGAACAGCAAAGCAGAAAGCGCAGATATCAGTGCTCATGAACTTCAGGTGGGGCAAGGCAGCTCTAGTGAAGAGCGCACAGGGCAGCTTTTTCTGTTGTTAGTTCTAAAGCTTGAGGGTCTATATGGAATAAGTGAACCTCATGGTATCTACAAATAACAATTTCAGAGGAATGCTGGTCATGAGAGAATAATTCCTACATGACAGAACATCTGAAAGATAATGAAACTGATTCATATCTATAATATATATACATGTATACATATCAAACATATATTTGTATGTATTATCACCCACATATAATGAACAAAGGACGGTAGTCATAGTTGTAAATAATATCCATTCATTTGTACACACACACACACACACACACACACACACACACACATAAATACAAGCATGTATGAACTAAACCAGTAAAAGACCCACTTAGAAATAAGCATGAAGTGAATTTCCCATTTCACAGATTTCACGCTGGTACAAGTAGCAGGGAACACTATTGGGAATGCCTATACCTGCCACCAACAAGGCAGTCAGCAGAAGTAGACGGCAGCATATTTACACGAGCCTTACACGGCAGCTAAGATGAATGAACAGGGAGGTACTACTGTCCCCAAACAACACAGTTAGGGGGAAGGAGTCAGTGGAGACTATAGACAGAAGTTTCCCAGAGAAACATTTCACAAGTTAAAAAACTAAAACAATAGTTTTTAAGGATGCGTTAGATTTTTTTTTAAAACTATACAAACATCAAATGTTTAGGCTGGGTTTAGGGGCTAGTGAGAAGTTTACTGCACGTTATCTAGTTAGATTTAAGTTTATGGACATGTTTATTTATTTTGGGTGGCGGATTCATGTATGTATGTATATATATAACATGTATGTATATATATATATATACATATATATATATATATATATATAAAATGATGAACTAAATAACAAAAGCAGGCTGCTGATAGGATGATTAATTATGAGACTGTATCATGGATTGAGAACTGTGATTAAGCCAAATATGGTTCACAAAAGGAAGCTGGAATGGTTGGTAGAGGGGGGGGGGCGGGACAACAGCTGGGGTTAGAGAGAGAGGCCTAAGATTAGATAGCTGCTGAGAGCACTTAGCAGTCCTTGGCTATCAGAGGAAGGGTGCTCAGTCACCCGGGTTACTCGGGGCTGGCAGTGGCTCAGTGTTTGCCTTGGGAGGTCCAGGGGGTTAGAGCAGGGGACTGCAGCTGACACCACATGGGACTGTGGGAGGGATCCTGGGTGGGGGGAGGCTACGGGCCCATGGAACACTTCACAAGAGAATTGCCATGAACCACTACCCTGCATCCCCTCAGAGGACCCTAACTGAGTCACAAAAAAGCTAAGAAACTAGGAAGACAGGAGAGACTGCCCACCTGCCCACTGGGACTTCCGGCTGGAGATTGAAGTAACCAACAATGCAAATCCAGTCATTTGTCATTGGGCTATGGCTGTCAGAGGACCTGCCTGCTCTCCTGCTCCATTTTCCAACCTGTAAATTAGAGATGTAACTCTTACTTTAGAGAGCTTTCCTAAAAACACAGAAAGATTGTCCATGTGAAAGGCCTAGCCCCTTAAGAACTCAGTCCTGGTAGCCTGAAAACTGCTTTGAATGAGTTCCCATGCACCCACAGGCAGGCTCCCAGGCAGCAGCAGCGGCATCTGGGAGAACTTAGAGAAAGTTTTGTTCTTTCTCTAATCAACAGAAGGTGCTGGTGATATAATGCATGACCAACCCTGCCCCCTCCCAAATTTAGTCTCCATTTGAGAACTCCAGAAAGTTGGGAGGATTCTTTAACACCACAGGGCAAATGAGAGAGAGGCTGTGCATTTCTGGATTTGCTCAAGCATAGCAACCACCACCACTAACACCACCCCCCAAAATGGCTTTAAAGCACTATCTACAGAGAATGAAAGTTCTCTGCTACTTTTGCAGGGTTCTTTAGGCCAGGTTTGAGGCCTAAACTTGGGATTTTGTGCAATCGTCTTAAATTAGTTTAAAAGGGTGTTTTTTTTTTTTTTGTGGGGAGGGCAGGAGGTTGAAGAGGAAGGAGGAGACAGCTTTGGTATTTCTTGATTTGTCATTTGGGAAAGGTCTTTGAGCTGTTGTCAGCCTTCTTGGGCACTGTCAAGAAGAGAAAGGTGTTTCCAAACCTGATCAGCACAAGCAAAGGTGAAAATCAAGGGACCGAACCTCAAACAGACAAGCACTTCACAGTCGCAGGAAACAGCCACATTTGTGGCTGTTGATTTAACCTGGAGTCCCGACTGGACTCCATCACGACCCCCTTAGGAGCTAAGTAGGAAAACAGAGCTGGCAGCTGTCATCATTTGACCACTTCCTTCCGAACAGGTCCGCAGGCTGCATGGCGCTTCCATTAAAGTAAGATTCTTTCACAGCAGCGTGTGCTGAAGAGCTGACCCTCAGAGCTCCATCACCAGAGTTGCCAGCTCCCTGCATCCAGGTGTGTCCCACCAAGAGGGGCGTGGTCTCTGTATGGTGAGGGTACCACCTTTGCTTCCTGAACCACGCAGTTAAAATACCATACAGAGGGTGAGTAGAGAAAGAGGAAGGAGGATGGAGGGAGGGGAACGGGGAGAAAGGAGGAAGAGGAGGATGGTTGAAAAGATGGAGAGAAGTGTCTTGGTTCATATTGGAATCTGAGGAATCCCACTCCTTTAGGAAGAAGGTAATGGAGCCGGCTGGTTTTTTATTGCCAGGTACTTTTCTACTCCAAATCAACCTCAGTGCTGCCTCCTAGTGAAGGGTATGGGGGTTGGAAAGGAGACCAATTACAGAGGAGGCTATAAGGGAAAAGAAAAAGGAAGCTGGGTACCTGGGCGCCCACAAACTTTCCCTGCAAGTGTGTCTCTGTTTCCTATCTGACACTGTGGCTCCAGGTGTTACTGCGTCCCTCAGGGAAACAGAGCCTTTTCAGGGGCTGCTGAGCAGACGACAAGACCCTTACACGCACAGGTCTCTGCAAGGGTTTTGTCCTTTGTCACCTCCTCACACCGGCCACTCCATTCCCTAGAACTGCACACACCACTCTACCAACAGGAACACAGCACAGGAGCATATTAAAAGTGAATTTAGACTTGGGTATGTATACATAGCAGTGGTTTGGGGTTTTCCTTTATTAAAAGCTCAGCCAGGTTCAGGCCAGAGGTCTAAAGGCTGACAGATAACAGGGGCCCATTTGATCTCACAATCACTGGGTGCCCTTTTCTTGGATGTGAAGGTCTTGGGCCAGGAATACTGATCCTCAAAAAGTCCAGAGCAGATAAATCAAACTCCTCCTATTCTGCAATGTGCAAAGTTGTGTCTAGTGAACACACTATGTGCAACGCACATAGTCATGTTCTGTCTGTGCCTTTGCTTCCTACAGAACTGTCTAACTTGGTTCGTTCACTTTAAAGGTATGATTGCAGTTTACACCAGGGCTACCTGAGGAAGTCTGATGTATTTGATATTGACAACATATAGCATATATAAGCATAGCTTTTGGTCATATATACAAACATTTCCATGCAATCATAATTTATTGAAGATTTCAAAAACAAACATGACACACATAAAATTGTTTAAAATACCAACACAAATTAATTTCTTCACCCTTCAATCATTTTTATGTCAAAATAATTTTTACTGTTAGACTCAACTTTATTCAAAATGATTAGTGAATAACAGTTTTCATACATTGTGTCTCCATACATATGCTCTTTGTGTGTCAGTGTGTAATATTTTTGTCTCAAACCTATTATACAAGTTGGTAGGCTGAAAGCTCAGAGATGGTAATTTTGTAGTTTATCACCATGGAACAGTATATTTAATATCCTAGTCTATGTAATTACACCTGCTAGTGTCTTAACATTGCACCACCCAGAGTCTGTGAATGACAGTGTCTTCTACAGTGTGTTAAAGAAGTATGATTCTAAAGTAATCAGTTCAATTGTTTTAGTAACAGAAGGGCAAAAACAATACGAAACAAGCATTTACAAACATGACAGCTAAGGAAAACAGATACCACTTAGCCACTGCTGACTGGCGTGTCTGTCATCCCAACCAACATTTTCAAAAGCAATCGCTGTTCTTCAATTTAAACCAGCAACAAAACAAGCCTAATTCTTAAATAAATAGACGCACAAAACAGTTCACATCAACGCCGTAATTACAATCAGTGCTTTAAGGGTCCGGTGTGTGAACAAATTGAAAATAAATTGCAAAAAGACATTTAAAAATTTTAACTGTTTATACAAATTTGTTACTTGCAAACAGCCAAAGTAAGAAGGCAAGCGAACTGCCTGAAGCACAAACTATCTGGGGGAGGGGGGAATCCCAGGAAGATGGGAGAGGGGGTGCAAACAAAACTATGCCTTTTGATTTTTCTTCAGAGCGTCAATTATAATTGCTCTAATTACCAAGCAAGAAAATGTGCGCCAACAGCATAAACGTAGTCCAGTGTGGAACATAGGTTTTTATTTGTTTAGAGAAATGATTTATACTTTTGATTTGAGGCACCTTTCTCCCCCACCACCACCATGAGGTGGGAAACTGTGATGTTAAAGAGATGGCTCTGATGTTCAAATTAAAAAAAAAAAATCAAAACAAGGCAGAAGACAATTGTGAAAGAGTTGGGTATTCAGATGAGGATTCAGACTCAGCCTAGGCTCGCTCCTTTGCCGAAAGCTTGCTCAAAAACGCCCTGTCCATCCTAAGGTATTTTTCGCTCCACTACCTCGGACTGAGTGCATCACCAGGCAAGAAAATGAGGGAACCATCTGGCCCTCCAAGGAAAATGAGCACTTTCTTGCCTTTCGGAACAGTCTCAAATATTTTAGAAAACGACTCCCCCCTCGTCCCCACCACACCTCCTCAGGCTTAACCCTCTTCCACCGTAGTTCTCGCAGCTCCTCTCCTCGGGTGTACCACCTTTATCCTCCCGGAAAGAGGCTTTCCGGAGCAGCCAGCAGAGCCGCTGTAGCGTTGGGTCGAACAGGGGCAGCCGACAGTGACACCAAGGGTTGCCAAGCGCCAAACAGTGCGCAGACTCCGCGGCGCGCGGCGGACTCTCCACTCGCCTAAACCTGCACTCAAAGTGAAAAAGAGTAGGAGGAGGAGTGTTGGGAGGGGGCGAAGGGCGGGAGGTGGTGGTGGGGGGGGGATCCTGTTAATTTCAGGTCGGGGAGGGGGAGAGCGGGAGGAGGCTCCTCTGGTCCCTCCTCCCTCCTGGAGTCCCCGGCTCCTCCTCCTCCGCACACCCAGGATATACACACTCACACACACTCACACACTGTCGCGGCTGGACATGCACACCCAGCGCCCGCTGCCAGCGCCTACACTCGCAGGTGGCGACACTCACCTGAGCTGCTACAGAGGGGTCCAGCCACCTTGGGAGCGGAGGAGCGACGGCCTGGGCCCGGAAAGGGCCCCGAGTCGGGGGAGCAGGAGCACCCCCAGCGCAGACCTGCGACCCGAGGTGATGGCGCGTTTTCTCTAACACCCCCCCCCCTTCCAGTACCTTGGGTCCCCGCACCCTGCACCCACCGCCCCGGGAGAAGCCGGGGGAGAGGGACTCCGGGTCACGGCACACACACGCAGGCGGGCGCACGCTTCGCGGCGCGCTCACCTAGAGGGGCGCGGCTGAGCCCGGGCCGGAAACTTGCAAGAAGTTAGTTGCTAGTGTTTGGCTACGACGACCGGAGGCAGGAGGAGAAGCAGCCCGGGCCCGGCCCGCCGCGCTGCACGGCGCTGCTCTCCACGCCTGGAGTGCTCCTGGAGCCCGAGTCGGCGGGCGAGCCTGGAAGGGCTGAGAGCCAGCGGAGCAAGCATGGCCCGGGGGACAGCCGGGTGCAGCGATTCGGAAAGTCCAGACGGTTTCCTCTGAGACCCGGCGACTCAGGCTTGCTCAAAACCTCATCTCACCTCTTTCCTCACCTCTCCTGAGCGAAGCCGGGGAGAGAGACTCTCCAGAATCAGGTGCCAGGAGACAGTGGCCACCCTCAGCAAAGCTATCGGATCAGGGGTTCCATCAGCGCGCCCTGACTCCAGTCGAGAGGACCGGCCGGTGGTGTGGTGGTGCGTTTGTGTTTCTATCCGTCGCGGTGCTCTGTATGCCCAGACCCTCCCCCTCCTCTTCCTCTTCGCGGGCCACCCCTCCCCCACTCCCATCTGCTTCTGTCAAATGAGAAAGTCACCGCGGAAAACCCAAACACTCCAGCGGCCGAGAGCCCCCTTTAGCACTTGGCAGCACGCGGCGGCAGGCTCCTCGGCTCAACTTGGTGGATCCTCCGTCACTCAACTTTCGGGGCTGCTTGGCATTTAAGGCATTGGAGACATTGGGGAGGGAAAAGCCGTTCCAGGCAGTGGCCACCTGCAGGGAGTTGGCGAGCAAAGGCAACCGGACAGAAGGACAAAAAGGAAGCAGAGAGCAAAGTGCCACCGCGGAGTGGGGACACTGTCGAAAAGTTCCAGGGTCCCGGAGAGAATTTTTCCTAGAGTTCAGCCAGAGAGACCCCAGCGTCCCGGGACGCAGCGCCCCGGCCCTGGGCAGGTCCCCTAGCTCCCCTCTTCCCGAGCGGGAACAAGACCCGGACGCAAGGTCGCCGGCTGAGCCGGTGCCCGCTGGCAGTCAACATTGATTTCCTCCGGGCAGAGGCCGAGGGCCCGGGTGGCGGCGGCGGCGGGCTGCAGCCGCGGCACGGCGACAGCATGTCCAAGCCGGTTGACCACGTCAAGCGACCCATGAACGCCTTCATGGTGTGGTCGCGGGCTCAGCGGCGTAAGATGGCCCAGGAGAACCCTAAGATGCACAACTCGGAGATCAGCAAGCGCCTGGGCGCCGAGTGGAAGCTGCTCACCGAGTCGGAGAAGAGGCCGTTCATCGACGAGGCGAAACGCCTGCGAGCCATGCACATGAAAGAGCATCCCGACTACAAGTACCGGCCGCGGCGCAAGCCCAAGACATTGCTAAAGAAGGACAAGTTCGCCTTCCCGGTGCCTTACGGCTTGGGCGGCGTGGCGGACGCCGAACACCCGGCGCTCAAGGCGGGAGCCGGGCTGCACGCAGGCGCGGGCGGAGGCCTGGTCCCCGAGTCCCTGCTCGCCAACCCGGAGAAGGCGGCTGCCGCAGCCGCCGCGGCTGCCGCGCGCGTCTTCTTCCCGCAGTCGGCGGCCGCCGCCGCCGCCGCCGCTGCCGCCGCCGCCGCGGGCAGCCCCTACTCGCTGCTCGACCTGGGCTCCAAGATGGCAGAGATCTCCTCGTCGTCGTCCGGCCTGCCGTACGCGTCGTCGCTCGGGTACCCGGCCACGGGCGCGGGCGCCTTCCACGGGGCGGCGGCGGCTGCTGCAGCGGCCGCGGCGGCCGCCGGGGGGCACACGCACTCGCACCCCAGCCCGGGCAACCCGGGCTATATGATCCCGTGCAACTGCAGCGCGTGGCCCAGCCCCGGGCTGCAGCCGCCGCTCGCCTACATCCTGCTGCCAGGCATGGGCAAGCCTCAGCTGGACCCCTACCCCGCGGCCTACGCCGCCGCGCTATGACCCCGCGGGGCCCACCCGCGAACACCTGAGCGCGCACGTGTACATATGTATAGGTACGAGACTGGCGGCCTTCCGGTGCGCCCTCGGGCGACCCGGGGGCCCGGTTTGTATGTACATAGATGTATAGGTGTCGGGCAGAGGCGGAGATGCCATCCGGCCGGGGCTTGAGTGGCCGAGCGCTCGAGGGCGCGAGCGAGAGTGTGCGTGTGGATTCTAGGATCCCTTCCCACCCGCACTTCTGCAGCCAGCTTTAAGAGCGAGGTTGTGTGCGTCCGCCAGCTCGGTGTTTGCTTTGCACTTCGGAACCTGTTGCGTTTACCCGTAGAGGTGGGCGGGAGGAGAAACTTTTTAACACACGGTGGGCTTTCCCATTTCGTTGGTTGGATTTTTTGCTTTTGTGTTGTGTGTCTCATCGATCCTCCCTCCCGGTCCTTCTCGGTCTGTGTTGCATGCACCCGGTTCTGACGTTAGGTTTGAAATATGTGGCAAAGGGGAGAGTTGATGACCTGTCCTTAGGTTCTTGGAGGAAGGTGGCTCCGGGCAGCCGTCCTCTGTCCGTACTGTTTGAACCCTGCAGAACTCTGCAGACCCCACACCGGATCTACTCCTGACCAGTGACCGGCTCAAATCTGGTCTTTGTATGAGAGATGATCACCGTTTCTTTTGTTTCATCCCGTATGCAAATAAAAGCGGGAGCTCTTTTTTCTTTTCTTTTTCTTTCTTCCCCAAGAAAAAGAAATGCAAAAAAAAAAAATCTGTGCGGGTGGAAGTTGTCAGTTGGATATTCTACCCCTGGAAAATCTACTAGAAGTCTCCCTGAGTCCACTGGCTTGGACTTGTGACGCTGTTTACAAAAGTATGGAAAGCTCGCTTGCTGTTTTCCCCCTCATGGCTGAGTTCACCTCAAGACTGTAAATGTGTGTATGTCAATGAAAGCATTGAGTCCTGGAAAATGTGTTATTCTTGTTGCCCTAAATTTGAGTCTGTTGTAGACTCAAAAACAAACAAACAAACAAAAAACATGTTGAGTAAATGTCAAAGTAAACTTATAAGAATTGCGGAACTATTTCAGAATCGCAATTTTATCTAAGATTAAATCAGACTTTTTTGTCTGGGTCGTAACTATATATTTATTACTTAACAAAACTGGAAAAGAAAAACAGAAAGAAAGCACAGATTGTTTTTAAAGAAGCCTCATTGTCACCTAGCATTCCTCTGCCACGCGCTGTCTACTGTGTTTTTCCGAGTTCCCTTTCTGATTAGCTTATTTTCTAGACCTCCTGCAATTCACTTGCAAATTCTGATGAAACACATTTTAGAAAAAAAAAACTTCCTCAAATTATAGGGTTTTTCTTTTTAAATGTATATATTTTGACTAATGTTTGTGAATGAAGTTGCTAACATGTATTTAGTTTCATTTTGGCTTTATGTAAGATAAAGTTTTAAAAGTTTAATTATTGGTTTTAACTTTTATGTGTAAATGGATTTCTTGTGCGATCTTCTAATTTAATATTAGATGCGTCTAAGCTATATCTGTAAATTAGAATCTTACTATCACTCTGTTCATTTTTTTGAACAAAGAGTTTAAATAAAGCCTGAACCAGGGAAAAGAGAAAATCCTCTATTTCTTGTTGAGTTCCTAACAAGATTTTTATCTGAATTGCCCTTGCGGTGCCTGGCCCAGGTGAAATGTAAGGTATCCCCCAAAGGCCGTCTTTGTTTCACTTTTGAATAGATTTACTAGGAAATCTAAATCAAGTCATTGTTATTCAGAGCCAAAAACCTGATTTATCACATTTTTAATCGTGAATAGGAAAGATTTAAAAAAGAAAAAACCCAAGTAGTTGCATTATCTTTCGGGGGTGGGGGCAGGCATTCATGAACCAGCAGAAGGGAGCCCTTTGAGAACAGAGAGACTGCTCCAGGTTTCCAGCCACGTTTTCAGAGGGGAAAGTTGCCCGACCACTTTATCTTGTTTGCAGAGCAGCCCCGCCACTTAAATCAGTGTAATTTGTTCACATATCTTTAGGGTATTCCTTATTTGCACTTTAAGGATTTACTTGGAAGGGTAATCACTGCCAACAGAAATGTACAACTTTTGGCCTCCTTAGGGCTTTATTCTGTCGTGCTAATAGCTTTCAAATAGAAGCGCAATGTGGCAGATTCTAACCAGAGGGCTGGCTTTCCAGTGCTAGGCAAGTCTCCACTCGAGACTAGTTTAAGTCCATACAGTATTTTAGTTTTAGAAAGAAAATGATAGGGCACTGGCAGATATTTCGAGGGCGGGTGGGGTGACTGAAACTCAGGAAAACCCAAGTCCTGAGTTGGGAAGCCGCAGGATTCTGTACGTAGAGGTCTTAAACCTGTCTTCCCAATGACAGACGTCATCCCGAGCGGCACATCTTCGCAAGTGCCCAAGTCTTTAAAGTCATTGTTTTCTCCCAACGGAATAATATTTTAAAAACCATGAAAAGTTTTGGAAATGTGAGAAATAGGCTCTGCTGGTTTGACCCTGATTCAGTAATTAAAACGATCCCTCTCCTGTTATTCCCCGGGCTCTTTGCAATATTATAAGTTAATTCATATGGTTCTGAGCGATTATGCAAAACTAATTTGGACTGTCCAGGGGTAATTATCCCTGACACGGTTAATTAAATCCTTTCAAAGCTTCGTCTTTCTCTTTTGTAGCAGCCCATCACTTCTCAACACGGAACTTCCTGCGGCTTGCTGGAAATCACCCCAGCCCTAAATCTTAGTTACCTCTCAGCCCAGCCTACCAGCTCGGGCCCCAGCCGCAGAAGATACCCCGCCCCCTCGCGCCCCCTCCTCCCACCCTTCCCCAAAGTTCTGCGTTTTCTGGGAGAAAGGCTTTCGAGCATAGATGAATGAGAGAAGTCTAGGAAGATGGGAAAGGGGAGGAAAGACGGCACCGGGAAAGGGGTGTGTGTGGGGGGGTGAGTACCAGGGACGCATCCTCAGCCATCCCGCTGCGGTTGGTACTCTGTCGGCAGGCTCCCAGGACTCCTTATCAGGCATCTCCAGTGATCTTAACTAACAAGTTGGCGGGCTCTACATCCAGAGAGGGCCTCTGGCCAAGTAGACTGCAGTATCCGGGGTGGGGTGTCCTAAGGGTGGGTATGAAGTAGCAGGAGCTGCGCTCAGGCAGGGAGGTGTGAAGGATGTGCGGGTGCTGGGTACCAGAGTCGGAAAGTGAGCTACAGAAACAGCGCCGTGGCCAGGGAAAGAGAGCCGATTTCTTCGCCTCTCCATCTCTAATTCTATGCATTCTCTACTCGGCCCTTCCTCCACCTCGCTCTCTCTCCTATCCCCACCTCGGTTCTGCCCTTCCGATTTTCAGTTTGTTTATTTGAAACACGAGGATTCTTTGGAGTCACGGGTGCCTCAAAGCTTTGCACAAACCTGGTCTGAGAAGGACCGAGCTTGTTGCTTTGGGCTTTGAGCAAACAGGTGGAAGTGATGTGCATAAGCAATTAGGCCTTGTGCTGGAGAACTCTGCCGCCAGGGGGGTGGCTCGGGGAAGCCGACGAGGTGGCTTTTGAGGTTCCTTCCTTGGACAGTCTTCCCTCCCCAACCAGGACTAACCAGTGTCCATCTCCCTCTCTTGCTCAGGCTGCCCGTACCTTTCCAAGGGCGCCGAAGCAGCACAGACTCGGGGTGGAGAGGGACTTGCCCGCCAGCCAATCAGAGCGCGGCTAGCTTGGCGCTGCGGGCCTGCCGGGTCCTCCTTGCTAGTCCTTGTGTCGCGCCCGCCCAAAGTGGCTGGTCTTTCTCGCAGCCCAGCGAGAGAAAGAGAGGAGGAGAGAGAGAGAGAGAGAGAGAGAGAGAGAGAGAGAGAGAGAGAGAGAGAGAGAGAGAGAGAGAGGGAGAGAGAACCCAAACTTTATTAATCTCTCCCCTGTTCTTTCTCCCTCAGTCCAGTGCATCTCAAAGGTCAACCTTCTTCTTTTAAAAGACTGATATTATTAATTCACTGACAATCTCCCCCCTTTTTTCTCTTGCAGGGAGAAAAAAGAAAATGGTGAAAAGAGCTTTTTTTCTTTTCTTCTTTTTTTTTCTTTCCTTTTTTTTTGTCCTTCAGTGGGAGCGTTTAGACAGTCGAGGAGGTTTTGTCCGGGAACAAAACGCGGGGTTGGGAGGTTTTGTGACAGTGTTGTTTGTTGAAGTGGAGCTAAGAAAAAGCGACGGCTTTCTCCTCATTGTGAAGAAACCAATCGCTGGTATTTGGAAAACTGTTAGCATTGTGCACTTCTTCTGTGTCCATTGTGAGGCGATTCTTTTCACAAGGTTTTTTTTTCAGCCGATCCAGCTGGCCGGAATGAATAGCGGCGCGATGTGTACTGGCTTTGTCCCTCCGGCCTTCAAGTAGCCCCCATTGAATAGACTAAGTTGACACTGCGTGACAGTGGAACAACATAATAAAAAATACATGAGCCCCTGAATAGGAGCAGGCGCATAAATAAATAAAATGGGTGACCAAAACTGGATAAACTGAATAACAAAACGGTGAAAGGGGAACAAAAAGATATTTAACACGCTAGATTAGCATTAGAATGCGATCTACAAGGCAGAACAATTGATGAATAGGTTTACCCGCCAAGAAAGAAATGGACTAAATGCCCTTTGAATGGATATGCTTTTTGCAAGGGCTTTGAATAGATATGCTTTTTGCTAGGGCTGAATGGGAAAAGGTAAGGATGAAGCTATGTAAATGAGTGGGGGACTTTTTATATATATTCTTTAAACACACACACACACTGCGGGGGGGGAAGAGTGCCGCCTTGGGGTGTTTACAGAAGCAATAATTGCCATGATTAGCATTGTCTGCAGCAGATAGAAATTGAACAGGTTGGAATAATATAGGGTAGCCGTAATTATTCTTCTAATTAATGGTCCTTTGCTAGTCGAAGAAAGGAGAAGGGAAAGGAGAAGTAAAAGTTATGTTTCCTCGGGTCTGCCGGCTGGGCTGGGTGCCGCTGCGAGTCTGGCAAGCATTCCAGGGGACCAATCCTGCGGCTCCACGGGGAGGGCCGCATTTCCCTTCTTTCTGTGCTCCAGAGCCAGTGTCTGGCACATGATAGGTGAGCTCAATGGACAGATAGTGTGAGATGAATGGGTGAATGAATGAACGAATATAAATTGGGGGGGAGCAGCCCCCTCATGGGACGGGAAGATCGCAGGACAGCTTTCAGCTTTCCAGCGCTTACTCATGAAGGAGCGGGCACCTTGACGAAGAGTTTGCCCCCAGCTTACTTGGGCCACTGACAAAGACGGAGATCAGTTCTAAAAGAAGGAGGAGGAGGTGGAAGAAGAAGAAGAAGAAAGTATTAAAATTACGGGAGCCATCACTCACATCTCTGTTCTCATTTCTTCTCAGTCCGCACTGCTGGGACGAAAGATGTGAGAGCAGGGCTGGCTTGCCCTTCTAAGAAACCCTGCTCACACCTTTACAGACAAGCATTTTTTAAAAAGAGGCCTTATTTGTGTGCCCCCCCCACACACACACACTTCTGGCTTCTAGCCACCTAGAGTGAACGGGAAAGAGGGACAGGTCTTGGGTGAATTGCCAGTCAAGGCTGCACACCACCCTGCGGTGGTGTGGGCACTCTTGGCTTCCTGACCTGGAAGCATCCATATGGGCCTTGCTACTAACTTAGGGCTTCTTTCCCGTGTTTCATTTCCAGGCTTGGCGGCTGCTGGGCTACCCCGCAACCTAACTTTGCGGCCGCTGTCTAGGCTGTCCTTCAGTTAATGAAATAAAGCAGATTATGGAGCACCCAGCTGACGTGTCCTTGCTCATGGTCTCTGAACTGGGCAGAAAACTCCGGGCCTCCCTGACAACTGGCGGTGAAATTCACAATTAAGGCAAAAATCAGTTCCTCCCGTTCTCAAAAAAAAAAAAAAAAAATGCCCCCTTCCCCAACCATTTGGCCTAAGTGCCAATGTGGTGGGAAAGCCTTGCTCATTTTAAAATGTAGCTGGAGCCTTCTAGCTTCTGGCTCTTCTTAAAACATACAAATTCCTAGAAATGGGCAAATCTGGAAAAATCTTGGGGTGATCTATGCAAAAACACCTGTAGCTAAGGGAGTCTGTGGGATGAACTACGGGCATAGGATTAGGGTAGTGGGTGTACGGGAGGCAGGGAGCTGTTTGCTGGGTTTTCCTGCTGCTGTGGCTGCTGGGCCTTCAGGGGTGTCTGGAAAAGCGGGAAAGTGGTACCCAGTAGACAGGGGTCGGGTTACCTTGCTCTGGCAGGCTCCCTCCACGTTGGCCTTGCCTCCCCGCCCCCAACCCACCTCTGCTGCCCAGCTTCCAGAGGACTCGAGAGAAAAACTAAAATCCAAAGACGTCTGCAGCGGATTTCTACCCCCTCTGTGGTTCTGGTTTCATTCAGGGAGGGGTTATTTAGTGACTTTTTGACAAGCAAGTTTAGGTGCAAATTGCAAAGGCCTCGTTGCTCTTCTTGGATGTGTTTATCATGGCATTAGCCAAAGGCTTGGAGACATACAACCTAATACTCATTTCGAGCCTCTAGGTGAAGAACTCTAGTGAGAGCGACTAGCAACACCAGATTTCCTAAGGGAAATTGCAAAATTGCAATGTAGTCTTAGGCCACGCCACCGGAAGAGACTCCTGAATGGTAAATTCCTCTTGCACTCACACTTCCCGAAGCAATTGCCCCCCCCCATTAGATTTCAGGGTCGCCCCAAGGTAATTAGCCTTTTGCAGAAAGCCGAGATCCCGGAAGGAAAAGCACTGTCTGCTGTAACAGAGACCAAGTGAAGCTTCTCATATCGATTGTCTCTGCCGGGGCCAACCTTTCATCAAGTGGGGAGCAGAGTCAAAAGTCTTAGAAAAACGGCCCTCAAGACCTCCAGCAGAGAGGAGCAAGCTTCCCAGAGAGTCAGCTCTCCCTGACAGTATTTCACGGAATTCAGGGTCCCCCAGGGAGCCCAACACGTCTTCCCCAAAATCCTCCTGCAGGCAACCTGGAGAGTTCTGGGAGCCTTTAGCCTTTTTCTTTTTCCTCAGTGGATAGCCCATCTCCAAAAGCTCGTTTACTCGGTCAACGCACACGAGCGTGCCCCCCCCCCACACAGAGAGAGAGAGAGAGAGAGAGAGAGAGAGAGAGAGAGAGAGAGAGAGAGAGAGACTGAGATTTGGAGTGGGCCCCAGCTTTTTTATTTTGTAGCTCGTAGGAGAGCGAACTCAGCACATGCAAGTCCACACCGAATTTTCACCATGCTCGAGATCCACGCGCGGGCTACCCCAGAAGCCAAAGTTTTTGGGTGGGGCTGATACTACGTGCATAATACCTGAGAGTTGTGTTCCGAAATATTTCTTAGCTCTCTCAAGTTCAAATGAAGTTCTGCTGAGGTGTTTTTTTTTTTTTTTTTTTTTTTAAATTGGGCTGTTTGAACCATCGACTTGGTGGTCTTACTTAGCAAGAACCAGTTCCAAGTCGACGGTCGCTAAAGGAGCCGTGTAGAAAGGAGCCCTGTAGAGTCTGGAAGATTCTTCAGGACAGCATGGGCAAAAGAGAGGTTCAGAGCGACACCAAAGAAACGGGGGACAGCCAGTCCAGAAAAGTCAAGGGACAGACAGACTGAGGAGGAAAGGGGCAGAAGTGACACTAATTGGGGTCAACCAAGGCTGGGGTTGAGATCTTCCCTGACGGCCTCAGCAGGGCACTGACCTCCCTGCCAGGCTCCTTCTGCGGCAGCCGGAAAAGTTGAAACCCTGCTGGGGATGGAGGTAGCAGGAAAAGGGGTTGCGCTCGCTCCAGCGGGACCAGCAGCAGAAGTAAGGGATCCCGGAGAGAACGTCCAGAAGGCCCCGCCCCAGGCTGGAATTACTTTAAAGTGAGGAACTCTGACCCGGACCGCCCTCTCTCATCCACGAATTTAACCCCTGAAGATTCGCATTCAAAGCATTTGTTATTTTTGTTGTTGTTTAGCAACCTGAAAGTTGTCTGATGGGGGCGGGGAGGGGGAGAGGCTATTAAAGCAAAGAGACAGCATTCTCATAGAACTACGGAACGGACCTCGTCTTCAAGGAAAAGGTGAAGTCTTCCAGAAAAATCTGAACTACCTCGGGTTAGAAGGACAATCAGGGAGCGCATTCGCAGCTCCCGCGACGAGCCCCCTCGTGAGCCAACCCAAAATCAGAAAGGGTGGTGAGACTTTTTCAGGAACGGAATTTTTTTTTTGCTGCAGTATAAATATATAGCCAGCCAGTCAGACTGACAGAAAGATCTTAGACTTGAGTGAGTAGTTGGAGCGGTTGAGGAATGTCTACGAGAACCCCGCTGTTTAAGGGGCGTGAATAAACATGAGCGGCTGTACCCTCTTGCTTAGCGTTGCCGGAGAGGAGTGGCCGTGCCCAGTCGGGATTCCCGCGGTCCTGCGCCTCCGCCGGAGCCTGAGCGAGTCTCTGTGTGCCCCACACGTGGCTCACACCCCTGTGCATCCCGAGTGGCACGGATCAGTAAGTACACACTGGCTCCCGGATCTTTGGAAACAGTTAGGTTTTTTTCCCCTTCTCAAAGTTTTGAGCTGATGCTACAAGGAAGAGCAGTTGCTGAGAAGAGCTATTTAATCCATTAGGTTCCTGCGACTAGAGGGTCCCGAGCCACCCACCTGCCAAATGAGGTAAAGGACCAGGCTGCGCTCCGGTAAGGCGTTTGTTTCCCGATGTCTGTGGACCCATGACTGGCTGCGGAGGACAATCGTCCATCATTACACTTCCCAAACCTTTGTCTTCTCTCGTTGTGAACGGCCCTTGGTGTATGTCCCCCTGAAATCACAGCACCTTGGCCTTTGGAACCTGTGAAAAGAGGCAAGAATAGGCCTTGGCAGCTTCGCTAGTCTCTCTGCCCTCAACTTCAACATCTCTCTGTCTCTCTTGAACACGCTTTGACGACAGCCCGAATCGCACCCAGCACCTGCTCAGATCCGAGAATCAGAGAGGAAGCTACTGTGTAGCCTTGGACCAGGCCGAGCAGACCAAACAAGATCCCTACCTCAGCAGGCCTTTAGGACTTCAAACCTTTGCTTCGAGCTCCAGCCCGAGTCCTCAGGACCGCAGAGTCAGGCGGGCCCTGCAGTTGACAGAGCTTCCTGGGGAGCCTTGGGAAGCAGTTTGCAGGTCCCCCTCAGCTCTGGCTGGGCCGGATGTGCATCCCAGCAGGGTACAAATACCCCTCAACCACAGTTTGTCTGTGAAACACAAATCTAGAGCTAACATAATTCAACCCACTAGAGAAGGTTTGTGCTCCTGCTGAAATTTCACATAACTGAGACCAAGCTCTGACCCTGCTCATGAGGTCCAGGGCTTCCCCCCCCCCCCAAAAAAAAACGACACTGGCCTGGGACATCTGTTTACGACACCCGTTGTTCTAGCTCCCGACCTGTTCCTTGGGGAATTTTCATTACATTTAAATGGATTTGACGGTCACTCTAATAGAAACTGGCCGCCTGGGAGTCTAGAACTAGCTGGGGGAAGGTTTGCAGAATGCCAGGTAGTGCGTTCTGTTGACTAAAGAGTGACTCCGAAGCAAATATGGACTCAAGATGATGTGTGTAAGATCATGTGTGGATCTTAGAGTGAGTGGAGGTGGGCAGAAGGTGTGGGGGTGGGGAGACACACTGTCTCTGTGATACCAAGGGAAACACCTCTATTGGTAGGGGATGCCCATAACTCTGGTCATAGTCGCTCTGCCTGCTTGCCCATTTACCTTTCCAGGCTCAGGGACGGGAAGCCCCCTCCCTGGGTCCTCTGTGCTAACCCCTCTGTAGTTGCCAGGGCTCTCTAGAGGAAAAGAGCTGATAGAATGTGGGGATTTATCAGAGTGGCACCCAGGCTGCGGTCCTGTTAGCCTGCAATAGCTGTCTACCAATGGGCGGTCCAAGAATCCAGCAGCTGTTCAGTCCATGAGACCTGCTGTATCAGACTGCTGGGCTGCAGTATCCGCCAGATTCCCGAAGAAGTAGGCTCTAATGCCAGTGAAGGAACAGCCTTGGCAGTAGACAATAAGGACAAACAGGCAAAGACAGCGAGCCTCTTCCTCCCATGTCCTTTATATAGGCTGCCAGCAGAAAGTGCGGCCCACATTAAAGATGGATCTTACCACCTCAAAAGACCCAGATTAAAAATGGGTCTTTCCATTTCAAGTGGTTAATTAAGAAGAATCCCTCACAGGTGTACCCAGCCACTTGGGTTTCAGTTCATCCCAGATGCGGCCAAGTTGATGACCAAGAACACCCACCACGGCATCCCTTCCCAGAAAGGAAACCTATTTTCCAGCATACATCTCATTCACTGACTTGTATGTGGCACCAAGTATGCCATAAGGAAGGGATTCTCTCCCACATCAAAGCCCTCCATCATTGCCCCGGGCTCATATTCCAGGACATGCCCTTCCCTGGCTCACTACTAATAACGTTCTCCCTGACATCCTTGAAACACCAGAGCTCTTGGTGACTTGTTTCCAGGGTACCACATGCAATGAGTGAACATGTTCAATATCTGTGATTGATTACATTTCTTAATATGATCATTTCCAGTTGCATCCATTGTTCTGTGAAGGTCACAAACTTTATTCTTTATGGCTGAAAAAATAAACTATTGTAGATATTAATTACATTTTTTTCATTTATTCCTTTATTGATGGACACCTAGACTGGATCCAGAACTTGGCCATTGTGAGCAGTACCGCAGCAAACGCTGATGTGCAAGTCTCTCTGTGAAATGTTGACTCAGGATTCTTATTGAGCTTCTGTCTCGCCCCAGTCAGGAGGGCGGTCATTGAGGAAACAGAGAGCTGGTGCTGGTGGAGATGAGGACAAAGGAGATGCTTATACAGTGTTGCAAATGGAAGCTAGTCTGGGTACCATAGAGTTTCTCAAATATTTAAAAATTGGGACTGGAGAAAGAACCCAGCAGTCAAGTCTGCTTAGTACCTTTAATGCTCTTGGCAAATAACTAATTTCAGTTGCTAGCACTCACACTGGCTGGATTTCAGTTTCAAATCTGATGTCCTCTTGACATCCATAGTCATCCACACTCATGTGCATGCAATCTCATCTCATCTCTCTCTCTCTCTCTCTCTCTCTCTCTCTCTCTCTCCTATAACTATAATACCACTCCATCTATATACTTTAAAACTTTGAGATGGGTTGTTGTGGATAATGGTCAGGAAAAAAGTTAAACAAAGGAGATTAGATTTGGAGTTTTATTTTAAAAAGAAAAAAGGGGGAAATGCTGTAGGATAGTGCTCTTGTACACTGTAAAGATTTGTCACTACTATTAGTTTAATAAAACGCTGATTGGCCAGTAGCCAGGCAGGAAGTGTAAGTGGGGCATCCAGACTAAGAGAATTCTGGGAAAAAAGGCAGAGAGTCAGTCACTAGCAAGACACAGAGAAAGCAAGATGAGAATGCCTGACTGAGAAGGTACCAGATCTCATGGCTAAACATAGACAAAAATTATGGATTAATTTAAATTGGAAGAGGTAGTTAACAATAAGCCTGAGCAATAGACTAAACTGTTTATAATTAATATAAGCCTCTGTGTATTTCTTTGGGACTGAATGGCTACAGGACTGGGCTGGATAGAAACTTCTATCTACAACAGCTGTTATCCAGGAAGTGATGCTTATAGACCCTATGATATATATACTCAAGTCATGGCTCCAGGCCATATATATATATATATACATATATGTATAATATATATACATATATATATATTCCCTTAAACACACACACACACACACACACACACAACAAAAGCAAATTAAACTTGTTGACAGAGGTTTCTGTCCTACAAGATCTCATACCCATTAAGTCCCAAATAAACACACAGAGGTCTACATTAATCATAAACTGACCAGCCTAGTAGATCAGGCTTTTCTTATTAATTAATTCCTACATCTTAAACTAGCCCATTATTCTTGTCTATATCAACCACGTGGCTCGGTACTTTTTTTGACAAGGCATTTACATCTTGCTTCCTCTGCAATGGGGTCATGACTGCAGACTGCAGAACTCTCCTGCTCTCAGCTCTACTTCCTGCCTGGCTACTGATCCATCAACATTTCATTAAAATAATACAAGTGACAGGATGAAAGACCATAGTCCCACAGCAAAAACCCCAGCACCTCACTCACTTCCTTCTTTAGCTACCGATTCACTTCTAGGCTCTCCCTACAATAAATGTCTTCTCTACTGTGAGATGTCTATATTGGCATCTGTAATTCTGTTTGTAATTCAGGTGTTTGTTAGAGTAACAAAAGCTCACCAACACAGGAGATCTAGCTTAACTTTTAACATTGCTCACCATGGGTAGAGAAATGACTCAATGATTAATGAAACTTACTGCTCTTGTAAAGGACTCCTATTTGGTTTCCAGCACCCACATGGTCACAGCTGTCATTCATTCCAACTTCCGGGAAGCTGGCCCATTCTTCTGGCTTGCCAGGTACCAGGCATTCATGCAGTGCCCTTGCATATATGGGCTTATAGGGAGTGGTTCTATCGGGAGGTGTGGCCTTGTCGAATTAGGTCTGACCTTGTTGGAGGAAGTCTGTCACCATGGGGACTTTGAGGACTCCTATGCTTAAGCTATGACTGACTGAACCACAGGAAGTTCAGTCCACTTCCTGCTGGCCTGCGGGTCAAGATGCATTAACTCTCAGCTCCTTCTCCAGCAGCATGTCTGCCGGCATGCAGCCATGTCCCACCATGATGATGATGGAGTGAACCTCTTTATAAGAACTTCCCTGGTCATGGAGTCTCTTCACAGCAATAGAAACCCTCAGGCAGAAGTTGGGTCCAGGGACTGCGGTATTGCTGTGACAGGCCTGACTGTGCTTTTGTTGAGAAGAATTTGGACTTTGGGAGTCTGGGTTAGGAAAGCAGTGGAATGCTGTAAGCACCGATCAATGGGCCATACCATTAGGAGCATGGAAGACAGTGTGCTAAGAGTAATTAGAACTGTGGGGGGCTGGCTCAAGAGGTTTCAGAGGAGAATAAATGTTAGTGTTGCCCAGAGATGGATCTGGAGATATTTTGGCGAAGAAAGAGGCTACTTTTTGCCATTGTCTGAGAGTCTGCTTGAGACTAAAGTGAAGAGTTTTGGATTAATCTTCTTGGCAGAGGAAATCTCAGAACAGCCTAGTATAGACTCTGTCATGTGGTTATCAGTCTTGACTCTAATGATGATTTGTAATGAAAAGGAGCAAGCTGAGCAAGGAAAATTACAAAATGCAAATTTGAGGAGAAAAGAAGTACCAGGAAATGAAACGGAGCAAGGAGATAAACAGATTAAGAAATGGAATAAGGGGAGCAGTGACCTCGAGGTAGGATCCCGCCCATCTAAGTTTCCAAATTGTGCAGAGGAACTAAAGAAAATATTAGAGTTGGCTGTGGTGGTGCAAGACTTTCATCCCAGCATTCAGAAGGTAGTGGCTGATCTCCGAGTTTATGGCCAGCCTGGTGTACGGAGCAAGTTCAAGGACAGCCAAGCTTAGGCAGTGAAAGAAACCGTGGAAAATAAAAAGCTGGTGAAGATGAAGCTGAATGAGAGACTGTGATCCAGCGTCATCAAGCAGCAGAACTTGGCAGCTTCGGCCACATGGTTCTGGCTTTGGAGTCAAGCAGTAACCAAGGAGAGCTACCGAAGCCAAGCATGCGGCAAGGGTGTCCCTGAATGGAGAAGCCCAGAGAAGCCATTGTGTGAAATTTTGATTGCCTTGGAGACCCCAAGATGTTCAAGATGCCAGAGTCATGGGATACCTGCCAAAGAAAACTGCTAACAGGGAGTGAATTCACTCCAAGAGAAAGAAGTGTGTTATAGTCAATAAAGCTGAGAGGAGTTGGAGATCTGAAGAGTGCTTTGACATCAGACATGGAGATGCAGAGTTTAGAGTGGGCCCAGTTGGTTTTGGTCTTGCTTTGGTTCAGTATTTCCTCACTATACTCCTTTTCCTATGCTTTGGGATGTACATCCTGTGCCATTATATGTTATATGTGATCTGAATTTTGATTTTGTTTTTATGGGGGATTACAGTTAAGAGATTACATGAATTTCAGAAGAGACTTTGAACTTTGGACTTTTAAACATTGTTGAGACTGTGATAGACTATGGGGACTGTTGAAGCTGGGCTAAATGTGTTTTGCATTTTGATATTGTTCCAAGGTTATGTGGGTCAGGGAGTGGAATGTGGCAGTTTGAATGTAATTGCCCCATAAGCTCATAGGGAATGGCACTATTAGGAGGTGTGACTTTTTTGGAGTATGTCTGACTTTGTTGGAAGAAGTGTGTCACTGTGGGGGCAGACTTTGAAATTGCATATGTGCTCAAGTCGTGCCCAGTGTGTCAGACCGCTTCCTGTTGCCTATGGGTTAAGATGTACAATGCCCATCTCCTTTTCCAGCACCATGTCTGACTGCACACCACCATATCCCACCATGATGATAATGGACTAAACCTCTGAAATTGCAAGCCACCCAATTACATGTTTTCCTTTATAAAAGTTTTTGTGGTCATGGTGTCTCTTCACGGCAATAAAAACCCCACCTAAGATATCATCCCAATAGATCCTAAAAGTACATTCCCAGTACTGTTTCTTTGTGTCCCCTGTCATGGAAGGAAATGTAACTGAACATCGTGAATTAACAGCGTGTGTTCACGTCCCGTAATTGAAAAGATTCTCAATGGCTGGGAAGTTACACCTGAACCCGGGAAGGATCTGAGTGCTTGCTGCTCTCTCTCTTCAGCTCAGAGTTCTGATTTTAAAAACTTTCCATCCACTTTTGACAGAATGTTCTTTCTCATCATATCTACGACTGCCATAGGACGCCACACTGTCCTTCGGACGGGATCTTACAGTTCCTAGATATCTGTATGTGTAACAAGAAATAGGAAGAGGAAGAGACAACCAATGAGAGTGAGACTTAGCCTTTCATCTTTCCAGCCCCATGTCTGCCCACTGCATACATACAGTCCTTGCCAGTCATCCTCATGTATGTTAATTATTCTTTCAGGGAGTTAATCTGTGGTTCTTCTGTGTTTGTTTTCTCTACCCTGATGTCATACCTGCCTTTCAAAGATCTACTCAAGAGCCTCTTTTTCCGTACACTCCCCACCCCAGATCTCCCATTCCGTGGACTTCGAGGATATTTAGAATGTTTTCTTCCCCTTTTTCTTTCTCATTGTGCTTGTTGTTGGTTTTCTTTTTTCTCTTTTCTTCTTCTTCTTCTTCTTCTTCTTCTTCTTCTTCTTCTTCTTCTTCTTCTTCTTCTTCTTCTTCTTCTTCTTCTTCTTCTTCCCCTTCCCCTTCTCCTTCTCCTTCTCCTTCTTCTTTGTTCGTTGGTTTGTTTTTGTTTGTTTTATTCTTTGAGACAGGATTTCATTGTATGACAGCTGTATGTAGCTGTCCTGGAACTTGCTTTGTAGACTAGGCTGATCTCGAACTCACTGCTTGCCTCTGCCTCTCTAGTGATGGTATTAAAGGTGTGTGCCACCATGCCATGCTTTTGGTTTCTTTTAGCTCGCTGCCCTGGTTGCATTGAGTAACCGTGTGTGTCTCTAAGCAGAGGTGTCTTATTTGGCTTTACCTATCTCCTTTTCCTCCCTCCATGCCTAGATCAGACCCCAGCCTGCAGGAAATATTTGTGACAATTCACCACCTCCTGTGTGGAGTGTCTGCTGACATCTTCTGAGGTTGGAATGACTTTCAACCTCAGTCACTCTAGACAACTCTAGTCTAATGTAACATCTATTTAACAGAAGACTAAGTCTTTAAATACTTAAGTCATAAGTTCTCTAAGCCCACGTTTTGTCTTTCTTGTGCATTATCATGTTGGACAAAGGAGATAAAAGAAATGGGTCACTAAAAACACAACACAAGAAGAAATCATATCAGCTAGTGTCTACATTAATATGACAAATTAATTATCCCTAAATCCCAGAGCCAATATACATTCTTGGCTTTTCTTGCCTATCATAGTTTAAGGCAAGCCGTGATTTCCCCCTTGTCAGTGACTAAGGATCTAGACTTCATGTTTGTTCCTGGGCTTTCTTTGAATCCTTTTGTTTTCAGCTGATTGGCAGGTGATAAAAGCCAGTGATTATTACAGGTGTTTTAGAGTCAAGCCTGGAAATAGAAGCCTTTATACTATGCTGTATTCGCATAACTAACACACAAACCTGGTGACAATGAATGTCAGGAAATTTGTGCTTGTATGCCAAGAAACAAGAAAGAAGGTGGGTGAACAATAGACCCTTAATAATATCTTTAAACCTAAGAATTCATTTATTCACTTTATAGTATTAAGATGGTATGCCAACACTTGTGGAGAATCACAGCTATACAACACTATGGAAAGAAGATACAGGGGATCTCTCCTTGTCAAAAACTAATTCTCACAGTCCTCTATTTCCAGGAATTCCTAAGACCTAGAAGTTCATCAGTCTTCGCGCCCCCCCCAACCAAGTCAAGAGCTAGGTGGGTGAAAGCTCTAGAACAAAAAGAAGCAGACATACCTAAGAGGAGTGTAAGTCAAGAAATAATAAAACTGGGGACTGAAATCAATGAAATAGAAACAAAGAGAACAATACAAAGAATCAATGAAAACAAATAGTTGGTTCGTTGAGAAAATCAACAAAATAGATAAGCCCTTATCCAAACTAAATAAAAGAAAGAAAGAATATCCAGATCAACAAAATCAGAACTGAAAAGAGAGACATACCAACAGACTCCAAGGAAATGCAGAGAATCATTAGGTCATACTTCAAAAACCTATATACGCCACAAAATTGGAAAAATCTAAAAGAAATATATAAATTTACTAATCAATACCACTTACCCAAGTTAAGTCAAGATCAGATAAACAATTTAATAGACTGGTAATGCTAAGGAAATATAAGTAGTCATTAAAAGTCTTCCAACCAAAGGAAAAAAACAAAACAAAACAAAACAAAATTCTCAAGGGCCAGATGACTTTAGAGCAGAATTCTACCAGACTTTCAAAGGAGAACTAATACCAATATCTTCAAATTATTCCACAAAGTATAAACAGAAGGAACATTGAAAAATTCTTTTTATAAGGCTACAGTTACCTTGATACCCAAACCACACAGAGACCCAATAAAAAAAGAGAGTTGCAGACCAATTTCACTCATGAGCATTGATGCAAAAATACTCAAGAAAATACTGGCAAACCAGCTCCAAGAACACATCAAAAAAATTATTCACTATGACCAAGTAGACTTTATTCCAGAGATGCAGGGATGTTTCAATATGTAAAAATCAGTCAATGTAATTCACCATATAATCAAACTTGGATGATTATATGATCATCTTATTAGATACTAAAAGAACCTTTGACAAAA
This sequence comes from Myodes glareolus, assembly GCF_982192425.1. Lineage (NCBI taxonomy): Eukaryota > Metazoa > Chordata > Mammalia > Rodentia > Cricetidae > Myodes > Myodes glareolus. Next base: position 79,391,706 of record NC_142037.1, on the reverse strand, counting down.
TCCAACATCCCTTCATGGTTAAAGTTTTGGAGAGATCAGGGATACAAAGAACATATCTAAACATAATAACAGCAAAATACAGCAAGTTGGTTGTCAGCATCAAATTAAATAGAGAAAAACTCAAAGCAATTCTGGGAAAATCAGTAACAAGAGAAGGCTATCCAATCTCTCAATATCTATTCAATCAATACATTACTTCTAGGTTGAGCAATAAGACAACTGAAGGAGAGTAAGGGAATACACAAGTGAAAGGAAGGGGTCAAAGTATCATTGACAGTATACACAAGTTACCCCAAAAAGTCTACCAGGGAAATCCTACAGCTGACAGACATCTTTAGTCAAGTGGATGGATTCTAGATTAGCTAAAAAAAAATAGCCTTCTTTTATACAAACCATAAATGGGCTTAGAAAAAACAAACAAACCAAAGAATCAATACCTTTTACAATAACCTCAGATATATAAAATATCTTGGTATAACTCTCACCAAGCAAGTGAAATACCTGTATGACAAGAGCACCAAGTCTTTAAAGAAGACATCAGAAGATAGAAAGATCTCCCATGCTCATGGATAGGTAGGATTAACATAGTAAAAATGTCAGTCTTACCAAAGCAGCTTACAGATTCAATGCAATTCCCATTAAAATCCCAACACAATTCTTTACAGACCTTGAAAGAATAATATTCAACTTCATTTGAAAAAAACCAAAATATCCAGGATAACTAAAACAAACCTGTATAATAAAAGAACTTCTGGAGGTATCACCATCCCTGATTTAAAGCTCTACTACAGAGCTATAGCAATAAAAAAAAAACCCCACATGGTACTGGCATAAAATCAATACAATCAAATTGAAGATCCAGATGTAAATCCACACACCTGTGGGAACCTGATTTTCAACAAAGAAGTAAAAATTATACAATGGAAAAAAGAAAGCATCTTCAACCAATGGTGCTTATCTAACTGAATGTTGGCATGTAGGAGAATGTATATCAATATATATTCATCACCCTGCACAAAACTCAAGTCCAAGTGGATCAAAGACCTTAACATAAATGCTGATACACTGAACCTGATGGAAGAGAAAGTGGTAAATAATATTTAATGTATTGGCACAGGAGACACTTTCTAAACAGAACACCAATAGCACAGGCCCCACTTAATAAATGGGACCTCATGAAATTGAAAAGTTTCTGTAAGGCAAAGAATACCATCAATTGGACAAAATGGCAGCCTACAGAAAGGGAAAAGATCTTCACCAACCCAACATCTGACAAAGGGCTGATCTCCAAAATATATAAAGAACACAAGAAACTAGACATCTATTGTGAGACAATGGTCTTGTACCCTGTAAGATTTGTCAGTTAATAGTATTGGTTTAATAAAATGCTGATTGGACAGTAGCCAGACAGAAAGTATAGGTGAAGCAACAAGAACAGGAGAATTCTGGGAAGAGGAAAGGCTCATTCTGCAGTTGTTACCCAGACACAGAAGAAGCAAGATGACAATGCCTCACTGATAAAAGGTATCAAGCCACGTGGCTAACAGAGACAAGAATTATGGATCAATGTATGATGTAAGAGTTAGCTAATAAGAAAGCCTGAGCTAATAGACCTACCATTTTATAATTAATGTAGTCTCTGTGTATTTCTTTGGGACTGAACGTCTGTGGGACCAGGTGGGACAGAAACCTTTGACAACAAATGGCGTCAACGTGGACAACTAAATCCACTTAAAAGCTGAGAGAGATTGGGAAGTAATTCTGGACACAAAAGAACAGAGTTAAGCATGGCTTCTTGGTAGCATCATTTTCACGAGTGGGCTCTGTTTGCTAGAGGCAAGCACATCTCATTTAAGAGAGACTTCCTGGCTCAGCTTTAGCTGTTAAAACCTTGCAGCCCTTTTAAGAGGCCCCACCACAAAACACTTAAATGGTGTTTATGAGTAGCTGACAGCATGCTTCTTGGTGATGACAGGGACCTTGAAACTCCTTAGAGCTGTGTCATCTTCCACAGTTTATTTCTCCTCGTAGACATTTTCACTTTCAAATGTAATGTACTATACACACATACAAGTATTTGCTTCTTATCACCAAATCAATTACGATGAAGACGACATTTTCAGTCACTTGTTCACTACAGACTCTCCCGTTCCTGCAGTGTGCATGGCACACAGAAACCGCCTGCTACATCTCTGTCAAAGGATGGAATGTGTGAGTAACGAGCAGTGTTTGTCCTGAAAGACTGAAATATGGGTTTTCAGGTAGGGCAGGGACTGGCCCTTATGACTTTTGCACATGGGATAGACCAGGCTAGAGCTCCATCATCACACTTGGCGGAGATCTCAGCTTCAGTATTGGCTGAATGATGCTGGCATGAATGGCTACATTTTACGTACACGTCATTTCATTTGACTCACACAACTTATGGATTCTTTCTGAGTTCATTCTTCCTATTTATACCTCTTTATAGGGTGCTGTGTAACAGTTTTCTCCAAGATGGAAACACTTCCCTGTAGGGAAACTTTTTAGATAGGAAAGTAAACAACTCAAAAAGGCTTCAGGAAGTCCCTGAAACTGAACAGATTCACTAGCTCCTCTTCCCATCCAGAGTAAGCAATAAAGCTACTGAAAGTCCCTCTCAGAGATGCCCAACTGCAAAGAAGACTCCAAGACAGACGTGGAAGAAGCTGAAACTAGCTGAGCTGCATGGAAGAGGTTTAGATCAGAGTGATCTGGAAAGTACACCCTCCAACCTGAGGAGCTGCTGCCTGCACGCTGTGCAGTGTGCTCCTGGTTCCCAGCTTTTGTGAGCTGTCACTCATGTTTGGGTGGGCTTTAGTGATGCAGCTGTCTGCTTTTGTAAGTAACCCCTCACCCATATTCCTCCAAGTAACCCCAATAAATCTTATTGATTTACCAAGTTGGGCTTTGGTGGTATTTGGTGGTCTGTCATGGGCTTCTTATCTAGGGCAAGTAGATCTGTGTGCAGTGTCTCTCCAGGAAAAGGGTTGCTACACAATGGGTATCCACAGAGCCACATGCAGTATTGCAATGGGAAAGTGCTTTGTCAGAATCAGACAAACTCTGAAAAACAACTTGAGGTGGTCAGTCTATATTTACCTGTCTATCACGCAAGGGCCCGCCTCTAACCCCCAACAATAACCCCCAACAAATGTGCACGTTTTGGAAAGCACTGGTGTTGGGAAGACCATGGTTCGGTGGTAGGAGTGGAGAGCCAGCCTCTGAGCGTCACTATGACACTGAGTATCCGTGTAACCTTGTGAGCAGTTAAACAACTTCACCAAGTTTCCATTTCCTGTGCTTTAAAACTAGGGCTAATGGTTGCAGCTCATGAGGATTGCATGGGATAAGACCCCTGTGGACACTGGCGGGCTCTGCTCTGCGTGGGTACGTAATGCCTTCGGTTTCCTGCCTTCCTTTGCATGGGAGCCCAAATCCACCTCCTTGTGCTGGTGGCCCTTTAATGCAAGCTCCGCTCCGCTCTGGGGAGCAGAGGGGAATGAAAGGCTCTCCCTTCCAAACAGGTTTTGGGACGCAGTTATCTTGTTCTCCTTCAACCTGCTCTTTCTAAAGGTGAAAATGCTCCGTTCACTCAACCATCCCCTATGAAAACTGGATTCGGTTTCTAAATGTGCTCCGCTTTGACGCAGAGCTTCCAGCTGTGCTGTCGAGGAAGGCATAGGGGTGGAGCTCAAGTCCAGGTCCTGATGTGCGCATTTCAGTGATGCACACACAGATCTGTGCATGACCCTCTGCTCTGGGGTTCATATCTGCTTTAACACCAGTGAGCCTTCTCAGGTCCCTGTGAGTTCTTAGGAAGCTGGACATCTACTTCAAAAATTTTGTTATTTTTGTTTGTCTAATTTTTATATTTATGTTTTACGTTTTTGGATATAACTCCCACATAAATTAAGAATGTTGGCATGCAAATGAAAATTGATTGCTTTCACTTCCCCAGCTTCCCCCTCTGTTGGGGGCTTTTGTACTCCACACCCACCCCTCTTCTGAGTTCTGTGGAAGCGCTGGGTTCAGGGAGGGGGAAGAACTTCGTGATGAGGAGGCTGGAGAGGTGCCCTAAGGTCTTCATCTCAAACGAAGCCAACAGGTGCTCAGAGATTACCACAAAGAGTGGACTGTGAAGTCACAGCAGGGTGAGAATGAACCCAGGACAACACATGCTTAGTGTAAACATGGTGGCTTTCAAACAACACTGCCTCTCGGGGGTCGTTTGTGGATATCTGGGGACATATTTTGGTTATCTGGTGTTGTAGAATGACCAGGACAGCAAAGTTGCTTAGCATATGATAATATATGGGATGGCTCCCCACCTAAGGGAAGGAAGCAAAGAATGAAACCTCTGCTTGGTCCCCAAAGCCAATAGTGCCAGCCAGAAAACCCCCAGGGTGACAGGCTGCCAAAGAAGACTTCCCCAGTTTTGGTTTTTGGCATATTTCACAATTGGCTACACCTAGTCAGTCAGGTCTGCCCTTGAAGCTTTTGAGTAGGAAAACTTCAGATGCCCTGTTTCTCCTAAAAGGTTGTTGACTTCCCACCCGTGACCACAGGTAACTCCAGCAACATATAAAATATACATAAAATATATGTTCAAAACATACATGAAGATATTTAGTATCTATGGTGCTGGCGAAGGAGCTGAGAGTCCTACATCTTGGTCCTCAGGCAACAGAACTGAAACCACACTAGGCCTAGCCTGAGCACAGAGACCTTAAAGCCCATCCCCCGCAGCGATACACTTCCTCTAACAAGGCCACACTTCCTAATGGTGCCACTGCTTATGGGCCACACATTCAAACACTTGAGTCTGTGGGGCCCATTCCTCTTCAAACCACCATACACATCAACCTATTTTAATTCTTTTTCTCGCGTCTATTATTGCCACACATCTCTCAAGCTGACTGTTGCTACTTAGAGCTGTACGGGACTAGAAATGTTGTCTGATTCTCCTCTGTGCTTGGGGCACCCAGTAACTATCTGCAAATCCAGATAAATCCACCTCTCTTTCCAGGCAGGGGAAACTGTGGCACAGACAGTGAACTTCCTAGTGGCAACCACACAACCCCAGGTATTAATGGGGGTTTGACGCTGGGAAGGTAGCCTTCACAGTCTGTGATTTTAACCACTGTGATGTTCTTTCCCTGTCTACCTGCCAGGCACATACCAGCTTATAACTAAAGACCACAGGGCAAAAGAAAAGAGGACGCGGGAGACGATTCAGTCTCAGCACACAGGGAGAAAGTGTGAGCTGGTGAGGTCCTTAACTACTACGTGGTGGGGTTCAGGTAGATTCCCAGGCTCGCTGGAAATCTGTGAACATCCTACCAGAACTTCAAGTTGAGCCATTAGGTGACAGAAGCATAACCGGATCCTAAGCCTTCTTGGCCCTCTGGGTGGACCCTGGAGTCACTATGGGCTTTACTATGTCATAGGTGAAGCAAAAGAAAGCATGTCTCATAGTGGTGGTGTAAAGCGGCTTCTAGATGCTGATAGGGTGGCCTTAGAGGCCACTGACTAGGCATTTGTAGTTCCCTTTCCTGAGTCACCCCCTCCGTGATTTAACCTTGTCCACCACAATTCTCTGAGGAAGAAGTGGTTTCCAGGTTCCTGAATCAAAAGTAGTTTGTTTCCCGTGTAGCTGATAAAACATGACAGCCAACTGTTCCGAGAGCTTTTACCATCAAGAGCTTTCTTGATATTAAACTGGCAGAGTGATAAGCTTACCATTAATGTTCAGAGACTCCACTGGGAAAGTCCAGTTGGGTTGTAGTGATATTTTTGTTTGTAATCTAATGAATAGAGCTTGCCTGAAGATCAGAGTGAAGAGCAAAGCCGCTAGTCAGCCATAGAGGTCAGGCAGTGGTGGCGCACACCTTTAATTCCAGCACTCAGGAGACAGAGGCAGACGGTTCTCTGTGAGTTCAAGGCTACTCTGAGCTACAGGAGAACCAGAGCTCACACAAAGGTGATCCCAGCACTTGGGATTCCACGCCGTTAATCTCAGCACTAGGAAGGTGGAGACAGGAGTGATATGGTTGGGTGGAAAGAGGAAGAGAAGGCAGGAGGAGACAGGAGCTCAGTGTAGTCTGAGGTTTCAGTGTGAGAGGCAGTATCACCTCTTTGGTCTGAACATTGGTCAAGGTAAGAACTCTCTAGGGGCTGACTGCTCCGCTCCTCTGATCTCGCTTCCACCCTCTAACATCTGCCTCCAGGTTTTTATTCTTAGGAACAATTAGAATTTATGCTACAAGAGGTTGTTCAGTTCCCTGGAACCAGAGGCACAGGTGAATGTGAGCCACCAAGTGGGTGCTGGGAATCGAACCCAAGTCCTTTGGAAGAGCAGGCCGTACTCTTAACCACTGAGCCATCCCTTCTGCCCCGCTTCATGAATCTTGGACCCTGTGTTTCCTGTTCAGCGTGTGATAACAGCAGCAGAAGCTTGAACAGTTTGGAGATCTTTGGTCCTGAAATTTTCCGAGCTCATCACTGGGAGAATCACTGATCACGCTGGTGATTAGTGATGGATTGGGAGCCCTGCGGTTTGAAAGCATATCCTTCCCTTTCAGACGTACTTTGTGAAATGATGCTCGTTCAACAGGGAGAAGAGAGTGCCGTAAAGCCATATATCATGGCCACAGTCCAGCCCACCACCGTCTCCACTTCTGACACATAATAAAGGGCAACAGATTCATAACAGACAAATTCAGAATTTACTTCCACTCAACAACAACTGGAAAAAGATTAGTTTTGACCTTTGTAATTTTTTTTTTCCTGAAGGAAACAAAGACCGAACTTCTGACTCAGGTTGTTGGGGATGGGCTGAGGCTGGATTCTTCACTGGGTGTTTTGTTTGTTTGTTTGTTTTTTCTCTGTTATTTCAGTGCTTGTTCTGTGGCTGTGAGAGGACACAGGCTGTGGTACACCTGTCAAAGGACAGCTTGTGGAACTGGCTTTCTCCTGACACGGGCAGCATCCTCAGGACAGCGCTCAGATCACTGGTTTTGGTGGCAGGTGCCTTTCTTCTCTCAGCCGATGTTTTCTCATATGGTACCCAGGAACAATGAGTAACGAGATACATGTGCAGGGAGACGTACCCTCATACCGAAATCGAACTTACCTTAATACAGAGTAACTAAAACTTTAGGTACACCAGAAAAAGTTTTAACCCACTCAGTAAAAATGGAAATACATCTGAGACCAGAACACCCGTCAGTTTTTTGCTACTAAGGGCTTCAAATCAAAGTGTGGGGTCATTCTGAGGAAGTCTGAGGGAATTTTAGTTGGGTGGCAGATCCACAGAACAGTGCTCAGGATACACAGATATTATCAAAGATGTGACCTCAGACTTGCCAGGACCTTCAGTGAAAAAGGAAGGGACTCTCTGCCAGTCTGATCCAGCCTGCCTGTGTTGTTGAAACTTCCTGATTACGTAATAAAAATTCTCCAATTTCTATCAAGCACAGTTCATGCTGGGATACTTGGTTAATGATAGCAATTTAGGGCACAGAACCGGTGACTAAGAATATCTGCTAAACCAGCATGTATGGTGGGAGGTTGAGGCAGGGGGACGAGATGCCTAAGACCTCAGCATACCCTTCCAGGTCCCTGCCTGTGGCGGGTTCAACTGGAAGAAAGCCTGTTCCACTACCCTGTCCGTCTACCAGAGATGGCCTGAGCGGCTGACGGTGTATCCTGAATCAGTCTGTGCACTGTGCTCTGGATGAGGGCAAGTGAAGCCTGGACCAGTGAGGTGAACATTCAGTGCCCACATGACAAGTGACAGACAGTCAAGGCGATTGTAACTCCTCCAACTAACTATGGATCCCGCTCTTGAGACCCTCACATTAAAAATACCATGGGACTTACTTAAATTCACAGCAGAAGCCCATACTTAAAATACCTAGAAGGGGGCTGAAGAGATGACTCAGAGGTAGAGGGAGGCTACGACTCTTGCAGAGGACCTGGGTTCGGTTCCTGGCACCCACATGATAGTTTTCAGCAGTGTGTAATTGCAGTTTCAGGATGTTTGTTCATTTCCTCTGACTTGGGCAGGCTCCTGTACAGACGGCACACATTCACACATACACAAAAAATAAATTAATTAATTTTAGAAATTAAATATCTAGAAATTCCAAACAGCTGTGAGTCTCATAGAAAGCCAAGTACTGTTCAGAGGCACGTGCGGGTGTTTTCTCCTCTTGATTTGAAGGTGAACTCTTTCCCAATATTTCTTTCTCAAGGTTTAAGTGAAGTTTCTCCTCTCTCTGATTTTTTGGGGGGCAATAGTTCACTTACCTGACTTGTTTGGAACCCTTAATCTGTAGCAAAAATCTCAACAGGGTTCACCGAGTCACATGGGGGATCTCTGGTCGCTGAATGTCACACCCGAGGGTGAAGTACACAGCCACTCTTTGGGTTCCATGGTCACATTTTAATGCACGGTGTGCTACCTTTTAAAGCAAAGTGCCAGGAAGCATCCGCGTTGGTGGGATTCCAGGTGGCCGCACGCCATCAGTCACGGGCATGCACGGAAGGACGTGGTGCTTCTTCAAGTTGGTCCCTTTTGCTAGAAGAATGCACCTCCCTGATAAATACAATCTGGAAGGCTCTCTTCTGGCTAATTTGCATGAGAGAATTAGGTAAGGGGCCTTTGAGGAGGAGGATTATGGGGGCTCTTGTACATTTCACCCTGAGTCGAGCAGCAGTTGCAGAGTCCCAGCAAGACCGCACAGCCTCCGCCACGTTCAACATGGAAATGACTCTGTAATTGAACAGTACTGGGTGCCGTAAAGCTGAGCCTCCCAGAAGGAGGAAATTTAAACATTTGGGAATATTACCTGGGAAATTTGCCTTTAAAAATATCCATTTGAAATAGTTGGGTGACTTATCAAAAAGTCATTTTCTGGAAGTTTAAAATATTCAACAAATGCCCTGGATTCCGTCTTCCTTGCTGTTATATGTAGAGACACATCCCCAAACACATACTCTATGGTAACTGCTTAGTCACTGGGTGGCAGGTCTTTCTGAGGAAAGAGGTCGGGCTGACTTACAGGAGAGAGATCGCTCCAAGCACCCATGTAGCAAGGCTGGCTGCCCTGCAGGGCTCCGTCCCAGATCACCATGAAGCCACTGAGGTTCAGCTATGCCAGTTCCCTAGTCACCCTTTACCCCCCCACACCATGACCATCTCTCCTGATCCCCCCCCCACACTACTGCCCCCTCTTTCTTTTGTCAGGCACATCCCTGAGTGATCACGACTGTCCTGGCACCCCCTCCCGCTATCTCTCTCTCTCCACCCTTCCTTTCTATTCCCACTGCCCCTAGACCCCTGCTGCTTCAAGCCTGGATAATTATAATAGCATCCTAGCTAATCTCTTACTTGTTTCCCCCCCTCCAATTCACTGCTGCCACAGTAATCTCCCTAAAACACCACTTAATCATGCCAAACCCTTAATTAAAAATCTTCATTATCTCTTCATTACCACTAGGATGAGGTCCAAGCGCCTTAGTTTCCTTCCACACTCTGGCCTCAATCCACATTTCCAGCTCACAGCCCACTCTTTTCCGGTTTCTACAGACTCCACCAAGGCCCTTCTAGTCCCACCATTCATCCACCTGGAGCGGTTCCTCCGGGTCTGGTGAGATTCCTGATTGGCCTTTGAGATTGCTGTCAAGTCCTTTTGCCTTTTGTATGTCTTCATTGCTGGATAACTGTGTCCTCAGAGATTCTTTATCATGGTATGCCATGAGTCATGGATTCATTGTTGAAGTCTTTGTGTTTTCTGCCTTTCAGACCACACTATCGGAAGCTGAGAAACCGTTCTAGATCCCTCTTACATGCCCCTCTACAATAGACACCCCATGCTATCTTACCATTCCTAATAAATAATAATAATATAGAGTGATTTGGATAGAAAGTACTTGGAGTTTGATGGCCAAAGGAAATGGTGGCCACAGCATCTCCACTGTGGCCATTTTTCTTTGAGATGATTACATGATTGAAGCAACACATTATATGCAAAGGAAACTGATTGAGTGTGGATAGATGGTCATTTAAACTTGGCCAATTTCAGAGGTGCAACTGAAGAAGACATGCTGTGTTGTACAAGTTCTATTTGGTAATAATAATAATAGTAATAATAATAATAATAATAATAATAAAACCCAGAGCCAGATATCGGGGCAAATGCTGAAAGAGCTAAGAGGGAAAGGAGCAAGCCACAGCCAACTCTTACCTTGTTAACTCCTCAACCGAAAAGGGCCAACCTCCTGTCTCCTCCCACCTTATATTCCTCTCTCTGCCCAGCCATATCACTTTCTGTCTGTCTGTACGGACCTCCAGACCTCTATGGTTAACTAGTGGCTAGCTCTGCCCTTGATCTTCAGGCAAGTTTTATTTGTTAGAGTACAAACAAGATGTTGCCACAGTGCTGGAGGGGGGGGGTGCTCATTTGTAGGGAGGGCTGTTCTGCTTTCCTCCTCTCGGCCCTGTAGTGCTGTGAGAAGACTTGATGGTGACAGCACTTCTGTGTACAACTGGAGACTGGCAGAAGACCGGGGGACAGCAGGGACTGTGGGACCTGCCTCTGGGACCCTTCTCTTTGACTCTTCACAGGCCTGGAAACTTTGCCGCCTTTGCACTTTGCAGACCACACGAGAGCAAAGCACAGGACACCAGGCATAGGGAAACGCCAAGTGACTGGCTCCTCAGACCCTCTGTAGAACACAGGTACAATGTGCTGAGACTTCGGTTGCTTAGAAACAACCAACGTGTCTCCCTCATCTCTTCTAGTGAGCTGTGCACTTCTTCTCAAAGGCCTTTCTGGTCTATCTCACCGACGTCCACCCTGCACCTCCAGAACCCCACCGAAACTTGCTTGTGTCCTCATGCCCAGGAAGCCCTGGGATAGAGCTCTTCTGTCACACGCCATGATGATGGGAGGTGTTTGAGTACAGAACACATAGTTTCTGTCTCCCCCCTCTTTCTGGGAGAAGAATCATAAAAAAGAAGGCTGTAAGAAAACACGAGGTAATTGAGAATGTTGGGTTTCCCCCAACTTTTGTTCTAAACACTTATGGGGAACAGGAATCTGAACTGTGCACTTTCTCATGGAAACCAGAGGTGAAAGCCCTTCGCAGTATTGTCACTATGATCCTGGATACCCACTGGAGGGTTCCCCATGTGATCTGCTTCCCTACTGGGCCCCATTCCCCCAAAGAATGAGTGGGCACCCTCCAATTTGCTTGTCCTGTCTTTCCCAGAGAGTTTTCTGCAATAAGCTTTTCGCTGTGTTTAACCACTGCAGGGGCATTTCAGTAAACGAGACCACATTGTTGTACAAGAGGTCAACAGATTCTGCTTCTCAGAGGTCAGACTAATTTCCAGCAGATGAACTCATCCCCCACCTGAGTTGAGGTTGTCCCCAACTTAAAGTGATACAAATATCTAAAAGTCATGAATTGTGAGCATAACACAATATTTTACTGAGGGACATTGTCTGAATTAGGAAATATTCTGGAAGTGGGGTGTATGGCATGCACTTTGACACGGATACCAGAAAACAAAGGGTGATGTATATCGTCACGCAGGCTGACCAGAGTGGCTCCTGTGAGGCAGAAGGAGCTGATGGAAGTCCACTTCCCATTAGGCGTGAACACAGATTTTGTCTAAGCCATCATGGTGTCCATGGCAACCAGTACGCAAGGGGGTAATACCTGGTGAACTAATATGCAGAAACTTGTGTCTTGATATAAAACATAGCTAATAAAAGTTACCCCTTTATCTTGATTGGATTCCCCCCCCACACACACTTCTCGTTGCCTGTTGGAGTGCCTGGCTTTTTGTTCCGGTTGAATGTCAAGAGAGAAATGCCTGAGTTATCTTGCAGTCACTACATGGGGTGGGAGGAGCCTGGATGGACAAATCTCTTTGGCCCCTTTATAAGGTGGTAGTCATGTCTATGCCCAGAAGGGTAATAGAATCTTTCTAGGACATTTAAAGCCTGTTTTGTTATGAGATGAACTTCAGGGTCTTCAGAGAAAAGTAAGAACATCTTCCAAATTATTCATGGGTGATGTGTAATGTGATTAATAAAAACCCAGAGACACTGGAGTTCAATCTGAGGGTCAGAAAAGCAAAACAGCCAGTCACTGGCTCTTACTTCTACCTCAGTCTGAAATGGCCATCCTGCCTCCAGGAATCTCAGAATGAGACCGAGAGTTGTCTTGTCCCATCTCATATTCCTCTCTAGGGCTGGAACTAAAGGCGTGCATCTTACCGCCCAGTTTCTATGGCAAACTAGTATGGCTACTGGGATTAAATGTGTGTATCATCACTGCCTGGTCTGTAAGGCTGATCGGTGGGGCTGCTTTACTCCCTGATCTTTAGTGTTGCGAATTAGGACGGTACAATAAATAACCAGGCCAGTTCAAAAATAACAATTATTTTTTTAATGGTTATAAGGGGAAACTCAAGCTACAAGAGTGGGAGGTCCGACTTTCTATCTCTCAGGAGCCGCAGAGAGAGAGAGAAAGAGAGAGAGAGAGAGAGAGAGAGAGAGAGAGAGAGAGGGTAGCCACACCTTAATTCGATGTGATTGGTTGACAGAGCGTTCCCACCACTTTAGGCAAACTTTATTTATTAAAATACAAGTGAAATATTATTACAATGAGGGGTACTTTCCAATTTTCTCAGGCTTTGTCCTGCAAGTCAAAGCAATGATCCACTGGTCCCTTCTCCCGGGCACAAACCTTACATAATTTATCTTGCACAGAAATATGGATGAAGCAAGGTTTTCTCTTTACTTACCAGGTTACATACAGCAAAGAGCAAAGCCATGGCTAGAAGAGTCATTCTCAAGAGAGAAAACACTGAAGTTTTGCTCTGTGTGTGCTGTTGGGGGTCTCCATGGTAACCACCCAAGGCTTGTTGCTCTGCAGATGCCAGGCCTGGCGACTCACTCTGAGACCTCTAGGCATGTGAGCGCCACCTAGCGAGAGAAAAAATCATCTTCAGAACGTTGCAAGAACCCAGCTTGGTTCACTTCCTATGGAAAAATAATTAACTTTCCACAGACATGCCTATAATCTTAACTATTTTAGCATAGAATCCTAATTTTGAAATCAAAAGACCAGAGCGAGTGAGAAGGTCCAACCACTGGGAAACTCAGAGATCTGACCAAGGCTTTGTGTTCGCTACAATTTGGTTTAGATTCTTTTCGCCTGCGCGTGTTTCCAAAAGTGCTGACGCTTGTGCTTAAATATAAAGAAAATCCTGAAAACTTTGAAAGAAAATAAAAGAGGCATGGAAGAAGGATTGGGAATGGAGTGGAAAGAGGGAGAAAAAAAGAGTTTTTGTTATATGCCAGCCAGGGTTTGTTTTGAACTATGTGAATGCATTGCTAATAAAATAAATTAAATTTTAAAAAAGAGATGTCAGCACATATTCATGTTACAAGCAGCCATTGAATTTAGCAAAAATAGTAGCACAGTTACATTAAATTTATTTCCTAATCTGCAAAGAAAAACAATGCTTCCTCTCCATAAAATTAAAGATTTTTCTCCAAATTTTCTCTCCCTTCCTTCCTCCCTCCCCCTTGCTGTCTCCCTCTCCCCCTTCCCCATATTTTTTTATGTATTTCTTATATTTTACGTAGGTATACATCTCAGGTACTGATTTTTTTTTTAAAAAAAAAAAAGCACACTTAAATCAACGGTCAGCAGTGAACTTCCCTGGACAGGCCATAGCAAGGAATTTACCTAATTTGATCCTTTGGTATGCTCACCAGCACAGCCAATGTCTGTCACAAGCTCCAGAGCACACCTCAAAGCACACATTTCCCCCGTTTCCAGACGCCTCAGTGGCTAACCGCCTCCCACTTCTGCAGCTCGGATTAGGAATTTATGGGATTCGGGGTGAAAGCGGCTGCTCTGAGGACAGAGGTGTGAACCCAGAGGTGTCCAGCTTTCCCGCCACAGTTCTCCGAACCAACTCTGCGGTGGCCGACGTCTGTGTGAAACTGGAGAAATGCTGAACTTGTGACTAATTTGAAACATAACATTAGGCTGTAGACCTGTGGGTTTGAGATGCTGCATCTTCCACGGCCTGTGGAAGATCTCACCAGCATGGGCTGGCATAGTTAATGACAAGCCAAAAGACTTTTGTGCATATATATATATACACTCACACACACACACACACACAAACTATAAAGGATGGATGGGAAATAGCTTCTGCAGCTTCAAGACAATTTTTTTTTTTGAGACGGTCTCTTTACCCCTGGCTGTCCTGGTACTCACTACGTAGACTAGGCTGGCCTTAAACTCACAGAGATCCACCTGCCTTTGCCACTTATTCCTTTAAAGTGTTACACTGAATAAAGATTGACAGCTAGAAAGAGAGTAGAAATGAAGATCTTTAGAAGTTGTGTGCGTGTGTGTTTCAATGTGTGTGTATGAGTGTGTCAGTGTTTGTGTGTATGAGTGTGTCAGTGTGTTTGTATGAGTGTGTCAGTGTGTGAGCATGTATGAGTGTGAGTGTGTGTGTGAATGTGTGTATGTGTGTGTGAGTGTTTGTGAGCGTGTGTATGAGTATATATGTGTGTGCAAGTGTGTGAGTGTGTGTATAAGAGTGCTCATTCTCCAATTAATAAACAGTGGTATGTCTTGGTTTAATTGGAACATTCTAAACAAATGAATTGAAGAAGACATCTATTCATCTATTCAGAATTCACTGTAGAATAGAAACAGCAATCTGAAGGGCAGATTCAGTATGTTAGAGAAGGTTACGGTTAATCCAGAATTCTTTGAACACCTTTATAAATACAGCCGTGTGCTGCATGATCTAAAGAGACACAATGCAACTCCCAACAGATTCTGTGAAAATTCCATTCACTCCTTGATGGATCTTTTCCTGTGAATCTATAGATTCATTATATGTCTAACCAAATACATTAGATGGAAATAAAACATGGCATTTTTCTACATAAGACTTTTCCCGGTTCATTCATTCATCCATACATCCAGTCAATGGTCAAACACATGCTGAATATCTAATAAATGTCACAGGCTCAATAGCATAATAGCAAACAAAAGCACAATGATGCTTGGCTTCCTGGGGAAGGCCAACTTGGATCAAATAAATACAGACACATAAATAAACTTTCAAATCCATCAAGGTGATTGAGAAGACAGCAAACAATGGTTTCGTCTGATGACCAACAGAATAACTTACCTTAGAGTGGGTCTTTGGGGTGTTTTCTTTGAGAAAGTGACATTTAAGTCACAGAGGCACCCTGGTATATATAAATAAAGTGGGGGATTCATTAACAACAGATGCCTCTTAGTAAAAATTATTTTATTTTTAGTTATGTGGATAGATGTAGGAGCCAGCTCCTACAAAGTCAACTAGGGTTTTTTGGATAGGGGATCCTCGAGGCCAAAGGAAACTCAGATAAAAGAAACAGAAGACAGGACAGAATCGGGAGGTCTGTCTGGTCATACTGAGTCAGCCAAACAGCCCAGAGTTTTAATGCTGACCTTCCGTCCCCCCATCTATCCTGTTTCTGTGTTAATCTAACATTTCCTTAGCCTCAGCACAGCGCCCCTTCCCAGAAAACCCCCAACTGAGTTCTTCCAGAGCAGGCTCTGACAGAGCGTATCTATGTGGGGGTATAAGCGTATGAATGCCCTTCCAAGGGTAGAAGAGGAATTTGGATTCCCTGGAGCTGAAGGTGACTGTGAACTACTTGAGATGGATGTTGAGAATCAAACTCAGGTTCTCTGGAAGAGCAGTATTTAATCTTAATCATTGAGCCATCTCTCCAGGCCCCAGAGGGATAGTTATTAAGTAATAATTAAAGGGAAATTTAAATGATACTAGAAATTTAAAGAACCCCTAAGGAATGAGGCCCTGTCTCAGTGGTTAGGAGAGCTCACTGTTTTCACAGAGGACTCACGTTTGGTTCCCATCACCTATGTTAGGTGGCTTAAACAACCTGTAGCTGAAGCTCCAGAAAGATCCAATGTCGTGGTGAGGAGATCCTTCTATCTTTGTGTTGTTTTCATTGGTAAATAAAGAAACTTCTTTTGTCCTGTTGATAGGGCAGAACTTAGGTAGGCAGGGAAAACAGAACTGAATTCTGGGAGAAGGAAAGAGTCAGAGACAGACACCATGGAGCTGCCAGAGATAGACATGCTGAATCTTTCCCAGTAAGCCATTGCCAGGTGGTGATATACAGATTAATAGAAACGGGTTAGATTCATATGTAATAGTTAGCCAATAAGAAACTAGAACTAATGGGCCAAGCAGTGATTTTATTAATACAGTTTCTGTGCAGTTATTTCGGGCATAAGCTAGCTGGGCAGCCAGGACTAACAAGCAGGCCCTCCTCCAACAATACCATCTTCTGGTTTTCAGGGCCACTGCACTCAAGTGAACCCTCCACCTTGTTCCACATACACATAATTAAAAATAAAAGTAAAATCTTTTTTAAGAGAATGAATAAAGAACCGCTGAAAAGCAGAGTTGGATTCATTAGAAGATGATGTCCACAAATGTGGTTCTTTTTCATGTCAAGGCTGTTAACATCCCATCACTTAGGCAAAATTCCTGAATGGGGGAACTTAAAGGGGCAAAGTTTCTTCTTGGCCCTTAGTTCCTGGGGGTTCAGGGTGTTACCCTAGCACCATCATGGTGAAGATCACATGGCAGAGTAAAACTGCTCATGACGTGTTGGCTGGGAAGTAAAACAGAGGGAGAAGTTAGCAGACGGGGTGGGTGAAAAGGAACATCTACCTTCTGAGGCACACCATGATAACCTCACCTCCTAAAGTATCTCCTAATTGCCCATTAAGCTGTAAATTCATTGATAAATTAGTTTATTCATGGGTTCACTGGATCAGCATATGCTCCAGTTACCTTCCAGAGACACATTTCTGAATATTGTTACATTAGAGACCAAGGCTAAAGCACACGAGTGTTTGTGGGAATGGTTAGACATTAACCTCAACTAGCGACTTGGTCTAGAGGAGGCCTGTGGCATCAGAGCTGCCCTCAACCAGCAACAGCAACAACACACGGAGGAACTTACAAAAGGTTATCCGTATTCTCTCTTCCTTTGAAAGCATCATTTCTCTTCTGTACAGATGAAGTAGCTTGAACCACAGGCACTGACCGTCTCTAGAGGCTGGAACTCAGAAAGGAAAGTATCCGTGGTGATGATTCCATCTGAGGGCTGTGAGGAAGAATCCATTCTATGCACCTCTCTCAGTCTCTGATGGACTTGAGGCACACATTGCTACTCCTCGGTGTTCAGACTCTGCTCCCCAATCCCCTGCCCCGCCCACAGCATTCTCCTATGTTCCCCTACACAGTTCCACAGCTTTTCTCTCCAAAATTTACTTTATTTATTTATTTATTTAATTTGGGGAACAAATGTGTCACAGCACACGTGCTGAGACCAGAGGTCAACTTGTGAGAACCAATCCTACATCACCATGTGGATCCCAGAGATTGAACACGGCTGTCAGGCCTGGTTGCAGGCGTCGCAACCCACTGTGTCATTCTGCCAGTCTAGAACTTTGCTTCTTTATAAGGACACACTTCTACGGGATTAGGGTTAAACCCAGGGATTTCATCTTTAATTGATCTATTGTAAGAACCCTCCTTTCAAACCAGGTCACATGTACAAGTGAGTAAGAATCAGGATTTCCACATCCTCTGGGGGAAGTAGTGTAACAACACAACAGAACAGGGGTAACCAAAGAATAGATTTCCTCTGGGCTTTAAGAAAGGAAATAACATTAAACTTGTGCATTCTTCAATCTTTATTTTGATTAGAAAGGAGTCTGTTTGACCCCAAAGCATTTTGATTTAGACGGTTCTTGGAAGGTCAGTGTCACACTGGGTGTTGTGACAGACACTCGATGCTGTTCTTCATGGACAGCTAGTTATTAGGTCACTTTCCCGGCTCTCTGGAAAAACCAATGACCAAACACCTGGAAAAGGTCGACTGTAAAGACTAAAACATGTAGGGAAGGGAGCCCAATGAGGAGATACTGGACCAAAGCAAGACCGAAGACCAGCGAGGCGAACTCCAGACTCTGCAGCTCCGTGTCAAATGTTCAAATGCTCTTCAGACCTCCACTCCTATCAGCTTCTTCCTCATGCCTGGGCTCAGTTGCTTTCCTTAGTCTCAGTAGCAAATCCCACAGCCCCCTTTCTTCTATCCTTAAAGTCACAACCACGTGGTCAAAGCTGCCGTGTTCTACTGCTTACTGGGACATGGAACGTGACTCTCTCATTCAATTACATCTTCACCAGCTTTCTGCTTTTGATGGCTACCTTCACTGCCTCGTTTGGCTGTCCTTGATCTTGCTCTGTGGAACAAACTGGCCTTAAACTCAGATATCTGCAGCCTCTGCCTTCCCAATGCTGGAATTAAAGCCTTGCACCACCACATCCAACTCTAATTTTTTCTTTAACTCCTTTCTTAGTTGGAAACTTAGCAGGGTGGGATCTACCTTGAGGTCACCACTCCCTTTATCCCATTTCTTAATCTGTTTATCTCCCTAAACAGAGGACTTAGCTCCATTCCACTTCCAGTGTTCTGTTTCTTCTCTGTACAAATCTTACTCCTTTTCATTGTAAATCTATATAATAGTGACCAATAATAACCATACAACAGAGTAAAACCACTAGGCTCTTTTGAGATTTCCTCTGCCAAGAAAATTAATCAAAACTCTTCACTTTAGCCTCAGGAAGACTCTTTGGACAAGAGCAAAAAACAGCCACTTTCTTCACCAAAATATCTCCGGATCATTCTATGGGCAACATACTAAAATTCTTATCCTCTGAAACCTCTTGAGCCAGCCCCCCACAGTTCAAATCACTCTTAGCACCACCACCTTCCATGCTCCTACTGGTATAACTCATCAAGCAGTGCTTAAAGCATTCCACTGCTTTCCTAACCCAGACTCCCAAAGTCCACATTCCTCAAAAAAAAAAAAAAAAAAAAAAGCACGGTCAGGCCTATCACAGCAATACCGCAGTCTCTGGTACCAACTTCTGTCTTAGGGTTTCTATTGCTGTCAAGAGACTCCACGACCACCGTAATTCTTAGAAAGGAAAAGATTTAATTGGGATGACTTACCTTTTCAGAGGTGTAGCCCATTAACATCACGGTAGGGCATGGCGGTGTGCAGGCAAATATGGTGCCGGAGAAGTAGCCAAGTCTCCTGCATCTTGGCTTGCTGGCAACAGGAAGTTTAGACAAAAAGGGGAAATGTAGTGATATTTATTTTGTATTGTAATGACTAAAGCTTGCCTGAAGATTAGATAGTAAAACAGCTCTATTGGCCAGCCTTACAGACCAGGCAAGCTTTACTTATTAAAATACAAATGAAATATCACTATATTCTCTCTTACTGGGTCTGGCTTGAGCATATAGGAGACCCCAAAGCCCACCTCTTCACAGTGACACACTTCCTCCAACAAGACCATGCCTACTCCAACAAGGCCACGCCTCTCATTAATGCCATTCCCTTTGGGGGCCATTTTCTTTCAAACCATATTATCTAAAAAATGATGTCTTTCACCTACCCACCACCCCACATAATTGCGGAGGAAGATTTATCTGGTTTCTTGATGGTTGGTTACTCCAGAGGAGGGGAGAAGGTGCCTGAAGTCTGGAAAACTTGGCATTTCTACAAGGTTATGTAAAGCCTCTGACTTTCTTCTGGTAATACCTACTGGAAGAAGGTGCCTTTGGAACCCTCTCTCATGACACAGTAGCACCCATGTCCCAGCCTGGAGCCATATGTAAAGGTAGAGGTAACACAGGTGTCCATTCACTGCAGACAGGGATCCCACGACAACACATCAATACCACCAAGGTCTCCCTTGCTGAGTCAATGAGTTTTATTGGGGTTACTTAAAGGAGTGTAGGAGCAAACATTACTCAAAAATGTAGTAGTACCAGAGTTCCACAGTAGCCAGGAATGGAGTATAACAAAGGTTTGCTTATTTGGGGATAAACTCACAGTAAGGGTAGCAATCCACAGTCCTTTGCGCGTGTTGGGAGCTGGAACCGAATCCAGCAGCAAAGAGAACAGAGAACACTTTTCATCTGCTTTTATGGTACATGAAGCCACGCCCAAAGTGGTCAGTATCTTAAAGGCTATTGGCTGAAAGATTTCCCACAGCACAAAACAGCTGTGACACCAAAGCCCACCCCATCACGGGTGACAGCTGACAAAGCTGGGGACCTGAAACAGACTGCACAGACTGCAGGCAGCTCAACAGGTTAGAGAGTGTCCTTTCCAGGTGACTCTGGTCTAAGCCCCTTCCAGGCAGCTTGGCTGGGGTCTGCGTCGTCTCCGAGTCTTCACAGCTTTTCTCTTCTGAGATTCCTCTCTGCAGCTTGATTCTAATTTTCTGAGAGTGACTCTCAGCTTTTATGACTTACTGTGACAGAGATGGAGCCTAAAGAATCTGGTCAGTTTCAGGAACTTCCTGATGCTATTTTGCGTCATTTACCTTCCTTGCGAAACTTCCCTGCAGGATGGAATGTTTCAGTCTCAGAGGAAACGGATTCACAACAGTCATGCTCCCAGTATTCTCCTGGAGAAGCTGATTCTTCTTCCTTTGCTCTTAGCCAAAAGATTGATTTGGTTCTTTGGATAATTCTCTATGATTAGATCCCTGCTGAGCTGGAAGGTTGGGATGAACAGTCTCCTGTCACTCAAGGTGGGCAAGAACTGCTCCCCAGCTCTGAGAGTGCATTCACGCTGTTGTCCGGGCCTTTCCAGTGCAGTGCCCACTACAGGGCCTGGAGTGTGGAGTGTGTGGGTGCTCTTCCCTAGACATGCACTATAATGATGGGAAGGCATGCTGTGTGGGAGGAAGGGATTCGCTGCAGCTTCTTCGTTGTGTAGGTTTGTGATCAAATGCTGAGCATCACTGTTACTGGGCACCGCTTCAGTTTGCCATGGGCCTTTGGGCTTCATAGAAAAAGAACAAAAGAAGAGAAAAAGAACCAGGTGAGTATGTAGAGGAGTTCATTATGAATCCCTGCGAATGTCCATCTCTAACACCACGTTCGGGATGAGGCGGGATGTGGTTTTTCCACGGTCACAAACGAGTGTCAGCTGTGTGTGTCTGCTTGTTGTGTCTTAGCTTCCGCCATCACTCAGATCTCCACAGTGGTGACAGTTACTGATTACAGACACGATACTGGGGTGTTGGGCATCTGAATAGCTGCACATAAAACATGTCTGGAGAAAGAATGTAGGATCCTGAATGGCAAAGCTATAAGGAGCATGTTAACTCCTTATTTAAGGGCTCATTGAACTCCTTGAGTGAAAGAGGAAGTTGTCGTTTGTGTGCACATGTGTTTGGCACACATACACACAGGTGTGTTCTTAATACTAGCCCATGTGGCGGCCAGGAGTAGACATCTATATATATCTATATCTTAGTCACTTCTCTATCTTATGTTTCAAAACAGGGTCTCCCACTGAACCTGGAGCTTGCTCTTTCAGCTAGGGTGTTTGGCCAGCGTGTGCTTGCATGACAAACACCATGCACTGAGCCAGTCCTTTATAACCAGCAGGTCTAACCTGACAAAGGGGGTATTTTGGCATGGAAAGTAAAAAGGGTTGTCACCTTGGCTGCACCCCAGCTCTTATATGGCCTCATTTATCTCTCCTGGTATTGTTAGTAACCTAAAGACTCCCCTCCACAATAAAGACTTCAAATAGGGAGGGAGGAGAATGAGGAACTTATCGAACATCTGGTGATCGGCGACTTGGGCTTAGACTTAGACGGTGTAGGATCTCCATATTACAACATCAAATGTTCATTTTGTGCCGTTTGATATGTGGCTTTCAAAGATGACCCTAATCTCGGGGGAGGAGAGGCTCTGTCTGACACATGTGAATTTCACTAGACAGCCCGATTTTGCTTTTCCGTGAGGAATTAGAGCTGATATGCTAAAAGGTTGTACCTTTTCCAAAGCTGGTCCTTGCTGTAAGAAAGTGCGAAGCCGCAGCCAGCGATGGAGAGGGATGATAAGGCGTCTAGCCGGTGCCACTGCCTCCGTGGGTGGCTGCTCTTTTGACATATCTGAATTCAGGCTGGGGAGTTGTTTGTAACAGTATTCTATACAAAATGTACCTGGTCAGAGGTGTGTAATACAACAAACACCCTTATCAACGCTAGGATCTTTACAACGGCTTGGATGGCTTCTTAATTGTGGCTTAATATCGTTAATTATGGCGACTCTTCCCTATTTTTCAGGATGATGAATTAATAGTACAGATCATTAACATTGCTAAATTGGCATAATGACACAGTAGCTTTAACGTCCCAGGTATGTTAAGACCTGCTTTTGTAATTTGGCCATTTGGTTATTTTTGCCGCAGGAAACCCAGGCACGGTGCTTGCCTCTTATGGCAGGGTGCATGTAACTACTGAACCATTTTCCCTAATCAACGATTGATACAGAAAATCCCAAATGGAAGACTTCTTCATCTTCAAACTCTATAAGAAGCCAACATTTCCTCTCTAATATCCACTTCATCAGTAATACATGTTAGAAAGCCTTGGCTCTCGAGCCAGGTTTTATAATTAGAGAAGACTGTATTTTACATCTGCAAAGTACGCGTGCTGAGTGGGGAACAAATGAGAAATGCGATGTGTTCCATTTTGTTGCAATGGTTATACCATTTTAATCTCTTAAGTTCAACAGATATCCTCTAGCAGGCTGTGCTTCTAGGATTTCATTTCTCCATCCTTAAGGCTGCAAATATCTGTCAAGCCGACATAATGAATTTAAAGTG
This sequence comes from Myodes glareolus, assembly GCF_982192425.1. NCBI lineage: Eukaryota > Metazoa > Chordata > Mammalia > Rodentia > Cricetidae > Myodes > Myodes glareolus. Next base: position 79,368,831 of record NC_142037.1, on the reverse strand, counting down.
CTAATGCCCAGAAGACCAGAGAAACATTGAAATATATCCTTGCTTGATTAAATTACCACCTCCAGCTACTTTACAACCTTATGTCCAAATAGATTTTCTTTCTACTTACCAAGGGCCGGGTCTGGAAGATGGGGAAGATCTAATTTTATGGTAAACACATGTGCATGTCTTTAGAGAAGAGTGTGTTATTTAAGCATCTTTTAAAAGCCCTTCTGCGGCAGGGGTTGCAATGTGATTATGGTCCTTTCAATTACGTGTAACCTGCAGGTTAACCTTAGGACTGAACAAGTAACTTTCAAGTGTATTCTTGGAATGAGATTTATGTTAAAAATCTAGAGGGCTGAGCGTCAAGGGTTCATGATAACAATGCTGGAAACGCGTTAACTTGCCTCGTGAAAATAAAAAGACGACGATGTGCCCTAATCTTCCTGTTAGAAGTTGTCTCTTTAGAAACTGCTCAGATTGACAGACCAACTCTAGGCAGCAAAGGAGCCTCGGAGATGTTCCTCATTCCTAATGGGCCTGACTGGTAGTCCAGCCAGTCTGCCTCAAAACGGGACTCTTATTTCTACCTGTAAAAATATGGCAGCCAAGATAAAGCCTAGACATAAAAATGTTATGGATGCTAATGAAGAAAAATATTGGATTTTCCAGTCAACTCTTGCTTCTGGGATGTAAGTTCAAATCAAGGCTGAGAGATAATCTTTCTGTGTGTCTGTCTGTGTAGACTTCCATGGCCCTAAGTCGGCAGCTGAGCACAGTTACCGTGTTGCCTGGATCATATACCACACACACACACACACACACACACACACACACACACACACACACATTCAAGTGCACCATGACAAACTCCAGCATAGAGCCCAGTAGTCACTGACATGATATCTGACAGGAAGAGGGGCGTCAGGCTCAGTAGCTGCGTGTTGGTAAACACTGACTGCAGCTCACCCTGTCCCTGTTGAGTAAAACACGGTTCTGACCCGTGGGGCGGTTCCCTGAACCAGTCTGAAACCCGGCTAGGAGTTAGAGAAAGGCTCTCTGGTTTTAAGAAGAAGGTTTGAGAGCTTTGAGGCCTCGGCGGCGTACAAGGCAAAGACAGTGAGGATCAGTGGTTAGACATCAGGGAGCTTCAGTGTCTGGGTGTGAAACTAAAGGCTACGAAGGGTGTGCACTAAAATGCCAAGTATCAGCGGAGCTGGGAGCAGGGACAGAAGGTAAGAGAGCAGATTTGTAGTGCTTTGAAATGAAACGTTCTAATCCCTCCAACAATCCTGTTGACTGTGAGCTACAGCAGTGACAGCCCAGCCCCACACAGAAAAAAGATACATTGTGGGATAAACAGCTTCTCATAAGGCAAAACTGAATGGCCCGAATAGATGAATCAGGAGGCACAATGGAGAGAGACAGAAAATGAATCCGTGGCAGTGTAAGAAAAGGTAAGACTGAACGGAGGACAGAGAGGCAGGAGGGGGGGGGGAATGTAAATGAGTGAGACAAAAAAGCCAAAAGACGAGAAAAGAAAGAGAGAACAAGAGGGGAAAGAAGTAATATTCTCCTTGATAAAAATGCACAAAAGCGAAGATGAACTTTGTTCTTTTTCTCTTTCTGCTCTCCTCTCTTTTTCTGCTTTTCGCCTCGCAGCACGCCAGCCTAAGCTGAGAGCTGTAATGTCATTAAATTGCAAATGCTTTTTCATTTCCGACACACACTGTTTACTTATCTGGCAAAAACATATGTTGGAAGGAATCCGTTAAATTCTGCCCATTGCCTTGGGTAAAAGTGCAATGGAAACGGACCCACCGAGCGTCCTTTCTTCTTCTTCAGCACTCTCCTTATCTACAAGACGGCGCCGCAGAAAACTGGCTAGTTCAATGAAAAATGAAGATACAGCGGGAGATTAGGGAAGAACACTGAGCACAAAATTCCTGGAGAGAGGGTCACTCCATTGCAAATGATTTCACTCCTCTAGATCTACATAAATTACTATTTTTAAGGCATCTCCAAAGTCTGTATATTTTTCTCACTCTGTCAAACATTTAATTTCACGCCCCGTGTTCTGAATATGCTAAAATGCATATCTCTGATGCACCTTTAAGCCAGAAAAACGAATGCAAAATTGAAGATAAAATGATGTGATTTGCACTACAAGCCTATTACTTGAGGTATTTACATATAGTTTACCTCTGCAGTTCTGAGGATGATTTATTAAAAAAAAATCTGGATTAAGCTCATATAAATATGTATAAATCTTTGTTTAGAAAATAGATTTTTGCAGCTGTTGTGTTTAAAAAAAAGTTCTTTAAGATTCTGTGAAGAATTTTCCTTTTAGCATGCTTTAAGAGGGGGAAAAAAAGGGGGACAGAATTTGACATTCTGCTTGGAGGGGAGGGAGAAGAGTCTATTCCGCCGTCCGTAGTTACAAAGATCCTCTTTATTGCCCTTCTTTGCCCAGAACTGCTGGCCCCGCCTTATTCTTCTATTATACTTATTTAATTTTCTTTTTTCTTTCTTTTCCCATCCTTTTTATTTATTTATTTTTTTTGCTTGGACCCAAATAAGAATGTCCTGGATTACGACGTGCAAATTAAATATATAGATGTCTGATGGCTGAAACAACTGTGAGCCTCTTGGATATCCACCCAGTTCCTTCTCCTCTCCTTTCCAGATACATTATCCCCCCCACATCCTCCAAGGAGCCTCTTTGAAGCTGTCAGGCCCAGGATTTGAAGCTGATTATGAACACAGCCCAAGCAAGATCGCTCATCTATTAGAGAAGCCGCTCTAAAAACTACTGGCATTTTGTCTAAGCAACCCACACACACACACCCACACCCCCCCCCCCACACACACACACACTTCACAGCCACCCACCCACACACACACACACACCCACACACACACATACACACACACTTCACAGCCACCCCCGTTGGAAATCTAATTTGCCTCTTTATCAACAACAACAGAAAAGGTTCTTCCTTTCTGTCTCCTAAATCCCGTGTGATCTCCATCCCTTTGTGGTCATCAGGGCAGAGCCACTCTTGGCTGATTTCTTGTTGGGTTTTGAGTCAGTCGAGGAGAATTTAGATAACTATATGGGCAAACTCAAAATTGAATAACCAGTGTATTCTGTAAAGACACCATGAGCTACTTGGTCAGGGCAGGGCCTGGCTTCTGGGCTGCACCTGCTTGGAAGCTGTTAGAAGCAGGTAGTGGAAGCTGCCTTTACTTTAAAGCACCATTAATCCTTTTGCAATTAAAACAAGAAAGGGGTGTTTACAGGCATTTGGTGGCTTTGGGTGAGATAGGAGTTTGTGTGAAAAAGATTGAATTCTCGTTCCGGGTATCCTTAAAGTTGACTAATGACGATTTTTAAATTGTCGAACTGCAGTCATTTTTAAAAGTCAACAGTCAGTCTTTCAGCACAACATGGCTTAACCATCCCCCTAGTGGTCTGACTCCCTGTCTCCGTGGTTTGTGGGTGTTCCTTTCTGAAACTGCGTGGTTAGCTGACAGATTCTTTGCAGCAGATAAAATCAAAATCCAACCATTCAGAACTGAGCTGGGTTTTCAGGGGATCCCCCTTCCCCACTCCGGGGGCAGGAGCCATTGCTGAGGAGGGAACGACTGGAGCCTGCCGGACAGACAGCTTTGCATCTGCAGGTGTTTTCTCTAGACTGGCCAGAAAAACCCTGGGGTTTCTAGCAGTCTTGGAAGTCACAAAACAGAGGTGCAGGGGGCAGGGCGTGCCCCATCTTTTCAATATTTCTGGTAGTGGATTTGGATTTCTAAAGGGAAAAGTTCATTCTTGTAATGGTCTCTGCCTTTCAGGAAGGTCTGGCCCAAACTGGATTATTTCAGTCTTCTCAGATAGAATTACCTTTAAATGATTGAAAAACTCTCTGTGTTTCTCAAGTGTGACCACTAAGAAAATGTCTGCTCATCAGTGCCATTCCAGTGTGTAATCCTTTCTTTGTCACACAGAGTGAGAAGTGCTATTTTGCTTGGGACTTAGAGGTGAGTAGAACTGGCCAATGGGCTTGCGTCCTACCTGCACTCCGGGTAGATGCCTAGGTGCCGAGGGCCCAGTGGAAGCTGGGAACGTGGAGACAGAGGAGAGCAGAGACCCTAGTGTCTGCGTGGCCTCCCACAGTCCCCTTCCCGAATGGTAAGAAATGGAGCTTAGTGCCGCCGTGGAGATACTGCCCACTGTTGCCTTCTGAGAGCCCAGATGGGGACAGTGTCAAGATTCTTATATTAGTAGGCTGTGCACCAAATGTGCGTGTGCAAAGACAGATAACAGCGGTGTGAAGCAGCACTAAAGCCCTAAACTGTGACCCAAGGGGAAGTTACGTCAGGACACAAAAATAAAAAAGGAATACACAAAATGCATCCGTGGACAGTGTTTTGGCACTTCAGCCTAGAAATCACGTGGATTTTTTCAGTCTATTCTTACTCCCCAATATTTATGCTCTAATGTCAATTGAACGTGGCTGCATTTTCTTCCTTTCGTATTCTCCAGGATCCATCCAGGTCTACAAAAATCAATTAATTTTGCTAGGAATATCTTTTAGATCCCCTGTGCCTCCATCCACTGATTTACTAATTTAACTTAAATTGAGTGTCAGGAATCGTTACCTAGCCACAAGATAGTTCCTCTCAGCAGCCTTCCCTATGCCCCGAAGGCTTTATCCTGAAAGCTAACTTAGCTTGTAGGTCCCATGCAAGACTGGTCTTCCCCAGGAACCACTTAGTGAGGCGGTTGTTTGCCTCCGCTGGATGAGCTTTTGTTTCTCACTGCAGCGAATGAAGCACACCTGCTCTTTTTGAAGAGGGCTTACATGGAACATGCACAGGGACCTCCTGGAGCAGCGGGGATGCCGTAATGTTCATGGGTGTTCAGCCTCCAGACTTGTGGACTAATGCCCATTCCTAGCTCCTCGCTCCTAACCTGGTGTTTTTCAAGGTGTGTGTGTGTGTGTATACACACACACACACACACACTATATATATATGTATATATATATATATATATATATATATATATATATATGTAGTTTTGATCCTGAAAACTGGGACATATTGCAGCCTTCCCTTTTGGTTATTTCACTTGCTTGTGGACATCTTAGTCCAGAATCTTCCTAGGACACCACACACACACACACACACACACACACACACACACACACACACAAACTCTCTATGAACTGTGTGCATGGCACTAAAGTGTGCTATTCGTTTTAGGATCTTGAGGGGTTTTCCCAACTGTGACTGTGTTATCTTTTCTAGTAGATAATGCAACAAACCAGTCAAAATAGGGACCATTTCTTAACGATGTTCTTTAACAATACAAGTACCAGAGTTGAGAGTGTGGGCTTAATATTCTTAACACACCGAATGAAAACGCTTACTTATTTCTTCTGAGGAAGTTTTCAAAGTTCTTGTTTGTTTCTCTGTCATATAGTAAAGATAATCAGAGGCTAACACTGAAACTTTCTATCATCGGGATGATTCATATACGAACTGAAGCAAGCATTCTTGGGACACGCACAGTGCTCTTTTCTTTGTCTTGGCAGGGTGAACAGCAGATACTTCTCCAGTTAGTCAGAAGTGGAAGTCGGGACAGGGAGTTTCACTAGCTTATGTGGGTGAAAAGCCATGGAGATTTAGCTGCACCTGACGCAGCTGTATCCAGAAACAGGTCCCTTCCTCCACTTGGTGTCCTTCCTTTTGTGCTGTGTCTCATGTCGGTTAACTTGGGTCCACGCTTGCTGACCCTTCCCACAGAACCCCCAAAGCTGTCTCAGTGTGAGGTTCTGGCATAGCCTTTGTCACGCCTGACCAACCTGTACCCAGACAGAGCCAGGGCAGGGGTATCTGACGCTGCGGGGGCAGGGAGCGGGCAGCTGCATGGATTGAAGAAGCGGTACGAGATATGTTCAAGAGAGGCCAAGGTGATATTGCCAGAAGCGAGGCAGATGCAGGCACTGGGTCGGCCCCAACAGCCACACTTACCTCCCTGTCCTCGCCATGTTTAATCTACTGGGGGAGGAAGATGCATGTGCGCGAGCGAGCACACACACAGGCGCACACACAATGTACCAGCAGGCTAGGTGGACAGCATCGCCCGCTGACATGTGTGAGCAGAAGTGACAGCCCCACGGAGCACTGAAAACAAGGGAGAAGATGCAACAGTCTCTGCTGAAAGCGCCTTTGTCCTTTCTCTATGGAAAGATATGAAGTGTCATTTCAAAGTAACGAAGATCTTTATGAACTACCGGTTGTCCTGTGATTCAGTAGAATCACGGTAGGAAAGAACTGGGATCACTTGACTCAAGTGGAGCACACACATTGTCTGGGACCAGCAGCACTCACCACTCCAATGTATAACTTTGAAAATCGCTTTTAGGTGTCCATGAGAAAGTCCAGCATTCATTGACCAAAGACCAATTAAACGACTCCTAGTTCATTGACGCAGTGACAAAAAATAAATTCCATAGACATATGACTTGTCCAGAATTAACATCAAGAGCTGTGATGTGGGGACTCATTCTTGATTTGTAAAAGGCCAAGGGGTCATTCCATGAAGGTAAACAAATTGACTTAAAGATGCACGAATTAGACATAAACTTGGATATTCTGTAGCTGTCCTTCATCATGTTCATGTATGTATACACATGTCTACCCAGTGAACTGCAGAAGCACAGACAGACAGACCGGCTTCCACCATACATTGTACCACACACACAGTAACTACAAAGACTGCCTTGTCGCATGCTGGCAGGGGAAAATGGTGCAGATGAAAGCACACACTTCCACACACAGCGCAAACGTGGACGCCAGTGGGCGGGTACAAAGGAACGCGAAATGAGACGTATCTGAAAAGTAGCTGCTGTGCCTTTGAGTTAATCACACCTCAAAGCGCAACGTTGTTGTTTTTTAAATAACAGAGGCAATAAAATCCTATTATGGATTAATCTTCTGCCAAATTTTGTTTTTTAATCAAATCTATTTTGAGCCAAAGAAAATACAAAAATGCAAATGAAGGGCCTGATCCTCAAGATCTTGAGAACATGTAAGGGCTGATAGACTTCAAAGGTTGCTTTCCCTCAAAACTGAAGCTCATCCGGCAACACACCAGAACACACTTGTTTGTAAACCTTTGAATTTTACATCCCATGGAAAGTTTGGGCCTTTAAGAAGGAAGGATTTTTAAATCCTTAAAGTTGATGTTTAACAAGTAAATACTGATCTAATTTAATAACCCGTGTGTGTTATAATCTGAGATTGGGAGAGAGAGCTCAGTTGCTTTTCCATAGCAAAGTCGGGGAATCAACTGCCAACAGAAAAACGGTGCTGGGGTGCCTAGCCCGTCTTCGGACGCATATCCCACCTGAACACAAGGGCAGATGGTTCAGAAAAGGGTTGTTTGTGCTGTACCCCCCTCACCACCCCCCAGCCCACGTGTTCTGCAGCTGGCCTGCAGTAGTCACAGGTAGACCCAAACGAGCTCTGGAGAGTATTTTTATCTCTCCAGGTGTGGAAATGCGCTTCAGACAGGCTGCTAATGAAGCCATCCACGACTTTGTTCAGTGTTGTTCTTGCAGCTGAAGGAAACCCCGGGAGGCCGCAGGCAGTGCCTACGCTCAACTAGCAATTGTTTTCACCTTTGTGGGGCAACTCTGCAGCTGGAACACAGCTCTCTCTGTAAAAAATGCCAACGCACGTGCTGTCAAAGAGAGTTGCGATACTGCCCGTGGACATCAACTATGTGGTAGCGGGCATCACACCGCTTACTGTATGAGGTCATGTTCTGGAGAGTTATATCATAATGTATCATTCTGAAGGTTCTTCTCAGAGTCCAAAACCCAAGAAAGGATGTGTTAGTTTCCTGAATTCAGGGAACCCAGAAAGTAAAATAAAGACACGTGACTGATAAAAGCAAGCAAAAATAAAGGTGGTATTAACACATGTTCCCCGGGAGCTTCTCTTACCAAAGAGAAGCAAATATATAATGGGAACTGGTTAATATTATTTCAAAGCATTTTTGTTTACACATAACACAGGAATGCACATAAGAGTAAACACAACATGGGGATCTGTGTGTTGAGCCTGCAGCTAGGAGGAATTTCTGCTTTAGGCTCCGGCCTATATTCAAACAGGCAGGCTTGGTAAACAGAGAGACGCGCCTCTGTTTCTTGCAGACTTGGGACTGAACCCAGGGCCTCACACATGCTAGGCAAGAATTCTGCGTTATGCCCTCAGCCCAGGAAAACGATTCTTCAGTATCTGTGATGACGTGGGATGTGTCCCAAGGCTCACACATGCTTGGGAGAAAGTCATCGAACACGGTGCCCTACTCGGGTGACACAGTGCCAAAGATGAAGGGGTTTTGCACAGGTAGAGGCCTTGAGTTGAACTTCGTTGACCTTGAGTTAATCAAAAGGGAGAGGAACCTGAGTGGGCCTAATAGAACCAAGTGAGGCATTTAGAGAGGACCCAGAGATCATAGACCCCCCCTGCAGCTCTGAAGTATTGCACTGTGTTCAGAGAGCCTTTGGGAGGGTCCCATGGCAACGTCTGAGGACGGAGCAGCCTGTGGCTGATGGCCAGAGACTCCAACAAGAACTTAGGGTCCTTAGTCCTAGGACTGCAAGGAACTAAATGCCACCAGCAACTGAGCATACCAGAGGACGTCTCCGATGAGAACGCAGCTCCACTGAGAACTTTAGTGTGGATTTGGACTCTGAATCCACATACCCTGCAGCAGAGACATTCGAAAACAACAACAACAGAAAAGGAATAAGCTTCCAGCTTGTCTCTCCAAAGGAAACCGAAATCTTGGGAGTTCTCTTTGTCATCCTTGCCCACCCCTGGTCCATTACACTGCCGGGTTACATTGGCATACCTTCTGAGCTGCTTCTGGCATGGACGTAACGTCAGCAACTAAAAGCTGAATCTGAGGCTGGCCATTCCAGTACAAACTCCCATCCCCTTTCTCCCCCAGCATTTAGGGGTGAAACCGCTCCTTAATCCAATGTTCAGCACGTTATGATTGTCTGTTGTTCAGCCAGCCAGCCACAGTATTTGGAGCCTCCAAGTCCAGCTTTTCTCTGGCCTTACAGAAGACTTGCCCCACCCCACCCCACCCAGATCTGTGCGGGGCCCAGGCCGTGTTCATGTGCTTTTGCCAGAATGTCAGTCCTTCCAGGGTTGACCTCGTCCACTTCCTCGCCTACTCTTCATCACTTTGATAGTTTTACTTCCCCTATAAACTCCGCCTGCGTACCTAAAGCCTGCAGTCACTCTCTGCCTCCTTCTGGGCAGCTTTGGGCAGAGAACCTTTGACATTTACCTAAACGTTATTTGACTCCATGATTCTCCTTCACCATTTCCTTTCTCTCTCCTTCTAATCTCCACCTCTGCTGCTGCTCAGCACATAGGAGACAAGAGTAAAATACCCCAGCGGAAGAGGACAGAGCGGAAACTCACCACGACCACAGAATGTTGTCTGTGAAGGTTCACACATGTTTAGCATTGCACCATGTGCTATGTCAACTTGAAAAGGTACAGTAAGATCAAGCATCGCCGTCCAGAGCCATTTCTGGTGCTTCAGTGGGCACAAGGCTATTGCGACTGACCTTCAGCAGACAAGAGCATGTCCAGTCACTAAGTTCTTTCTAAAAGTCTAGCATAAATCATTCTTCTTACTGTTCTGAGTTGTCCTACACAATTCTTCCTCTGGTGCAACATGGGACATCTCCCCCATGCCTGCCCCTTTCACATTTCTGCTTTTAAAAAATAGACTTGGACTTTCCCCCTTAATCCCTGTGCCCTGCCTTTTAAATTTAGAACGTAATCAACTTCGACTTCATGTTGTTTCAGTTTATTTTCTTCTGCCTGCCTCGCTATATCCTTAGTCCTTTCAAACCACTGCCACTCAGCGGGTCCTCGGACTTCTACAGCAGTTGAGCCCCGCTATCCTAGCAGCCCAGAGTAGCACCTTCCAGCTTCTCTCTGCCTTGTGAGATCCACACAGCCACATTCCACTGCAGTCTGATGTGAATTCTGTTCTTCACCTCCCTTGCTTACATCAGACAACTTCATTTGCTAGCCGCTTTCAGATCTGCAGCTACAACAGCCTTTCAATAGTCTCCATTATCGTTTTAGCAGAATGCATGGGTAATAAATATACAACTCAAAGGGTTTTGATGCGTATATAGATCCGCATGACCACAAACAGCGTTGGTTTCTATTACCCAATAAATGCTGTTTCTAGCACACCAGAGAGCTCCCGTGTGTTTCTCTCTAATCCGGTCTCACTGCCCATATTCCATTTGCTGTTTAGCTTTGCTGGTTCTAAAGCTTCACGTGACCACAGAATGTTCCTTCACTCGAGAATAGAAGCTTCCTGCTCCACTCGATCTTGTGACGTGACTACGTTGCTGCTCACCCTCCTCCTTAGTGCTGGTAGTACTTTTACGTCACTACTATTTGCTTACTTCTCTGTGTGGACACTTGGTTGGTTCCCAGGTTTCGACTGTTGGGAAGAAAGCAGCTATGAGCATTTGCTCCAGCAAATGTTTCTGTGGATGTCTGTTTTCTTCCCATCCCACTTCTGTAAGGACAAAGGAGTAGAATTGCTAGGTCTAAGAGCAGTGCATACTTAATTCTATCATAAGAAAGTGCTAATAACTTTCCTAAATTGCTTGTCTTTCTACGTTCCAAACAGCAACCTATGGGCGTTTCTGTTGATTTACATTTCAGCCATTTGAAAACTCCCATCTCTCAGTTTCTTTAATAAAAAGTTTAAAAACAATTTTTATTTGTTTGAAAGTTTCATAATGTATACAAATATTTTCATCCTTCTGTGTCCGATTTCCCTTCTCCAGCTCCTCCCTTCCCAGCTTCACGTCCTTTCCGTGTCTCGTTTTCTTGTTTTCCGTGAAGTGCCCGTTCAAGATTTTTGACCCCTTTTGCAAATTGGGCTGTGAGTTTTTTCCTAATTTATTTGTCCAACTTATTTATCCAGCCCAGTTAAGATTCTTCCGTGGCTCCGTGCATGTGATGTCCTCTGCCCATGTGAGGCTTCCTGTGTGTCTCTGTCGTAACTTTTTCTCTGAGGAGCTTTTGCAGCCTTGACGTTTGTGTCCGATGCCTATTATTCCTCTCCTGTTAACTTTGTGACTGTGGGGCGAGCTCAGGCGCACAGTTTGTTACTTTCCCGTTTGCCCCATCATCCAAAGTCGTTTGCTGCGAAAACTTTCCCCCATTTAATCGTCTTCGCAGTTTGGCTGTAAAGCAATTGACGACGTGACTAGCAGTCAACGTCTTAGCTCTGTGTTCTGTCCCATTTGTCTTACACAAAACTATGTAATCTTCATTACTATATTTTAAGTATAACTATAATTTAGTCTTTCATGGTTTCGAAAATGCGAAGAAAACTTTTGAGTTTTACAATTTCATTTAAAATTTTTTTTGTGTGCAGTGGGAGAATTCTATGGCAAGAGAGCTCCATACGACAGCTATGTACAGTTTCTGGGGGAAAATTTTCTAGCTCTCACTAATATCATGCCTTGTTGAAGCCAAGGTCAACAACCTTTGAGGGACATGGGGTTCATATGTTTGCAGAGGGATAAACAATGCAGGCTAATCACACTTGCCAAGTGTCTTAGAGTTTCTGTTGCTCCGACAAAACACTATGACCAAAAAGCAATTTGAAGAAGAAAAACAGTTTATTTAGCTTACACTTCGACATTACTGTTCATCACCAAAGGAAGTCAAGGCAGGAACTCAGACAGGGCAGAAACTTGGATGCAGGACCTGATGCAGAGGCCATGGAGGGTGCTGCTAGAACCCAGGACCACCTGCTCAGCTCAACGGGAGAGGGCACAGGCCATGGTAGGTGGTGCCCTCCCCCATTAGTCACTAATTGAGAAAATGCTTTACAACTGGATCTCATGGCGGCATCTCCTCAGTTGAGGCTCCTTCCTCTCTGATGACTCCAGCTTGTGTCAAATGGATACACAAAACCAGCCAGTAGGCTAAGAATAAGATAGAGCAGGGTTGTGGTGGTGCACGCCTTTAATTCCAGCACTCGGGAGACAGGGGCAGGCAGTTCTCTGTGAGATCGAGGCCAGCCTGGTCTACAAAATGAATTCTAGAGCAAGCCAGTTCAAGATTCTTGACTCTGTCTTGAAAATACAAAACAAAACAAAACGAACAAACAAAAAACACAAGAACAAGATGGATAGGTATACAACTTAAACATACAGGAAGGTGCAAAGTGAGAATTTTTCTTTGAATGCTCTTTGAGGAAAGCCTATTTAATATGAACGAATGACAGTTTAGTTGCTGCTGATGAAGAGGATGTGGTGCCAAACTCGGCAATATAGAGACAAAGAAATACTCCTGCCTATCCTTCCTTCTCCACGCCAGTGCAGCCCAGCGGTACCAGGGGAGATTCCCGCCAAGCCGGGCCGCCCTCCTGCTCCAGAGACCCAGGAGTGTCCTAGGAAACTAGCTGTCTTCCAGGCAGCACCCGCGCTTCACCTGAAGTTTGTGCCATTGGAGATAAGGGGATGGAATGAAGCAACGGATAAGGTTCACAACGCGGCGTGAGATGCCCTCCCCAGTCTACCACTTAGTGGCGAGGCAGTGACTAAATTGCTTCAAGTATTTGAATTAATTTCCTTTTGAAGATGAGAGAATTCTGTTAGATAGTATGTGTTTAGCCATTTCCTTGAATTCTGTGAACGATGAGGCTGTCACTGCTGTTTCTTTTTTAATTTCCCCACAATAAACATAAACATAAAACAAATACGTACAAATAAGCACACAGTTAAATTTAGTACAGTTATTACAATGATGTCATCCTCAGCACCTCTGACCGTGAATGACAGGAATATGAGCAAGTAGAGAGGTATTTTGGACAGACTGGGCCGCCAGCAAATGATTTACCACTGACACCTTGAGACCTTATCAGCAGAAGGTCTGTTTCAGATAATCTTTAAGACTCTGTTTTCAACCTGAGATCCGACTAAGTCAGATTGCTTGTCTGCTTCAATACATACACAAATGTTTAAGACGAAAAGTCCCCTCCCCCCCACTGCATGCTCTGGGGAGGTCCCAGGTCTAAGTCACCCATGTAGTCGAAACCTTTGGCAGAGGATCTGTCACCTGCTGCAAGACGCTGCGCTGGCTTTGGTGGGAGCACACCACTGCACAGATCCCCACGGTCTCTTGCCTCTAGGACTTCTTGAGCTGGTTCAGTAGAACAGACTCAGTTCTGTGGACCAAATAAGTCTCTAAGCAAATTAGCACACACAGCCTTTCCGGCTAATCTGTTCTAACATTCATAACTTCATTCTCGGCATGTAGAACAAGCTAGTGTTCAAATTTTCATCCCTCAAGCCAGGTGGTGGTGGCACACACCTTTAATCCCAGCACTCGGGAAGCAGAGGCAGGCGGATCTCTGTGAGTTCATGGCCAGCCTGGTTCCAGGACAAGAGCTAGTTCCAGGACAGGCTCCAAAGCTACAGAGAAACCCTGTCTCAAAAAACAACAAAAAAACAACAAAAAAGAAGTTTTCATCCCTGGATACATGGACAAGTCGTAGTCTTGTTCATAAGAAAAGGACCCAGGGTTCACTAATTCCGAGATGAAAGTTTTAATCTCTGTAATTAGATGCCTTTGTTGCCCAGCGTGTTTGGGAAGCCTTTCGTTATCATTTGACTGGCAGTACCTTTTCTATTGTAGTGAAGTCAACAGTGGGTTTGGGATGTGACGCAGTCTCAGGCTTAAACTGCTGTCCTCTTTAGCAGACCCTGCTTTAAGACCATCCCCTGACGTCCTCTGTGAAATGGAGGGTGCAGCGAGAGGCTAAGACCAAACCTTACTGGCTGTGTGATTTCTTCGTCAGCCAAAGAAATAACTGCTGAAATAGATGGGTGTATTTTCCCACCAAGCTTCTCCAGACTGTTCATTATCCTCAGAGGTAAGCTACAGCATAAAGAAAGCTCGACTAAGCTTAGACTCAGCTATAATTTAAATTAATATATGTAACTAAACTTCTAAAAATAAATAAATGCTTATTTATAAAACACAAGCTGAAAGCAGTAAACTACAGATATGCAGTTGTGTATCTCCAAATCTAGAACTGCAGGGATGCAGGCGTGTATCTCCTCATCTAGAACTATAGGGATGCAGGTGTGTATCTCCTCATCTAGAACTATAGGGATGCAGGTGTGTATCTCCTCATCTAGAACTATAGGGATGCAGGTGTGTATCTCCTCATCTAGAACTATAGGGATGCAGGTGTGTATGTATCTCCTCATCTACAACTACAGGGATGCAGGCGTGTATCTCCTCATCTACAACTACAGGGATGCAGGCGTGTATGTATCTCCTCATCTAGAACTACAGGGATGCAGGTGTGTATCTCCTCATCTAGTACTACAGGGATGCAGGTGTGTATCTCCTCATCTGGAACCACAGGGATGCAGGCATGTATCTCCTCATCGAGTCCAGCACTCTGGCAGGGAACACACTCAGTCTTGATATGTTAGTACAGGGCAAACCCTTCAGTGCTCGCTTGTCCATGTGGCTTTCTGACTAGAAGTTAATCTTTGTCTCTAAAACTTAACATTTTGTGCAGTTAATTTCTCTCAAAAAGTAATAAGCGGCTCTTGTCAAAAGACTGGGAAAGCATAGAGAGGGATGAATAATGATATTTACAATTTACCTTCCTAGGACTGGAGGGACAGCTTAGCGGCCACAGTTAGGTACTGCCCTTGTAGAGTCTTGTCCAGCACCTAGGGCAGGCGGCTCATCACTGCCTGTAACTCCAGTTCCAGGGGATTCAGCACCCTCTTGACCTCCTCTGTGAGGCACTTGCCCACACAGACAGATGCCCACACAGACACACATACATATGTATCATTCAAAATAAAAATGAATTTAAAATATGTTACCACCCTGAGATATTATTAAAGTTTTACTTAAAGTTTTCTAAATCTTTATTTATTTAAGGTATTACTAGAATTTCCATCTTTTGAATAGCACTATATGTGATGATGAAAAATTGGAATTAGAGTTTTGAGATGTATAAAGTTTATACCCATCCCCCATGCATGCTATCACGACTGTTTTCATGCCAGTGTGTTTGCAAGGTGAACTGGATCGATTTGAGGAAAGGTTAGACTCTTCCCGACTCTTCCTGACTCCATAGAGCAGTCCTTCCCTCTGGTTTTACAACCCTCTGTAAAATTCTAAGAACTACAGAGGTCATAACCTACCCCAGAGATTATCAATTATTCTAGGCACAGTTTTGTTCTTCGTGTGACCCTAACCCATCTGGATAAGAACTATTGTTTCATGTCAGAATAAATTACAATTAGATTGAGAATTGATTGTAAAAAGGAATAAAATAAAACCTGAAATCAAGAAGTTCGTGAGTGAAAATACACATAGAGCTGACATCTTGGAGGACTGAAGAACATGGAAGACATGTTTATATGTGACAGTACAAAACCTGTGTCACACTGCTTGTGTCTCTGCTTCATGTACAAAACTGAACAGCCAATTACAAAGTAGGGCATATGCTTCCCATATGTGTCATAGGTGAAAATTCACTTAAAAATTATATAGGAAGAGCTAAAAGAAAAGGCCCTCTACAGGGAAATCAAGGAGGGGGGGGGGCATGATGTACAGGGAGATTTAAAACATTTCCTTTCCAATCTTTAATGACATAGCATCATACTCCCTTATGAGCTCACTGCCACCGGGAACTCAGGCATCCAGCACTGTTCACACCTGTGTCCTGGCTCAAAGCAGACATACGGAAAGTAAAACCCAGATTCCCGAGGAGGAAAGTCACAGTGACACGCGGAGGTCCCTAAAGTCAGAGGCAAAGGAGCGCAGTACCACCTTGTTATCACCGAGTCTGGCTCCGTGCAGGTTTAACCTGCAATAAAGGAAGTCTTTTCCATCTGCTCCCAGGCTTCACCCTGATTGGAATGCACTCATTATTTCTTGATTACTCCCCTATACAAAGCAAACCATTTCTCACTTTGGTTTGCACAACCCTTGTTCAGTATTCATATTTTATCTCTTAAGATTGTAATAAATCACTTCAAACACTATAACCTACTTAGGAATGGATTTTATAGGCAAAAAGGCACACCTTTAGTGGTGTGATTGCAGGCATCAGATTCGGTGATTCTTCTGAGAAGCTCAAAGGAGGTGGCCAGTAGGAGAGGCCTTCAGCGGCTGAGTGACTCAACCCCATTCAGCGTGAGCTTCCTGGTGGCAGGGCGTATCCATAGGAACCCTGTGAAATGTTTTGTTTTCATCATTTGGCTCCTTTCTCATTCTTCCTAGAGCCAACGCTTTCAAGACAATGCAGTTTAGACTTGTCGCAGCTGGTGGAACTCGGGGAAAGCTTGATCGTAGTGGAGCACAATCGTAACCAGAGACACCGACCGGAGCAGCAGAGCCCAGGATGAGCTGAGGAGACAAAGGGCGGGGAAATCAACAGAACCCTGCAGAGAAACATCTGGCTGGAAGCAAGCAGTGCCTCTTCTGCTCCGGAATGGGGTGTGGGGGGGGACTAACTGGAAAACGGAGGGATCTGAGAGTTGGCTTTAGGAGGCTGAAGCGCAGGTAGAGGAAGGTTGCTTTGGTGAAGGGAATTCATATTGAGAAAGTAAAAAAATCCAGATGGAGGTCATGAGCTGCAATATTTGCTATACACTTAAAACTTGAATTCTTTTGCCCTGGAACATTGTCCATCGCCAATTTTCAGGTTAATTTCATGATCCCGTTGCAATAATACACACTTCTGAGCAACAGCCAAAGACAGAATTTGCACCTGTAGGAAGGGATTGTGAGCTTGAGAAGACCATTGAGTGTCATATATTTTATTATATCCACAAAACCTGGAGCCTTTTCAGAATGAAGTTGATCACAGTGTACAGATTCGATGGTGAACATGAATGACAGCAATGTGTGCTGGACCCAGAAAGAAGGTATTTTCCAGGTTTAGGAGACTAAAAGCTTTATTCCCCCTGCCTGCCCCTGAGGGGGACATTTTACAAACGCTGGCTTCTGAGTAAGTCTTAAAAGCTAATCTTTTAAAAGATCTACGGAGCTCACAGGCTAGGCTAGAGATGTAAAAGCTTGTTTTGTGTGGGAGGAAGTTGGAATTCAGTCGTGTGTGAGTTAGACAGAATCTTGAACACTGTCCAGTCACACCTACCTTCTGTCTTAATCACATATGTATGATCATTTAAAACAAACATTTCATCTCGGGCCATTTAAATAGTATCTCCATGAATGGTAGATTAGTAATAACCTTGGGTTCACCGAGAATTCCGCACACCCTTTAGGCCTATACATAGGAGCACGGAGCCAGATAGTCACAACTCTTGCCATGATGATCCTGGGAGTTAGTGACATTAGGACCCACCTCTCGGATCTGACCGTGCTTCTCTCTGTTCCGTGAGACCCTTCCTCAGTGGCGGAAAGATTACCGATGGAAAGCCAAGAAAAACTAGCAGAACCAGGTTTTGAAACCAGGTCTGTCTGCGATGAAGTCCATGCTCCTTCTAGTGTATCTTAATGCCTTAATTATGAAGGATTCCAGCTTTTTTTTTATTCCTAAACAGCCATACGCTGAGGCATTTAATGGTAATAAATCCAAAACATACAGCGATACAGGAGGCAAAAACTTAACTTTAAGCATTTTATTCCTGTGTGTCTGTGTGAACAACTGGCCCCAGCTGATGGCGCTGTTTGGGGAGGTATGGGCAGTGTGGCCTTCCTGGGGGAATTATGGCACTGCTGGCAAGGTTGGAGCCAAAAGCCTTGCCTCCTTCCAGTGTGCTCTCTGCTTGGCGGCTATGGCTTAGGCGTGAGCCCTTGGCTTCCCGATCCTGCCCCCATGCCTGCTGTCCACTGTCGTGTCACCCCACCACGACAGACTCCTCCGGCTGAAACTATAAACCCAAATAAAATCCACTCCATCGCCTTGGAAAGGTTTATCAGGGCAACAGAAAAAGGAACTAAAACAGTCACACACATAGGACAAAAGATAAAAGTCTATCACTATATTCTTGGATGTTGGGAGACTCGACAGCATTCAACATTCTTTTATCTCAAAATTAAATTTAAAGATGAATTTTGTAGTAGAAAACCACTATATAAGTACAAAGTGATTACAATGGGAATACAGAGCCCATCCGTTGGCACCCAGAAGTATATCGCTATTACTCCTTTCCAGTCACGTTTAACCCAGTTCTCTGTGCTTGCAGCCACCACCTTCCCTCCACCCTGCAGCTGTGTGGGTGAGAAAGCCACTTACATGGGACCCCACAGCAGAGTGATGATCACCTTCTTGCAAGCAGCAGAGGCCTGAGACTCGCTGATGTTCCTTGACGAGCAGTATTGCTCGGCCTGGATATAGTAGGCTTTATCAGTAACGGGTATCTGTCTTGTTCTAGAATGTTGAGCATGGGCAGGCTGTTTTAAGTACTATACTGGTTTTGGTGTGAATGGAAACTTTCCTTTGTCCGAGCTGGTGCCCAGTAATCACACTGCTCAGTCACGTGGTCATTTGACTTTGCAGAAAACGCCAAAGGATCGCACTATTTTCCATTGCTGTCTGTAGCTTGGGAGAATCCCGGTTGCTCCATACCCTTTCCAGGCCCTGGTAATCTCAGTGTTCTCATCTAGGTCACTCTAAGATGTGCAGGGGTATTTCACCATGATTTAAATTTGCATTTCCCCAACAGCTAATTACGCTGAACATCTTTGCATGTGCTGATTTGCCGTCTTCTATTCTCTTTGGTGAAATGCTTGCTCAAGCTTTTGGCTCATTTTTAAACTGGGCTGACTTCTCGCTCTAGGGTTTAGGAGTCCTTTATGAAACACTCCTTGCAGAGTCTTTGTATGCTGACTCCTGGATTACGGCTTTCTAATCATTCTATCAGCGCTGGCTTCTGCACATCATAAGTTTTTAATTTTTACAAAGCTAATCATTAGTTTGTTTTGTTTTTGTTTTAAGATTGTGCATTTTGTGTCTATGGACAAGCCATAAAGATCTCATGTATATGCTCTGAAAGTCTTGTGTTCTACATTTAGGTGCCAACTCTTTGCCTCTTGGTCTAAGCTGAGACTGGGCAGAGGCACACTTCCATGTGGCCCGCGTGTCCAATGACTCTGACCAGGTATACTGAAAGGGCATTTCTCTCTGCACCTTATCTGTCTCTTCTATTTTTCTGGAATATCATGATGATTTGACTAGGAATGGCCCCCAAAGACTCATGAGTTTGAATGTTTGGCACATAGAGAGTGGCACTATTAGGCGATGTGGCCTTGTTGGTGGTGGACTTTGAGGTCTGATATGCTCAAGCTATGCCCAGTGTGGCACACAGTCTCCTTCTGCTGGCTGTGGATCAGAAATGTAGAACTATCAGTTCCTTCTCCAGCACCATGTCTGCCTGCACGCTGCCATGCTTCCTACTATAACAATAATAGACAACGGCTGAAACTGTAAACCAGCCTCCATTAAAAGTTTTCCTTTATAAGAGTTGCCTTGGTCCTGCCTGCTAATACTCCTTAAAGTCTGCAAAACAACTTCAACCACACCTCCTCCCCCGCCTTCACATTCTGGTCCACGAATCCACTGCTTCTCCAGAGGCCAGGCTGGTTCCAGGGACCCAAGGTAAGACTCTACCAAGTGAAAGAAGTGTGCTGCAATTAACAAACCTGACAGGAGCAGGAGATCTGAAGAGCACTTTGGCATCAGACATGGAGATGAAGAGTTCGGAGTTTTTCCAGCTGGTTTTGGTCTTGCTTTGGTCCGGTATTTCCTCTCTTTTGGAATGATAATGTATATCCTGTGCCATTATATGTTGGAGCATATGATCTGTTTTTTTAAAATTTTGATTTCATAGGGGATTACAGTTAAATGACTGCATGAATCTCAAGAGATTTTGAACTTTTAAACAAGTTTGAGATTGTTACAGATTATGCATACTTTTGAGGTTGGACTGAATTCACTTTCTGCATTGTTCTGGTTACAAGCTATGGGGCCTGGTGGTTTGAATAGGAATGGTCCCCATTGACTCATGTGTTTAAATGCTTGGCCCATAGGGAGTGGCACTATTAGGAGTTGTGGCCTTGTTGAAAGAAGTGGCTAATATAAGCCACTGTGGTGGTGGGACTTAAGGTCTGATATGCTCAAGCTATGCTCAGTGTGGCACACAGTCTCTCCTTCTTGGTAGACCAAGATGTAGAATTCTCAGTTCCTTCTCCAGTATCATGTTTGCCCCCACATTGCCATGCTTCCTACCATGACAATATTGACCTAAACCTTTGAAATTGTAAGCTAGCTCCAATTAAATGTTTTCTTTTATAAGCGTTGTCATGGTCATGGTTTCTCTTCACAACAATAAAACCCAAACATAGACAAACATATTACTTAGAATCGCTATTTCTTCTTAGATACTTTATACAATTTATAGTGAAATCATCTAGGCCAGATTCCTATTTAATTAGTATTTTAATCAGAATTCATTTTCTTAAATAGTTATAGAACTTCTTGAGGCATTTATTTACTCTTCAGTGGGTCTTGGTCATGTGTGATGTTAGAATACACAATTCACCATGAACCCAGTAAGTCCTCAATAACGCAAACTCACTTGGTGTTAGTACTTACATTCACAGATAACTAGAGACTTTGTCCTTTTCTATTATAAAAGAATAGTTTAACTTGTAAAATTTATGGTTCTAGAGTCTGGAAAGTGCATGGTGATGACATCTGGCAGGGGTCTTTGTGTTGCATAAAAGCATGGCAGGGCTTAAGAGGACAAATGATCACACAAACATAAAACAAATGAAAAAGTAGAATGGATGGACTTTTACCATCATCCAGTCTATAGAGATCACATAAGTGGATTGATGTCCATTTAGGTAGCTTCTGCTAATCATCTCATTAGGTAGGCCTCACTCAACACTACTGCACTGGAGATCAAACATCTAACAAAATTTGTAGGACTCGAAGTCACAGCAACCTTTCCATTGATAAAACAGGCAAAACCTCAAGCCCTTTGTATTCCCCTTTTGAATTAATTACTGATGCGTCAGTATCCTGCTGATGAATGGTGTACTCCAGGCTGGCTGGGAGTGAACTTCCAGGCAATTGTCTCTGCCTCCTATTTGCTTTAGGAGTGCTGGAATTACAGATGTGAATCACTACATCTATCTTTTCATGAGCTCTGAAGACCGAACTCAGGTTGTCAGACCTGCATGACAAGCGCTTTTACCTTTGGAACAATATTGCTTGACATACATGGTGTGGGACAATTCTGTATTCTGTCAATGTTTTAAATAAACGCTGATTGGCCAGTAGCTAGGCAGGAAGTATAGGCGGGACAACCAGACAGGAAGTAGAGTTGGGGAAATGAGAACAGGAGTATTCTGAGAAGAAGGAAGCTCTTTCCCCAGTCCTGGCCAGACACTGGAGAAGGAAGATGTGACTGCCCCGCCAAAAAAGGTACCAAGCCATGTGGTTAACATAGACAAGAATAATGGGCTAATATAAGTTAAAAGAGTTAATAATAAGCCTGAGCTAACGGGTCAGTTTATAATTTATAGAGACCTCTGAGTGATTTTCTTTTGGGATTTACCAGCTGTGGGAACTGGGCAGGACATAAACCCCAACAAGCAGGCCCTCATGTTACACATATAGTTTACAGCACACCAGCTGTTTCACCTAAATTGTCATTATTTATCTCAGTTATACGTTTCCTTTGCTCTTCAATTTTTCTCCCTTTTGCAGTGTGGTAGCTTTTATTCTTATTACCAGTGTTTTGTGTTTTCCCTTTTATTTCCCCTCTGACAATCTTGATATAGGTTTGTAAAGTTTATCACTCTTCTTAAAGAACCAGGTTTTGGACTCAGTAGTGAACTATAACTATCTCCAGTTTTACCCATTTTCTAGTACGTGGCATAACTTCATTCTGTTTATGGACGAGGGTTATGTTGTATATATGACCTGTTTTCCCATTCTGGTTACTCAGTATGTAGTTCAGCTCTGTAACTTAGCTGTTGGGAACAGCGCTGCTCAAGTAAAGTGGATGCTCAACTAAGTCTGTGATGTGCTCATTTGAAGTCACTCGGGTGCACACAAGTCACATGGTAGATCTACTAATAGCTTTTTGAGGGGCCTACATGTGGATTCACATGGTGGTAGAATAATTTACATTCCCATATTGGGGCATAGGAGTTGTCTTTGGTCTACATCCTCACCAGTACTTTTCTTATTTTAAGATTTAAAATGATGTGTATGTGTGTGGGTTTGTGCAGGTCCCAAGGAGGTGAGAAGCACTGAGTCTTCCTGGGGATGGAGTTACAGATAGCTGTGAGCCACCTCTGCAGCCTGCTGTTTCCTTAATGACCACCATTCTGACAAAGGCAAGATGAAATCTCAAAATATTTTAACAGTTTTATTTCTGGTAACTAAGAGTATTGAACACTTTAAAAAAAATATTTATTGGCAATTTATATTTCTTCTTTTGAGAACTCTGTGGCTCTTTATTCCACTTTATGATTTTTTTGTTGTTTAATATGAATTCTTCATATACTTTGGATTTTAATCAACCAGACATACAACTGGCGAAGCTTTCTCCCACTCTGTAGGGTGTCTCTTCACTCAACTAACAATTTCCTTCTGCTGTGCAGAAGCTTAGTGTTCACGAAGTATGTGTCCTAGACACGCTTTCTATTGCTGTGAAGAGACACCATGAACATGCAATTCTTATAAAGGAAAAAAATTTAATTGGGGTGGCTTACAGTTTCATGATTTTAACCAATACCATCATGGAGGGAAACAAGGTGGCGGAAAAGCAGACATGGTGCTGGAGCTGAATCCTACACCCTGACAGGCAGGCAGCAGGAAGTAAACCGAATCCCTGAGCGTGGTTTGGGTATATATGAGATTCCAAAGGCGGCCTCCACAGTGGCACTTCCTCCAGCAAAGCCACACTTCCTAGTAATGCCATTTCCTTTGGGTATCTCGGGGTCGTTACATTCAAACCCCCGCAGTATCATCTGTCAGTTATCGGCGCTGTCTCCTGAGTGACTGGAACCCTACTGAGAAGAAGTGTTCTTTCTTCCTTGGCCTCCAGTAGCGTCAGCTTATTACCAGGAAGGGCTTCAATCCTTTCAGCAGTGGTTTTGGTTTTCATTTGTTTGGTTTTGGTACAGGGTGTGATACAGGGATCCAGGTATATCACTTCATGTGTGGATATCTAGTTTTCTACCACCACTTGTTGAAGACAATATCTTTTCTTTAATGTGTATTTTTCTGCATCTCAAAAAACTGTGGCTGTGTGAGCTTATATTTAGGCTGATATTTCTGCTCTGTTAGTACCATGCTGTTCTTGTTACTATGACTTGGCAGCATAACTTAAAATTGGGTTTGGTGATCCTTCCAGTATTACTCTTTGCTCAGGATTTCTGTGGTTATCTGGGCCTTTTAAACTTCCATGAGACTTTTAGATTTTAAAAAAAATTGCACAAAAAAAGGCATTGGAATTTTGATAAGAATTGAACTGAATATGCTGATTTTTATGCTTTTATCATAATGTTGTTTTGGTAATATTTGCTTTCACATTATTAACTCTTCTAAGCCATCTGGGAGGTCTATTTCCTAATGTCTTTGTTTCCTTTCCCAAGCTTCAAGTTTCATTATAAAGGTCTCTGAATTCATTGGTTACGTTTATTTCAAATTAAGCAGAATATTTTCATTTTCAATGACACTATATGCAAGGGAAAAATAAAGACAAAGACAGAGATACTTTTTAATTGTGCTACATTACCTGGACTCTTTCATTAAAAGCTCAATTATCAGACTATTGCACCATTTCCTGCTTAAAAACACGGTAAGCAGATAAAAATATTTAAAGATAGCCAGAGGTAAAGAAAAGGTCAATTAACTTGATAAATACTAACAGAGTAACTGTCAATCAGTAACTACTAATCAGGACTCTCGTGTTAGAGAGAGGACTGACAACCACAGGGCAGGGGACTGACAACCACAGGGCAAGGGACTGACAACCAGGGCAGAGGACTGACAACCACAGGGCAGGGGACTGACAACCACAGCAGGACTGACAACCAGCAGAGGACTGACAACCACAGGGCAAGGGACTGACAACCAGGGCAGAGGACTGACAACCACAGGGCAGAGGACTGACAACCACAGGGCAGAGGACTGACAACCACAGGGCAGAGGACTGACAACCACAGCAGAGGACTGACAACCACAGCAGAGGACTGACAACCACAGCAGGGGACTGACAACCACAGCAGAGGACTGACAACCACAGGGCAGGGGACTGACAACCACAGGAGGACCAACAACCACAGCAGAGGACTGACAACCACAGGGCAGGGGACTGACAACCACAGGAGGACCAACAACCACAGCAGAGGACTGACAACCACAGGGCAGAGGACTGACAACCACAGGGCAGAGGACTGACAACCACAGCAGAGGACTGACAACCACAGCAGGGGACTGACAACCACAGCAGGGGACTGACAACCACAGCAGGGGACTGACAACCACAGCAGAGGACTGACAACCAGGGCAGAGGACTGACAACCACAGCAGGGGACTGACAACCACAGCAGAGGACTGACAACCACAGGGCAGGGGACTGACAACCACAGGAGGACCAACAACCACAGCAGAGGACTGACAACCACACGGCAGGGGACTGACAATCACAGGGCAGTTCTTTAATCGGGCACTTTTTACAAAACTACAGCCAATCTGGGGACAACAAAACACACATGCACACACGCACACGCACACACAGCTTTATTACAAAGGATTCAAGATGGCACTACTTACAATCCAGTGCCAACATGGATTATTACAAATCCAGTGAGCATTTTGTTTTTCAATTATTCACCGAAAATATAATCCTGATTAAGTATCCTTGGGCAGGAATTCATGGGTAGTTGATTACTGAAACCAATATTTATGTGAAATGCCTCTGTTAATTTAATCTGTGTATACAGCTTAATTATAATTGAGGATTTAATGTAAGAGAAATGAATTACCTCAGGATTAAAATTTTAGTGCTCTATAATAGACTACTTTTTCCTTCTTTCTTTTTAAACACAAAAAACTGCTTGTCCCTTTACCCAATTGCTCAGATTTAAAACCTCTGTTAGTACAGCCAATGTAACATATCTAAGATTTTCTACATATTGTCCAAAATCCTTTACTACCAAGAAAAAGCCTGAACTAGGGCCAACAACATGAGCAAAATTTGCAGAATAACTCTATCCATGAATAAACAGAAGCTGATTCATTTAACTTTTAACACACTTTCTATTTATTTCCCGAAGTAATTTCACTTCCAATTCTTTTAAGTTGCAATATGAAACACACGCTCTTTAAAGCATAAAAAGTAGTTTTAAAATCAGCGTCTCACTCTGATGTCATACCTGGAGCAGTTGGCTCTGCACAAGTGTGATCGTGTGAGTGAACACTGTTTGGGACCATCAGACCTGAGTGTGAGCACCCAACCACACACCATTTAAGTCCTCTCTTTCACAATGATCTCCTGGGCAAAAGAGCTGCAGTCACCTTGGAACAAGATCCTCTCTCCGAAGTTTATTGTCTGAGTACGGAACACGTGTTACCTCTGAGTTCGGCACTCCTGGAATGCATTATAAATAGCATGCTCTGCTATCTCCGTTCAGTCTCTCACGCAAAGGCATGAAGTGACGTCACCGCGTCTGGAGCCTTATTGCACTTGTCCACGTCACTTGTTCTTCTAACAAGAATCAAGTATCAGAAATGAGGGCGGCTTTTGTGTCCAGATGAAATGGTCAGTGGTAGTGTTACTGAGGAGAGTGAGGAAACCTCCCAGTACAGACTGTGTGACAGGAAGAGTCTATAGAGAATAACCATGGAGACAGACTGACAAAGGATAACACCTATTGTAACAACCTGGAAGAAAAGAGAAAGGGGAATGTTTCACTGTGTGCAGGGAGAGAAGGTTACATTTAATTTACCACACGTCCTCCTTCTCTACCCAGTCCAGCTGTCCAGCATCCTTCACCTCTACCACGGGTGCATCTCATGGAGCACCTCCCACAGAAAGAAGACGACCTTCAGGCCTGGGACTGCTCAGGGGTCAAGTTCTCTGACCTTTAGTTTACTGCTCCAGTAGATGGGGAAGTCCCTTGTCTCCCCAGGGTGGACATGTTATAAACTCAGGACTTGGGCTACTTTAGTAACAGCGGTACAGCATACTCCAGCCCCAAGTCACAGCCCTGCTGCGGTTGGCCACGCTACCTACATCTGTAAACACTAACAGCAGAGCTCCACTCTGAAATGCGGGAGCCGTCTGCTGATGAAGGCAGGCAGGTATTGACACAATCCAAAGTTAGCGAACTCTACTCTGTACTCTGTTAACACAATGCGATTTTTTTTTTTGTCTATTTTGGCTGTTACCAGTAC
This sequence comes from Myodes glareolus, assembly GCF_982192425.1. Classification (NCBI taxonomy): domain Eukaryota; kingdom Metazoa; phylum Chordata; class Mammalia; order Rodentia; family Cricetidae; genus Myodes; species Myodes glareolus. The sequence continues at coordinate 79,342,283 of NC_142037.1, read as the reverse complement.
ACAGTGAACAATTTTAATCATCCCTTTTTTAAAAAAGATGCATTACATGTCCTCCTAATTTAATTTATAAACACGATTCTGAAACAGGCTAAGACCCATGACAGCTACTTCTGCCTAGGCTGGATGTGGTAACTGTGCTTTTAATCCCAACCCCCGGAAAGTAGAAACAGCAGGACCAATCCCAGCCTGAAGCCCAGGGCTAGCTATTCTGATCCTGTTTCAAAAGCAAACAAGACCAACAAAAACACAATTTCTATTTTGCCTATGAACTAACTTTTAAGCTATTTTTTAATATTTATTAACTTCTCACTTATGTACTCACCAGTTTTAATATTTTCTTTTGAGTTTAAAGAACTCAAGCAACTTCTGAATGGCTAGCTAGGCATCTCCTGCTTTAACACATTCTAAATAAAGATCTGAAAACATTTTCATAGTGACTGGTACTTACCTTATCTCTTTGGTAGTCATTAAAAATGACAGCAATGCAGGCAAGTACTGGCTGGCATAAGAACCATAGGATACAGCCCTAGAAGAAATCAACAAACCAGTAAGATCTGCTGTCTTTACTTGAATGCATCAGATTAAAAACAAAACAAAACACACACGTCACGGCAGCATACATGTAGTCTTCTCAGGGTTAGGGAACCCTCACAGCAGGCACACTGTAGCTGGAGGTAGCCTGGGTTACCTCGCAGCAGAAGCACTGCAGCTGGAGGGTAGCCTGGGCTACAGACTGAGATCCTGAATCAAAAATCAAACAACAGTTAGTAATATTTAGGACCTAGAGTAGAGAGATGGCTCAGCAAATGGTTTTAACTGCTCAGTTAAGAGCACTTGCTGCTCTTGCAGAGGACCCAGGGTTAGTCCCCAGCACCCACATAGCAGCTAACAACTGTCTGTAACTCTAGTTCCGGGGATCTGATGTGATAAGCGCGCGCGCACACACACACACACACACACACACACACACACACACACATGGGCAAAACACACATATTCAAAATAAAGATAAAACCTTAGCACTCTCTTTCGTAGGTCCTGACTGGCCTCAATTGAACTTCAGAGTAAACTTGAAATAAAATGTAGAAATAAATGCACTTTGCTATAATATTAATACTTCCTTTCTCTCACCAAATTGATAACTTTTAGAGTACTTATAGCATTACATTTATAGATGTTACATACATATAATACACACTACCAATGCAGTGCTAGAGGCAGCAATTAGTCACTCAGAAAGTGAGGCATAAATGTACAATATTTCTGCAAAAAGCAATGAAGCCATGAAGTCATAATCACATGTCCATGTGAATTCTGTGACAATACCCATGACGATTCCCAGCTATTGCTCTGATTGACAAAATGGTACTTCAGAGGAGAGGGCACAGGGTGAGAGAGAACAGGAAATTCTACATTATGCTTTCCAAATATCGTTCTCTAGTTTCTCATGAACTGTCACAATGTATCTCTTTTTCAAAATTAAATCTGAAACAAGTTTATAATGCTTGGGGCACTTCAAAGATTGAGGCACAAGGAAGAGAGTATGTTACTACTCGTAGGAAAGGGAGGGAAAGACATGTAAATTCTCTGGCAGAGAAATGGTGTGGGAGGTCCTTCTGTCTATGTGTTGGGTTTTTTTTTGGTTAATGAATAAAGAAACTGCTTTGGACTTATAGCAAGGGAGAATTTAGGTAGTCAGGGAAAGCTAGGCTGAATGCTGGGAGAAAGAGGGGCAGAGTCAGAGAGACGCCATGGAGTCTCCAGAGACAGACACTGGTCAGAACTTTGGCCAGTAAGCCACAGCCACATGGCGATATACAGATTAATAGAAATAGGTTAAATTAATATGTAAAAGTTAGTCAATAAGAAGCTAGAGCTAATAGGCCAAGCAGTGATTTAATCAATAGTTTCTGCGTCCTCCTGTACAGAAGGACAGCTCCTCACAGCTTGTTACAGAACACTGGAGCTCCAAGAATGGTGCCTCAGACAGGAAACAGCTGCTAAAAACACATGTTTTTCAATTCCTACAGAAGAGAAGAACACTCACTATCGATATGGAAAAACCAAGATGTAGGCCAATGGGCCTTTCAAAGATTACATGGAAAATACTGTTCCGGGTTCTGTAAAACAGGTTCATAACCAGGTCATGCATGCGTGAACATTAGTTGAGTGACAGAAGGCTTATAGCGTGCTCTGGACACAGACAGCAGAGGGACCGGACACTTGGAAGCCCTGCCCGCCCCGTGCATACTTTGGCGAATGTGATGTAGAACTCTCTCTTGAGCGTGCTCCTCTCCATTGTGATGATCTGGTAGAGTCCACAGCCCAGTGACAGTGCCAGGCAAACCCTTAAGATGATGAGCAGGACCCCCGCCACGCTGTGGTGGGAATGTGAGCTATGGTGGCCAGTGTCTTCAAACTGCTCCCAAAGTAGCAAAACGCTCTGTGGATAACAACAACAGTTAGAAAAAAAATATATGTGCACAACAAAACACATTCCCAACTCTTGGAGCATCCTGTACATGTGAGAAAAACACTCCTGAGGGATGCAAAGGCTGTCAGCTAGTAGTGCAGTCCTTTCCTGCCCTCAGATCCTCGGGGGTTCTAGCAAGTGACACATCAGTTTCTGTCGCTATCACGAGTCAGATCCATCATCTCTAAGCAGAGACCGGTCGAGGGAAAGAATGGGAACTTCCTTCTAAACCCGCCTCCTTCATCCCAATTCTCCTATCTCAAGGCTACCCCTGTCATCTCCTAACTGGGACACAGCTTGCTTTCTGCTGTTCTGTTTATTGCTACCCATGCTCCTCTGTCCCAACTGAACACCAAGCACTTAAATTACTGTAATCTTTTTACCATCAAATACTTTTTGGGTTTCCTATGGAAGTTCAACTTTCAAAATGAGACATTAGTCACTTCCAAACACCTTTGGTAAATAAAAGACAGTATTAAACCCAATTCTTGGGCAGGGCATGGTGGCTCATGCAGTCAATCCCAGCACTAGGGAGGTGCAGGCAGATCCCTGTAAATTTTAGGCCAGCCTGGTCTACATAATGAGGCCCTTCTCTAAAAAACACAAATCCAATTCCCTAGCCATAAGGGGTCGTGGGCAGCCTCCTCTCCCCTGACTGTATACCATCTCCTCGAGTTCTCCCCACCACAGCACTTCAGTGGACAAGCTGCTTTGGTGACACACACTGCCTGTTTCCACCTTGACCAAGGTCAGAGTCTGCACTCTCAAGGTTATTGTCACAGCAGGTGTTGCTGATAACCAGACCTTGCACTCCAGAAGTAGAGAAGTAGATTGTTCCTACCTTAAACAAAAGTCTAAGGACCCAACTAAGTTCCAGTTCTCTTTATGGAGCGGGAGAGGTTTGCCTACAGACGTTTCGGTCTTGGGTGTCAGTGTGACCTGTTTTGCTCTAGCAACAGCACGTGTAACCATGAATGACGCCCACAACTTTGAACTGGCATGTTATTTTCCTTGTATCATAGTAATGAAGTCTTTTGTCTTACTCCTACTTTTGGGGGTCAGGGTATTTTAAGCAGTTGGAAATTAAACATGGGTGAATTTTCAATACTCATGGAAATTCCCTCCTGATACTATCCTATATTATTTCTCCATTTTACTATTCATTTGCGTCTTCATATTCTTTACTATATTTCTAAATTGCACATGCAGACGTGTGCACACACACACACGCACACACACACACAGACACACATTCATGTACCCTCCCACATGCTTATATACCTCCCACATGCTTCCCCAAAAAACATGCATGCATGAGTAGACACATGTGCATGCACACACACACAGAGATCCACACATACTTTTATTACTCTTCTTCACTTACCCTACACCAAATTATACCTATCTATTTTCTTAAACTACACTTAACTTAAACTTAAACTACACTTCTAAACTTGACTTTTACAACAAAGAAGTATGATTATAGAACCACCATTTCCTGTCAGTTGGTTTTCCGTATCTGAATTCTGTGTTTACATACTCAAGTGCTAACATGTCGTCAGTCTATTAATAACACACATATGCGCTTATGCACTGATAGACTGTTGGTATCATTGGCATTGTTGGCTGTCGCTGAAGACCACAGTTATATCTAAAACAGGCTTCAGTTCTTTCAGTGTCCCGGTCCAGTGCAGTGACAACCTTAATTATCAGTCAGCTACTTGTCTGTGACAGTGAATTAAAAATACAAAGACATGATGATTTAAAATATGGCTTTTAAGAGAGCTGTGATTTCAGAAATGAGAATGTACATGATTTTTTTTAAAAGTTCGTTTATTTTTAATTTATTTCATGTATATGGGTTTTTTGCCTGCAGAGGTCAGAGAAAGGTGTCTGAGCCTCTGAAAGCACTGTGAGCCATCATGTGGATGCTGGAAACTGTCCCTGGGTCCTCTGGAAGAGCAGCCACCCCACTCTGAACTGCTGAGCTTCCTCTCCAGCACCAAGAAATGTGAAAAGATTTTTTTTTAATATTTAAGAAAACAGAAAAAGTAAGAAACATGTTTTTAGTAAGCCAGTCCCTGCTGTGTACACACACTAGCACCCAGGAGAGTTTGTGAGGTCATTTCATCATTTTGTGAGCATTTCTTAAATTCCCAGTTTCTGTCCTGCGGTGAGACATGCATACTCCGACGTGGTTTCTGCAGGGCTAGTTCTCACCTGGGTTATGACAATGAACACAGCAATGCCTGTGGACGCAGGGGTAGAGTCCCATTGGAGCGGCCTGCTTTGAGACTTCTTCATCCTGACTATGGTCCACCCCATGCACAGGCTCAGAAGCAAGTACAGCATCTGGATTTGGGAGGCAATGTCAAAAACTGGAGGAAAATGAAAACCCAAATCAATGAAGTTTCAAATTCATAGAATCTGGCAGATTTTATATTGAGATGAGAATTCCTTTTCAAACCACAAAACTAGGAAATTCAGTAAGAGATATTAACGTATAACAGTTCTAACACATCCAATATTTGGCATAAAATTTGTAATTGGTTATAAAAGCATGGAAATACTACCATTTAAAAATGTATATACATGGCTATATTTTGCCTATATTCATCTAACCTTAAAATTATTCTTTTCTTCTCTTTTTAAAGTTTTTATTACTATGTACAATTCTGACAAAAGAAACAAAATTTAAATGTAATTTCTACAATGTAGAAGATATTAGTATTCTTTCTGAGGTGCTAACAGCATTTGATGGATAAACTATAAGATGGGAGTATTTTGAAAACTGTAAAGAATGGTGTAAGACTCCATAGCGGTAGCACTACAGGCAAGCGGAGCTCCACGCACTAGTGCCATGTGCCACCCGGTGGCCAGCACTTGTACTACAGGGGAAGCTACTGCCTTAGAAGGAATTCAACAAATCGCCTGTACATAGATGCACACCACACAGAAACAAGTAAAATCTATAAATGTTTCACGGACACTTATCTTATAAATTAATAGCTGCTTGCGTACAATAAAAGCTATGACTTTAATCACCGCGTATCTGAATGGCTGTGATCACATTGGAGCATTCCGCCCACCCTACACGGCTGACTGTCATGCTCTGGGAAAGAGACTTCCTGTAGAGACACAGCAGCTGGGGCATAATGCTTATGTTTTTGAGCTACACATAAAAAGTTTATCAACAATACACATTAGATGCATTTTGACAGCTTTCCTCCTGCTCTGCCACCCACACTGAAATAACTGTTTTACAGGCACTGCTGTGACACGCAGTCTTCTGGACATGGTACAGTCTTCCTTGTCTTCCTGGCTCTTGGCAGCTCTGGTTACTTATAGGAGACCTGCACAAGACTGGGCCCACTAACCTGAGGGTGATGAGAGGCCCACAACACCCCTTCTTCCTGGTGAAGCACACTTAACAGCTGTTATGAGTCGGGGGCTTCCTCAGCGTACAGCTGCTTGCAAGCTGCCCATGCTACCACAGCTTACCCGAACCAGTTCACTGGCTCGCCAGCTCAGACTTGGGTGCAATTGTTTAGGTTTGTTCTTGGTGTGCTTTCTGCAGAGAGTGATGTTTATCTCCCCAGGAAAAGTTCACGTAAGCATGTGCATATATGTACGGTAGTGAATGCTATTAATGAATTGTCACTACACTTGAATGACACACCCTAGTCAAGTCAATCACATTTGTCTTTCGTCACAAATGTCAATGGATTTCATTAACCATTTCACAAGTACAGTCAGTTAACCAGACAAAGTTGACTTAAGGAATTCTATATAAGCTCCAAAGTAGCAAAACCAAGCACCTGGGCAATCCTTTTCATTTTCCAGTTTACTTCATACACCAGGTTACAAAGATCAATAAAATACCATAACTGGATAGAAAAACCTATGCTCATTGTTGCTGGAAATAACTACCTGTTTTATATACAAATTTATAAAGCATTTATAAGTATATATTTGTACAATGTAAATATATACATATTTATATCTTTATCACATAAGAGCTCTGCTTTCCTGAATTGAACCAGAGAACTGGCCAACGCTTTTGATGGAAAAATTACCAATACTTAGCCACATCAGTTCACTGCAGTTCAGATCATGCTGGTGCACACTGAATCCTAGGATGGGGGAGACAGGGCCAGGACTCCAAGTCTGGAGGCAGCTAGGCTACACTGTAAGCTCAAAGATAGTCACAAAGTGAACCCCACTGTCAAGTACCTAGGGACAGAGTTCAGCGATATAATGCTTGCTTCACGGGCAAAAAGTCTTAGAATTACCAGAATGAAGAGGAAAGGAAAAGTTGGGTGCCCAGTGATTTCACATCCTGAAGACCTGAACTAATATTCAGTGACCCTCGGTGTCGGAAAGAGGTTTCTGCCAAGGTATGTGTTGTGCGCTTTGCCTCTTCAGGTGTTAGTTTCCTCAACTGCCTAAGCTATCTCTACAGTTTTGTCCTGCCATAGGACCCTGACTCCATTAAATACCCAAATATGTTCAAAAGAAATCTAGGGAGACGCCAAGGTGTAAACAGTGTTCAGAAAGGACACCACCTCATGCTGCTGTTCAAGAGGAACTGTACCCATGATTTCACAAGGTAGCAAAGTTCCTGAAGTTTCTGAATCAAGACAGGTGATGAGATCAGATGAGTGGGTCCAGAGAAGACGAATGGCAGTTACCAAAAGACATCTTGCTAAAGAATGAGGAGACTATAAGAGAACTATGGGAAGAAAAGGAAAAGTCAATTCTAACATGCTTTCATATTCAAACCTGTTGCTTAGCAAAGCATTGATTTCTGAGTATAAACGACGGTGCATGACTTGATTTCTCTTAGAAGTTCTCTTTAAAATGTCATGACTAAAAAACCTTTACAATTTCCTAAAATTGCTAAGAGTTTTTTTTTAATAAATAAAAGTCACTTCAATTATAGGTGTGTACCGTGGCCTTGCATCAGGAACAGAAAGTTCATAAAGGAGAAAACAAAATCACAACAGGGAAAACCCTTCACCTATAGGATTGGAAAACTTGGGTCTGAAAGTGGGCTCTTCAGCTCACCAGTAGAGTGACCTCCATGTGCTCATTGTGCATCTAAGCAATGAGCAGCTACTTTTTACTGAGGATAAACTGAGGAAGTACATGTGAATAACAGACGTGAAGAGTTAAGCTAGACACATGACTTACTAGTAAGATCAAAGATCTAAGAGCTAAATCTACAGTCCTGTTCTAGTTCAGCTGAGTTCTGACTAACCGCAAGTAGAAAAAATACACCACAACAAAAATAATTATTTCACCACCACCACCATCTTACAATTATTTCACCACCACCACCACCACCATCACCACTACCACCACCACCACCACCATCTTACAATTATTTCACCACCATCACCACCACCACCACCACCACCACCACCATCTTACAATTATTTCACCACCATCACCACTACCTTACAGTGCTGGAGATCAGACCCAGGGCCCCCTCCTATGCTAAACAAGTACTCTACTACTGAGCTACCCCACTAGCTGAAAGTAAAGTTTTTTGGTTCTCTCTCTCTCCAGAAGAAAAGAAGATGGCAAGTTTATCTTTGAAAATGTACTTAGAAGGATTCTCACCTTCTGCCAAACTTCCCATAAGAGGCAGCCCAATTCCATCTTTGGAGTACCTGATGAATTGAAAAAGAGAGCATTAATGTAAATTACAGATGAGGAAAAAATGCTCATAATCAAAGCAAGCATAATGCCTGTGGACTAATTAGGATTGATTAACTGTAATGATGAACACAGCGATTACCTGGAGAAATGGATGTAATTAGCTAAGGCTGAAGCCGCCTGTAACAGCAGTGCTGTTGTCAGGACCTTAAGGATCACATGCATGGGTCCTCCTTTCTTAATAGCCTGCCACAGTGACTGAGCATAGACGCAAGCCGTCACAAAGTACGCCAGGACAAGGAGGAAAAAGAACTCATGCAACCCTGTGAAGAGAAGAGAGGGAGTTTGCTTCAGGAACACAGGGCAGCACTAGACAGCTTTCACATCTCATCAAATGACCTCTAGTGCTTGTCTTGAAACCGGAGTCAAAGCACTCACTTCTGTAAGGAAGAAAGACGTAAAAACCAAGCTTTAACTATAAGAAGGCAACTTAAAACAAGCTGGTTAAAGTTAACCTGTGGATCAACAGTCACTCAGATTGGTGACTCCAGTGCTCACCTAGATACAGTTTATAAGCTCAAAGTGCACATCTTTTCTGAGAACTTCAAAAAAATTTGTTTTCCCTCGTAGTTTAACAGACCTCGACTATGCTTCTCCAAGTGTGGTCCCTGATCCAACAAAATCAACACAGAACTTGTGTTGCAAATTTGGGTCCCATTTCTGATCCACCACCCAAAACTGAGGATGAAGCCAGGCAGTCTGGTTTGCAAAGCCCTACAGTAACTCTGATAATAACCATGTGAAACACAGTTTGGGAATGTTCTATTACCTTCAATTTTCATTGGGGCAAAGCTTTAAGACTGTATCCAGAGCTCTCTTCTCTGGTACTTCCTGTAGCTACTGCCGAAGAGGAGACCCTCTGGCAATCAGGTCCTGAAGCAGAGCTATGACAACAAACAAAAGGCTACCATTCCTGTAAGACCCTCACCCCTTATTCTCAAAGGGACGAGAATTCCCTAGCAAAATGTTTTAAAATGAGAAACACAGACTAGCAGTGCTTTCCTTCCCCGGTCCCACCTGGAAGACTCCAAGCACAAGGTCACTTAGCTCAGCGAGGGAACCACGTGGTGATGAAGAAAACAAGGAGAGAGCTGACTTAGCAGGATGGGAGGGAGCAAAAGTCCTTGCACCCATGCCAAAGCAGCTTCAAAAGCCTCTTTGTAGTTATGCCTTTAAAAGCTCACCCCACAGAGGAGATACAACTCCTCTCTCTACCTCGCTGCAACGAGGTTTGGAGACAGGGGTTCCGAACTCGTTTGTATCATGCTAATTAAACCTTGCTTATTACAGTCTGAGCCTCTCTGGTCTCTCTCTGGGGGTTGTAATCTGGGCACAGCAATTCCAAGTGGCCAAGAACAAGTTAGATGAATTGCATGGTCTCCTCACAAGCCAAACTGCAAAATCTGGACAGTAGGCTGCCAGAGCTGAAGCTGGAAAGAGCTCATTGCGGATTAGGCCAGAGTCAAACAGCCAGCAATGATGTCAAAGTTCTGAGTTAGCAGACACTGTGGGCAAAGGAGACTGGTAAAGAACCAAGTAAGAATGCAGGGCTACACTAAAAATGACGCTACTCATGATGTAATGTCTGCCATTGGTCTTCTGTAGTGCTCACGTGACCTCACCAGAAATAGCATCTTTTTCCTGTACTTGGAATTGTTTTGAGTTTTCATTTGAGAAATTTCAGGAAAAAATTCTAATAAATTTCAATTTAGAAGACTAGGAATTTCATGGTTTTGAATTTAAGAGATTCATTTACACTCTTCTTTTTCAATCCAAGAAGGACTGGTCCCAGGAATTCCTCAGATATCAAAACCCATGGATCCTCAAGTTCTGTAAATAAAGTGCATGGTATTTATGTATAAAAAACCAATGCATACCCTGCTATACTTTAAATCACCTGTGGATTATCATGCAATGTAAGCACTGTATAAAAAGGAGTCATGCCTTATTGTTTAGGGGACACTGGAGAGAAGAGAGCTGGTGTGTTTTCAGAATAGACAAATTTTCACGTGATTCTGTTTATCTGTGGCTGACTGCACACACGGACGTGGAATCTGCTGACACCGAGGTCAGCTGTGCTGAGTTAAACTACAGTGGTCCCTAACAGTAGGGCTTTCCCATTCTACTGAATCCAGTGTGCAACACTGGCTGCACACAGAGAGTTGTTCTCTACTGAGTCTGTGGACGGACTTGCATTTGTGCCCATTCCAATAAGAAGCCTGAGTGTGCGCAAGCTTCCCACTTGGGTTAAAAACCAAATAATGAGGACAAAAGAAAGTACTTTTATTATTTTTTTTAAAAAAAAAATATTTTGGAAAGCAAACCAGGAGACACATCCTAGTAAAACCAGCAAACAAACAGCTTAAACCCATCACTGTGGGGCCATCAGCAAGGGAACCAGAGGAGCAAGAAGTTCTTCTACCACTGGGTGTCTCTCCTGCTCTACACAGATGATAGCCACACAGTCACTGCAGAGAAGACGGCAGAAGAATCATCAACTGCTAGAAGTGGAACAGTTTTAAAAACCGTTTGAATGCTCCGTTCACAGAAAGAGACTGCACTTTAGAATAATGGCACCGTAACCCTGAGATTACTAGAGCACCGGAACAAGGCAGAAACACAGACGCGCCAACACACTAAAAGCTGTGGGCCTATAAAATCCCCACACTAGTCCACTCTTGATCTTAGTTTTTCCTTCTTTGCATTAAAGAATTACACCAAGTGTACAAAGCACGCACAAAGTTTTCTTCAGCTGTAACCCTTTGTGAAGCGCCCATCCAGGGCTCAGGAGTCCCAGGAGTCTCTGCAGCAGGTCCAGCATGACAAGAAAACCAGGACCATTTACTGAGAAGTCAAAATAACCGAAGGACAAATGCACTTTATTCAGTG